>NC_141552.1:63466000-63770000 GCF_021556685.1 Rattus norvegicus | reverse complement strand
CTATAGTTACGGAGAGTTGTGAGCGCTCTGATGTGGGTGCTGGGCATCAAACCTGGGTCCTCTGTTGAACCAGAACCATCTGCACGCCAGACCATCTCTCCAGCACAGGTATATGTGGTTTGTTTGGATTGTTGTTTTGGCTTGGTTTGATTTCAGATTTTTTTCCAGACAAGTTTTCTCTGTGTAGCCTTGGCTGTCCTGGAACTCGCTCTGTAGACCAGGCTGGCCTTGAACTCAGAAATCTGCCTGTCTCTGCATCCTGAGAACTGAGGTTAAATGTGTAGCACCATGTACAACTGTTTGTTTTTGAGACTGGGTCTGGTGTAGCCCAGGCTATCTTCAGACTGGCTATGTAGTAAAGGATGACCCTCCCCTGATGCCTCCACATCTACCTCCCTTACACAATTATTACTTTTAAACAGATAACTTTAAAAAAATTATTATGTGTTTTATGTATACCAGTGTTTTGTCTACATGTATATTTTCCACACCAGAAGAGGCCATGGGATCCCATGGATCTACAGTTATAGACAGTTGAGAGCTGCCGAGGGGGTGCTGGGAATTGAACTCAGGACCGCTAAAAGAACAGCCAGAGCTCTTAACCACTGAGCTATCTCTCTGGCTCCCAATTATTATTCTTTAGCTAAAAACAAAGCAAACTGGGTTTGGGCTGGCGTGCGGGCCTGCAGTCTCAGAATATAAAACCACAAAGCAAAGGCTGTTGGGGTTGTCAGTGTTAGGAGCGCCCCCTTCTGTTGCAAAGGTTCAGTCCCTGCACCCACATCTGCCAATCACGGCTAACTCCAGTTCCCAGTGATTCAGCCCCATCTCCTGGCTTCCTTGGGCATTACACCCACAAGGACACACACACACACACACACACACACACACACACACACACACACACACACATCTTTAAAAAAAACCTACAAAACAAAACAAAGTTATTTTTCTCCCCACCAATACCCCCCTTTTTTTTCTTTTTCTGGGAATTCTAGCCGCGTGCCCCAGGCCCTGTTTACTAACTGGATAAAAAAATCACACCAAGACCTCTGCCTTTGGCCTTGTGGGGCATCCTAGATTCCTGAGACAGGCAGGGTTTCTCCCGCTCACCCCCCAGAGCAGGAAATAATGGTGTGGCAATCCTTAGCATCCACCTTAAGTAGCTGGGGGTGGGGTGGGGCGTTGTTAGCGCAAATTGTCATCTTGACACAATGTTGCAGTCTCAGTGAGAGGTAGGCACAGGGTGGCCTGTGCAGGACTGTCTCCATTGATGTGGATAGATACAGACCAAAGCCCCAGCCCTGGGAATGGCTACACCGGCTTCCGCCTGTGTAAGAGGAGAAGGCAGACTGGGCTCTATTCAGACTGCACGCTCTTCTCTCTGCTCTCGACAGCTGTGTGAGGAGATCAGCTGTCTATATTTCTGCCTTAACTTCCCCTGCAGCGAGGGGTTGTAACCTGGAGCTGTGGGCTAACGTAAACCAGTCCCCCCGCCCCCCATGCTGCTTGTGTTATTTCCTCCCTACAGAAATGAAACTAGGACAAAGGGTCCCAATTCCTGGAGAGTCCGCTCCATCTCCCACCCGCCACAGCCCCATTGTCTCTGCTCTCTTTGCCATTCCTCTGTTTACCCCTGGATGCTGAAGGGTGGGGGGGCTCTAGGAGCTTCTTAGTATGGGGTGGGGAGGGAAATCTGGGACCTATCAAATGGCATGGTGGCATGCGCCTTTACTCCCAGGACTTGGGAGGCAGAGGCAGGAGGATATCTGAGTTCAAGGCCAGCCTGGTCTACAAAGCGAGTTCCTGGACAGCCAGGGCTACACAAAGAAAACCCTATATCAAAAAAACAAAAACAGGAGTTGGGGATTTAGCTCAGTGGTAGAGCGCTTGCCTAGCAAGCGCAAGGCCCTGGGTTCGGTCCCCAGCTCCGAAAAAAAAAAAAAAAAGAAAAAAGAAAAACAAAACAAAACAAAAACAAAAACAAAAACCACTGTGCTTTGAGCATGTGCAATTCAGTGACTTTGGTAAATGGACAGAGCTGTGTAACCACTACCCAGAACCTCCAAGGAAGAGGAGTACTATACTCTCATCTCTCTTTCCTCCCTCCCGGCAACTGCAAATCTTTCTGTGGCTAGGGACCTGCCTACTGTGGTTGAAGAGAATCACACCAATCGTACCGTGCAGACCTCTGAGTCCAGCTTTTATAATTTTACCTTCTGTGCGTGAATGTTTTGCCTGCATGCATGTCAGTGCACCACATGTGTGCCTGCCTATGAATCCAGAGGGTGTCAGCTGCCCTGGAACTGTAGTTACTGATGGTTGACAATCACCATGTGGGTGCTGGAATGGAACCCAGGTCCTTTGGAAGAACATAACTACTGTGCCATCTCTCTGGTCCTCTGTCTGGATTCTTTTTCTTTCTTTCTTCCTTCCTTTCTTTCTTTTCCCACTCAACTTTTGTGGTGTGTGTGTGTGTGTGTGTGTGTGTGTGTATGTGTGTGCATGTGTGTGTATATGTGTGTGTGTTCGTGTGCATGAAAATGTGTGCACGAACATAGAGACTAAAGAACAACCTCAGCTGTCACTTCTCCAGTGCTTGTTTGCTTTTGAGAGAGCATTTCTCATTGGCCTGACTTTGCCTCAAGTAGCACAGGCTGCTGGTCTAGTGAGAGACAGGGATCCACCTGCCTCTGCCTTCCCAGAGCCGGGATTTCAAGTGGGTATACCATACTTGACTTTTGTTGTTGTTTTGAGACAGGGTCTTTCTACTATGTAGCTCTGGCTGACTTGGAACTCACTACGTAGACCAGGCTGGCCTTGAACTCACAGAGCTCCGCCCACCTCTGCCTCCCAAGTGCTTGGGTTAAAGGTGTTAGTGACCATACCTGGCTTGTTTGTGATTGTCCGGTGTCAGTGGCGCCATCTCTTCTGCTGGGAATCGTGGAGGTTTGTTTGTTTGATTTTCTTTCTTTCTTTTTTTTTTTTCCGGAGCTGGGGACCGAACTCAGGGCCTTGCGCTTGCTAGGCAAGCGCTCTACCACTGAGCTAAATCCCCAACCCTTGTTTGATTTTCTTAGTTTCTAGTTTTAAATACCACTTGCATCCCTGGTTCCCACGGGGGTCAAAAGAGGGCAGCCAGGTTCCCAGAATCAAACCAGGGTCACCTGGGTCACCTACAAAATTAATCTTAACCTCTGAGCCCCTGGTTTTGGTGTCCTTTTGATTGACTTTGCAGGATCTCATGATGTGTCCCTGGCTGACCTGGAACTTTCTATATAGATGAGGCTAGCCCTGAACTCAGGGATATGCCTGCTTCTGTCTTCCCAGTGTCTGATAACCAGAGCACCACTGTAGCTTTTTAAAAGCCTACAGCACCCGGTATTCCCAGGCGGTCTCCCATCCAAGTACTAACCAGGCCTGACCCTGCTTAGCTTCCGAGATCATACAAGATCAGGAGCGTTCAGGATGGCATGGCCATAGTTGTTTTTGCCTTTGGATACAGGGTCTCACTACGTGCCCCAGGTTGGTCTGGGACTTGCTGTGTAGCCCAGAAGCTTTCAGTTCACAATCCTCCTGCCTCAGGCTCCATGTAGGGTTGTGGTAATGGCCCAGGGTTATGGAGGAAGGGTCTCGGGAGCTTCAACCCTAGACACCTCAGATACAGATGGCAGGAGTTGGCTACCTCCCCCTCCCAACCTGGTGCTCTAAAGTCAGTTCCCCTCTCCACTAACCCTGTAGGAATTTATTCACTCCTTGGTTGACCTTATAAGGTCTCCCGCCACCACAGTCCCCCCAGTAGGTCTGGCACCTCCACTGAGATCCTGCACAGCACACACTTAACTGGGTTAAGCTTCCCTCCCTTCAGCCCAGCTTGGTCCACAGTGGGCCTGACTGGGGGTGCGGGGCTGGGGTGTTGGGGTAGACTGGACTGGACACACACGCACATGCACACCCACTCGCATGCGCATTCACACGCTCGCGCGCGCACACACACACACACAGCAGCAGCAGCAGCAGCAGCAGCAGCAGCAGCAGCAGCAGCAGCAGCAGCAGTAGCACCTCCAGTGTGCAGGGATTGGAGGCAAGTGCCCAACAGGCGTGTGTTTGGGGCTTTATCTGTGCCCTAGACTGGAGCAGTTGCTTCAAGTCAGTGTGGGTTAGCCACCCTTCCTCCCTCTGGGTATCTGCTGCCAGAAGTTGGTCACGCCTGTGATTTGGGTGTAATGAACTCACTGCCATAGAGACATGTTGAGGCGTCTTCACCATCTGCCCCCAGAAGCCCATGGCCACTCAGTAGCACTGTCCCCATCTTATAGGAAGAGACCCAGAGCTAGCTCCTCCCATACCAGCCCCCTGTCTGTCTTCTAGCGCCATTCTCTGCACTAGTGCCTTTGCTCTTTTAGAGACTGTGCAAACCCGGGAAGTGAAGCACAGCCAACTTGGGAACGCAAATATTTGCCAGTCAAGAAAACACTCCCCTGTCAATCAAAACCCAGACAAGCTGGCACACAGACTCTGCAGGAGCGGGAGGCAGCTTCTGTTTTGGCATGGTCCAGGTGGCTGACGGTTTCTCTGAATGCGTCTCAAGCTTCTCCCCCACCACTCCATCCTCAAAAGAAGATGAAGAAACTGAGGCACGAAGTAGCCCCTCAGCGTCCAGTGACTTTTATTTCTTTCGATAATATTTATGTGGATTCAGAACCCCACGAAGAGGACAAAGGGTTTGCAAGAGATAATTTCCAGCTCAGATAAGCGACAGCCAGGTTTCCAGGCCGTGGGATGGGTGGAGCTTGAGTACAGTTTTATTATAGCTTTGCGGGGTCTCTGCAGGGAGCAGGATACAGCTCAGTCGGGAGCCATAGCTGAGACAGAGCAAATTTTCTGCCTGGTTACAGAAAACCCAGACTACATATCCTTTTTGCTTTGGGGTGTGTGTGTGTGTGTGTGAGTGTGTGTGTGTGTGCGTGTGCGTGTGTGTGTTTTGGCTAGATGTCTTAGTTTTCTATTGCCACAATAAGACTCGTGAACTGGAGGACTGGAGAGCTGGCTCAGTGGTTAAGAGCACTGACTGCTTTCCCAGAGGTCCTGAGTTCAAACCCCGGCAACCACATGGTGCCTCACAACCATCTGTAATGAGATCTGATGCCCTCTTCTTGTGTGTCTGAAGACAGCTACAGTGTACTGTACAGTGTACAGTGTATAATAAGTAAATCTAAAGACTCTGTGAACAAAGCCAATTATAAAAGAAAGCATTTAATTTGGGGTTGACAGTTCCACCAGGTTAGAGCCCATGATCATGGGGGATGCAAACTGGGAATGGTATGGGCTTTTGAAACCTCAGAGCCCTCCCCCTACTCCTCCATGACATACCTCCTCCAACAGGGCTACGCCTCCTAATCCTTCCCAAACAGTCCCACCAACGGGGGACCAAGGAGTCAAATCTGTGGAGCCATTCTCACTCAAACCAATGCAGGGCTGTGTACATGTGTGTGTGTGTCGGGGGGCACCTCTATCACAGAGTACACCCTTAACCTTGAGACAGCGAATGCCGCATGACTCAGACTGTCCCCAGCTGGCGATTCTTCTGCTCCCACCCCTGGAATACTAAGATTACACCTCACCTCAAAGCCTAATAGTGAGGGTTTTAAACTTGGATCCAGGCTCTCTTGCCCTTACCAGTTGTAGATTAACTACTCCTCCCTGGGAGTCACCCTGGTCTGCTGGCACCTTGCTGGAGTCACCCTGATTATAGCACCTACTAATAGTTCAGCAGTCCTCACCAGACTCTTGATTCAAAATTCCCCCCTGCGGGGGCCATAGTAATGCAGGGACTCAAGGGCTGTTGGCTCACCAAGACTCTGTACAGAAGGCTTGACAGCGTCAGGTTCTGGGGTACAGCTCAGTGGAAGAGGGTGTCATTCTTTTTTTTTTTTTTTTTTTTTTGGTTCTTTTTTTCGGAGCTGGGGACCGAACCCAGGGCCTTGCGCTTCCTAGGCAAGCGCTCTACCACTGAGCTAAATCCCCAACCCTTCTTCATGGCTTTTTAACCATCTGTAGAAAGGACAAAGACTCTAACATTGAAGGGAAGACCCTTCCCTCAGTTTGGCGTCCGTGTGGAACGGTCAGCAATGTCGGGGGACCGGGAGCTGAGATTGAGATTAATGAGTTTATTCCCGCATCTGTGCTTAGCGCAGGTGAAAACACAGTCTCAAACCTCTACCCTTAAAGAGTGGAAGCAGGCGAGGGACTCAACTTGCCGCAGTCCACAGAAGAACAAGTAGGCAGAGGTGCATGGCCTCCCGCAGGCGGAAGAGGAAAGGGGGCGGGCGCAGGAGGGGCGAGGCCGAACGAAAGAGGGGTGGGGCAAGAAGCGGGGCCGTACAGAGCCAAACGAGGTAGGGGCGGGGCCGTGAACGTGGTAGGCGGGCAAAAGGCGGAGTCGAGGAGGAGGCAGAGCCGGAGACCAATGAAGAAAAAGGGGACGGGCCAAAGGCGGGGCCTGGAGAGTGTAGTGACGCAGCAGGGGCGGTGCCATCAGTGAAGTAGCTGTAACTCCGTTGAGGGCTGAACCAGGATTCAGGAAGCGTGGAGCCCACTTTCAGGAGAGAGCATTGGTAGGCCATAGAAGGGCGGGGCCATATTATGGCACTGGGCTCTGACTTACGAACCAATCCGCGGGATTGTACTAGCTGAGAATTGGAGGCTGCGAAGAGAGCAGCATTTCTATTGGACAGACGCAGGGCGTTTTCCGGTCGGGGGCGGGCCCCGCGCGGTGGCGGGAAAGAAGCGGCTGAGGAACGGCCTCTGAGACCCGGAGGGGCGGTGACGGGCCTGGGACACCCACTCTTCATCATGGACGCGGCCGAGGTGGAGTTTTTGGCCGAGAAGGAGCTGGTAACTATCATCCCGAACTTCAGTCTGGACAAGATCTACCTGATCGGGGTGAGCTAGTGCGGTACGGGGCTGCGGCCCGGGGTCATGCTCGGGTCACCGCTCCTTTCCACCTGGGGTTTGCGTTGTCCTTGCAGGGGGACCTGGGGCCCTTCAACCCCGGCTTACCCGTGGACGTGCCCCTGTGGCTGGCCATTAACCTGAAACAGAGACAGAAGTGCCGTCTGCTACCTCCAGAGTGGATGGATGTGGGTGAGCATTTCTGGGCCCTGGTGAAGGGGCTTGTACCTGGACTTCGGTCTCAGGTTTCCGGATAGTGGACATAGGTAGCTGTTGCATGGGTTGGTGTATAGTGTGCGTGTGCGTGCGTGCGTGCGTGCGAGCGAGCGAGCGAGCGAGCGAGCGAGAGAGAGAGAGAGAGAGAGAGAGACTTCTAGTTCTTATTTGGACTTTAGATATTTAACCACGGTTATCCCCTGACTTCCCCTATGCACTCGAGCACACACAATAATAATACATTTTAATTAAGAATAGAGCGGGGAGGGGGCTGTATGGATGGCCCATGCCTTTAGTCCTAGCACTCAGGACTCAGGGAGATTTCTGAATTTGAGACTAGTCTCGTCTACAGGGTTGCAGGACAGCCAGGGCAATACAGAGAAACCTGGGCTGGGGCCGGGGGTGGGGAGCAGAGATGCAACCTTAAACAAGAGTTTTTGGTTTCCTTAGTGGGTTTTTTTTTTTTAATATATATATAATTGATTGTCAGCCAGCATGTTGGGGATTCTGTTACAAAGACTTTGTGAAAATAGCTCGTCTTCCCGCTGGTTAGTTTTGCCAAACTGACACAGAGTCAACTTCTTGGAAAGAGGGAACCTCAACTGAGAAATTGCCTCAATTAGGCTGGTCTGTGAGCACATCTGTGGGAGCATTCTCTTGATTAAAGATTGATATTGGAGGGCCCAGCCCACTGTGAGTGGTGCCACCCTTTGACAGGTGTTGCTTAGTATAAGAAGACAGGCAAGCCAAAGGCAGCCTTGCTCTCCTGTTCCTGCCTCTGTTCTTCTTGAGCTTCTGTCCTCAGGTCCATCCATGGTGGACTGTGACCAGGTCAGATAAACCCTTTCCTCCCCAAGTTGGGGTCATGGTGTTTTTCATAGCAATAGAAAAAGCAAATACGGACAGTCACCCCACAATGGAACATTATTCTGAAGGAATGGTCTTCTGATGCTTGCTATGAGGTGGATGAACCTTGAAAATAACCTTTAAAAAGCCAGGCACAAAAGACTAGAGATTGTGTCATTCTGTCAGAAATTAGGCAGAACTGTCAGCACAGAATAGGGGCGGCTTAGGCAATGGGGCTTGGGGAAGTGATGGAGGGATGATGTTTTTAGGAGGGGAGAGGGGGATGAAGCTCTGAAATTGAGTTGATGGTTGCACAGCTCTTTGCTAAAAGCCTTTCGTACAGTTTGAGTCAGAAGTGTGTGCAGTCTTTGTCCTGACCTGTATAGTGTTTAACTTTTTGTGGGGGCAGGGGTATACGCATCATGTAGAATTTGAAAATCCCCCCCAGTGAGTTCTGCCCAAGTCACCTGAGAAGACCTAGAAGCAAAGGCTCGGCCACAGCTAACTGGTTGTTAACTTGACACACTTGGGAACAGAGACCCTTAACTGAGAAATCACCTCCATTGGATCGGCCTGTGGCGTGTTTGTGGGGCATTTTCTTGATTGCTAATTGATACATGTAGGAGTGTGTAGCTCACTGTGGGGCATGCAGCCCACCTGGACCGATAGTCCTGGGCGGTACGAGAAAACAAACTGAGCCCACCCATAAGCATCCTTCCTTGTGGCTCCTGCCTGAGCCCCTACCCGACTTCCTTCTGTGGTGGACTTTGATCAGTAAGTCAGATAAGCCTTTTCATCCCCAGATTGTTCGATTGTGACAGAGGAAAGCAAAGTAGGACAAGCTATTTAAGCCAGTCCCCCTCAGACCAGAGATGTGCTTGAACTTGTAAAGCGGCGATGACTCTGACAGTCTCGAAACTGGAACCCCAGTTCCTGTGCCTCGAGGTGCGCCTTTAGCACCCCCCCGTCCGCAAAGCCTGACTCCATTTACCAGTTCCAGCTGGTCAAGGTTAGAGAGAAAAGGTGTGCAGAGTTCTGTGCGTTTGCTACACGGAGAGGAGCAGTCAGGAGTGCAGGAGGCCTGTTTGTCTTGGGATCTCAGGTCAACAGGGTGCTGTCATGTGCCATGTGTCTGTCTTCTCCTGGAAATGTGTAGTTTGCAGTTGGCTCCATGGTCACAAGGCCATCACCTTGCTCTCCTAGGCTTTCTCTTTTTTTTTTTTCTTCTTTTTCTTTTTTTTTTTTTCGGAGCTGGGGACCGAACCCAGGGCCTTGCGCTTGCTAGGCAAGTGCTCTACCACTGAGCTAAATCCCCAACCCCTAGGCTTTCTCTTGCATGCGTAATTCTGCATCTACTTACCCATCCTGGCAGTGGGTAATTGGGTTACTTCCCATTTTGAAATATTTGCATGCATGCAAATACATATGGCATCTTCAGAGGCCAGAAGAGGCCATCTGATCTGATCCCCTGGAACTAGGGCTACAGGTAGTTAGGAGCTGCCACATGAGTGCTGGGACCCAAATCCCGGCCCTCTGACAGAGAGCAAGTACTCTTAACTGCTGAGCCATCTCTCCAGCCCCCTTTTTCCCAGTCTTTTTTTTTTTTTTTTTTTTTTTTTGGTTCTTTTTTTTCGGAGCTGGGGACCGAACCCAGGGCCTTGCGCTTCCTAGGTAAGCGCTCTACCACTGAGCTAAATCCCCAGCCCCCTTTTTCCCAGTCTTAAAAGTCATTACTGTGTTCGTGTGTCTGCACATATGCTGTGGTGCACTCGTGAGCAGAGGACACTTGTTGAGGTGTGGGTTCTGCCTTCCACCGTGTCCACCTTTATCAATGAGGCTTGGTGACATTGATGGAGCCATCTCTCCATTCTCCCCGGGTTATTTCTCAGTTTGCACTCCTTTGAATACAATTGTTAGAGTTTTCTTGTCCGAGTCTTTCTGGAGATGGGCATTTCTCTTTGGTTTCTTGAGACAGGGCCTCATGCAGCCCAGGCTGTTTCTTACTTGGCTGTGTAGCCAAGAATGGGCTTGAACTGATGATCCTCCTGCCTCCACCTTTCCTTTTGCTGGGTTACAGGTGTCTGCGCTATGGCGCCTGACTTCCTTTTCTTAGGTAAATGATACCTCATGTTGAGGACTTGTTGGGCTAGAAGATAGATAAAGCTTAAGTCATAAGCTGCTGCCAGGCAGTGTTGAAACATCAGAATCCCACAGAACTATAGATGAGATCATGCTGTCCCACATCCTGGCTGGGGTTTGGTCTTGCCAGTCTTTCTGATTGCTGGAGACATTGAACAGATGTGTTCTGTGACCTGATTCAAATGGTAGAAAAGAAAATAACCCCACGCAGGGGCCCCAGTTCAGTGTTAGACCTCCTCCCCAGCATGAGGTGCTGTAGGAACTGCAAAGCTTTCGTGGCGGTGAGAGTGGTTGCTTGGCCCAGCCTGTCCATGCTTTCAAGGGAGCAGGAGCAGGCTGTCCTGAAGGTCTGGGTGGAGGAGGGAAGAGGGGCTGCAGCTAAGGTTCATGCCCAGCTGTGGCCGGAGGCTCACTTCTTTTCGGATAGAGTCACTCTTTTCTGAGGTTGGCAGAGCAAGGCAGCAAGAGGGCCCAAGATATTCTACCTTCTTGAGATTGCTGGCTAGCTGTCCAGGTCACATGGACAGCGGGGCGCACTGTCAGGATTTGGTGTGTTGGCTCTCCAGTTAGCAGGATGAGATGGTGGAGTCTAAGCCTAGGGAATGGAGAGGGCTCTCCTACAGAGCTCTGGATGGAGCTCTGGACCCCAGCTCATAGTCATGGAGAATTGGCTTCGGGCATGAGTAGAGGGCAGTTAGGTCAGAAGAGAGTTCATAGGCAGTGGTGACAGCTCTTTCAGAGGTGGGCTTGCAAGGTTTTGAGCCATCTAGTCCGTGATAAGAAACCTCACATAGTTTTCATGCAGTGCAAATGCTTATTGGCCATGTGGGATACCAGTACCTGATCAAACTGTAAGATTAAAACCGTTTTCTCATTCAGGAGGGGTGCTTGCCTTTAATCCCAGCACTCTGGATTTCTGATTTTGAGCCCAGGACAGCCAAGGGCTACACAGAGAAACTATGTCTTGAAAAACAAACACAAAACAAATCAAAGTGTTTTCTCTTTGTTCTGGGGATGGTGAAGCATACTGGCCTCTGTGTTTCAGAGAAATTGGAGCAGATGCGGGATGAGGAGCGGAAGGAGGAGACTTTCACCCCGGTGCCCAGCCCACACTACATGGAGATCACGAAGCTCCTGCTGAATCAGTGAGTCAGCGCTTGGGACAGCCCGTACCCCACACGGCTCCTGAGTCTCCCCCTCCTTCCCTGTCCATTCCACGGTGGCCCAGACACCCAGTTTCTCATAGGGGTGACCTGGAGGAGGTGTCTGTGAGGGTGGCCAGGCTGTCTCTGTTCTTTCCTGTTCCTTCTCTCCTTGGATTCTTACATTCCAGGACTGTCGCCTGTCACTGGGTTGGGGTGTGGCCATGGACGGTCTAGCAGCAGCCTTTTCTCTAGGTGCACAAGCTTCATTTAATCCAACTTTCCCTGAAAGTGGATAGGTTCCCTGTGTCTGTCACAGGAGTAAGTGGTCAAGGGCGTCATGTGGACATTAGTCCTGAGCCATAGAGAAAAATGTGTGTGGCCCGTCCTGGGTTTGAGCGTTCATGTCTGTCCCAACTCTGCCTTCTGGTTTATTCTCCATGTGCTGGTCAGGCTGCCTGGGCTGCCCTGTGCATTCCTTAGCTTCACTAAAGTCTTGAGTGCTCACAGCAGGTGCCCTGCCCCATCTCTCACTGCTCTTGATCCGTGTTTTTATGATCCCAGTGGTCTGTCTGCTGCAGAATAGGTTGGTTGGTTTGATATGGGGTCTCACTATGTTGCCCACACTGGTCCTGAACTGGGCTTAGTGGGCTTTAGTGGTCCTCTTGGCCTGGAGCTCTGCTCTGGCATTTGTCACAGTGTAGTTTTGTAGTCTTCATGTGGCTCTGCCTTTATGCCCACTGTCCTAGACAGGCAAGGACTGCCTCCAGCAAGCCTCATATGGGGTTGAGGAACAGCAGATGCTCAGACCTAACTTACTTAGCATCTGGCTGGACACTGCCCTGTTCAGCTGCACGGGAGCAGAACTGACACCAAAGCCAGAGCTGTGCTGCTTAGAGCAGCTGGATGGTAGGACCTGTGTCACTGCTCCTTCCAAGAACAGCGCTCCTCAAGGCTCCCCGAGAGATGGGAGGCCATAGGTCAGCTGTAAACATGTCATGTGGACTGAGTTCCCATTTAGGTAAGAGAACAGTGTGGCCCTGTGAACTGGTCCTTAAACCACCGCACAGACAGTGTCCTTGGGAGTCTATAGGACACAACAAAGCCTGAGAAGGCATTTAAGGAACACAAGGTTAAGCAGAACAGCAGAATGTCCCAAGGAGCAGAGAGCAGGAGTAGGAGGAGCTGTAAGATACTGTGAGTCTGTGCACCTGAGGGGTTGGGGATGGATGTGGGCACATGATGGGCCATGGTACTGTGTTTATAGGGAGGCCCCGGGAGCTGCTGTCCTCAGAGGTCTGAGAGCGGCTGGCAAAGCGGGGGGGGGGGGGGGGGGGGGGGGGACGACGACGACGACGACACAGTGCTGGAAAGGAGAGAATCTTGGTACATGACTGAGAGCCAGGTTTTTGCTGTCACTGCAGAGGACTGTCTCTGATGTACTCTACCAAGAACCTTATGTCATTGGGGGTGGGAGTGCACTTTTTTTTTTTTTTTTTTTTTTTCTCGGAGCTGGGGACCGAACCCAGGGCCTTGTGCTTCCTAGGTAAGCGCTCTACCACTGAGCTAAATCCCCAGCCCCGGGAGCGCACTTTTAATCCTAGCACTGGGAGGGAGTTGGGGATAGGGACAGATGGATTGCTGAGTTCCAGTTTGGTCTACTTTAGGGGAGTTCCAAGCCACCTTGGGCTATGCAGTAGAACCCTGTCTTACTGCATGTGTGAGGGAGTCAGATCCCCTGGAATTAGGAATTTCAGGCAATGATTAACTGCACATGTGGGTGATGGGAACTGAACTTGAGACCTCTGGAAGAACAGCCAGTGCTCTTAACCACGGAGCCATCTCTCCAGCTCCCAAGACCCTGTCAAAAGCCAAAACAAACCTTACTGTGTAATTTATCTGGGTGAGGAACCCAATTAATTCTTTTTTAGCCAGCCAGTGGTGGTGCAAGCCTTTAATCTCAGCACATGGGGGCAAAGGCAGGGGACCTCTTAGTTCGAGGCCAGCCTGGTCTATGATGCGAGTTCTAGGAAGTCTGGGCTACACAGAGAAACTCTTGTCTGGAAAAAATAAAAATAAAATTTTAAAAATGATCTTTTTGGCATACAGGTATTGGCATGATGTGCACCCGGAGGTCTGAGAACAGCTTTCGGGAGTTGGCGCTCTCCTAGCGCATGTTCCAGAGACTGGGTTTGGGTTGTCAGGTTTAGCCACAAACATCTTCACATGCTGAGCTGTCCCCATGGTCCAGGGACCCAGTTTTCCTTTGTTCTGTAGTTCACTCGATGAAGGTCTGGAGTTCTTTGTTCTCGAGTGTTCTGTTCAAAGCGTATTCTGTTCAAAGCGTAAGATCTAAATGCTGTGCTCATAATGCAGTTCAGCAGACACATTCCACACCACAGATCTGCCTACGACTCCTGAGCTGACTGGCACGAGGCTCCATCTCCCCCCAAAGCACCTAGCGATGGGCTGCATGAGTCTACCTCTGTCTTGTGTGAACTCCTTCAAAGGGTGGCTTCACATATGTCATGAAGGAAAGTTGTCACTAACTGCTGACCTTAAGCTCTGTACACACGGGGCGCTTTGAGACTTTCCTCTGCTTTGTGGTGTTGTGCACCCCACAGGGGCAGTCCCGTCTCTGAGCCTTTTGTGAGACTAAAAATACCACTTAAAGGGCTTTCATGGAGCTCGCCCTCCTCTTCCTGGTGGTGATGGGTAGTAAGCCTATGTCACTGGTAAAAGCCAGGGATCTGCTGATCTGAGCCAGCCTCATACTAAGGTGAGGGAAAGTTACACAGCGCAGGTTGTTACGCCGAGGGAGTGTCTCAACAGTCCAATTTTTCAGTGTCCATTTAAAAACAGATTTTCATCCCTAATTTTTAATTACATGTGTTTGTGTCTGTGTGGTTATGTGTGTATAAAAGTGCAGTGCCCAAGGAAACAAGAGGGTCTTGGGTCTCCGGGAGCAGGAATTACAGAGGTTGTAAGCTGCCCCATGTAGGTTTCTAGGAACTAACTGATTTGGGTCCTTGCGAGAGCAGTGCGGGCTCTTTTTTTTTTTTTTTTTTTTTTTTTCCTCTTTTCTTTTTTTCGGAGCTGGGGACCGAACCCAGGGCCTTGAGCTTGCTAGGTAAACGCTCTACCACTGAGCTAAATCCCCAACCCCGCAGTGCGGGTTCTTAACTGCTAAGCTGTCCCTAGCCCCTCCAACGTGCTATTGTTTAAAAGATTTATACTACACTCATGCGCAGATGGCCTCCTGTCTCAGCCTCCCACATCCTGGGACTGTACTTTCCACTCCTGGCTTTCAGTATGTCACTGTCCACTCTGTCATTCTGTGTAGCCACTGGCCATAGCTGGCATGAATGAAAGCCCATAGCTGCCAAGCTTGCCTGCTGACAGCCTAACCCCCAAGGAAAGAACAGAGCCCCAGTATTCTCTCAAGTCTGTGCGAGGCTCCCCAGACCCCTTTCAAATAGTCTCTATGTATCCCGACACTGAACTTCTGATTCTCCTGACTTCGGCCTTTCCAGTACTAGGGGCCCTAGTCACCTGCCCAAGCTTTGGTTTTTTTTTTTTTTTTTTTTTTTTTTTTGGTTCTTTTTTTCGGAGCTGGGGACCGAACCCAGGGCCTTGCGCTTCCTAGGTAAGCGCTCTACCACTGAGCTAAATCCCCAGCCCCAAGCTTTGTTTTTAAACATTTGTTTATGTGCATGTGGCTATGGCTGTTTGTGTTCCGGGACTACAGAGACCAGGATGCATTGTACCCATTGGTATAAGCAGTTGTGCGTTGCCTGATGGATGTCAGTGGAACTGGTTGGTATCCTCAGGAAGAGCAAGCACAAAGCACTAACTGCTGAGCGATCCTGCCCCTATGCTGCTGTTTGAAGCAGCCATTTCTGCCCGTCCCTGATAAGCTTACCGAGTGCCTCTCTATTTTTGCCCTCTGGTATCTTCAGTGCTTCTGACAACATTCCCAAAGCAGACACCATCCGGACACTGATCAAAGATCTGTGGGACACACGCATGGCCAAGCTTCGGGTGTCTGCTGACAGTTTTGTGCGGCAGCAAGAGGCACATGCTAAGGTAGGTATGGCTCTCCTGTCCCTGCCCTGTGTGAGTGGGCACTGCCAGTCAGGGTGGCTGCTTCCCAGGGAATTGTCAGGGCATGCTGCCTGCTCAGCCAGGTGAACCAGTGGTTTGAAGCTGTGCTTTGTGTAGTCACTCATGGGACTTGGGGGTATGGCTCTTGTGAGAGCCGCCTAGTGTCCATGGGGTACTGGGCTCTATTCAGTACCAGGAACGAACAACTCACTGTTCCTTAAAGCCAAGACTTCCCTTGCTCACTTGCTTCTCTTTCAGCTGGACAACTTGACCTTGATGGAGATCAACACCAGTGGGGCCTTCCTCACCCAAGCTCTCAACCACATGTACAAACTCCGCACGAACCTTCAGCCCTCTGAGAGCTCACAGTCTCAGGACTTCTAGCCAGAGGCCTCTGGTCTGCAAACCCTTGCTGGGTTAGAGTGATAGAGTGTGGGGAGAAGGGTGTGTGGAACATTGGTGGAGTGGTGAGTTTGCGACCTGTCGCAAACTTCTGACTTGTCAGAAGTCAGCCATACAGCAAGTTCAACTCCGTCGAATGGAGAAGCCACCAGCTTTTCTCTTCTGCCCATTTCTCTCACGACCAAGGACCTGCTAAGCACAGGGCGTGTTCGGGCCAGCCCAGTTCAGCTCAAGAGTCTTCAAGCTTGACCTGTGGAAAGCTGTATGTAGTTGAGGCTGGGGGTGGTGGCGGTGGTGCTGATATAGAAAAACTTTTGTTGGGGCTGGAGAGATGGCTCAGCGGTTAAGAGCACTGACTGCTCTTCCAGAGGTCCTGAGTTCAATTCCCAGCAACCACATGGTGGCTCACAACCATCTGTAATGAGATCCGATGCCCTCTTCTGGTGTGTCTGAAGACAGCTACAGTGTACTTATATTGAATAAATCTTATTTTTTTTAAGCTTTTTTTTTTTTCCTTTTTTCTTTTTTTCGGAGCTGGGGACTGAACCCAGGGCCCTGTGCTCGCTAGGCAAGCGCTCTACCGCTGAGCTAAATCCCCAACCCCGTGAATAAATCTTAAAAAAAAAAAAAAAGACTTTTGTCTTAACATGATTTAGGAAGATTTTATTTTTGGGATGTCAGAAATTACAGCAATATATTCATAAATACCTAATTACTACATTCAACAAATAATATTACAATACAGTTAATTCAAACAAGTACACTTAGAACGGGTTTAATTTCACAGCATCTAAACTGCCCCCAGAGCGACCGAGGCACCCATCCTCCCTCCTGGCTGGGTCTGGGTGCGCGGCCCCAGCAGTGAGGCATAGGGCACACACAAGTACGAAACCAGTGAGATGCCTCCTCAGGGTCAAGGCAGACTCTAGGGTTGAAGTTAAGCACTGGATCAGACAGTGGGGACAGGCTACGGCAAGTCGTGAAGTAAAAGCTTTTGTACTTGAGTACAGACTGCTGCTGTTAAGTGGCTAATGCACACCTCAGAGGTGCTGAGCCTGCTGTGCAGGCCATCTGCATGCTGGGGCCTGGGCAGCTGAGGGGTGGGGGCGGAGGCATCGAGTTTGCCATTCAACTTAGCTGGTTGAGACTCAGTGCTGGAAGCCTGGCTGTGGCCCCCACTGTTAGGGTGGGGCTTGTTCTGGGTGCCCCAGAGGTACAGTCTGGTGCGATGGTGCAGTTGGGTGGTTTTAAGATCACCATGTACCGAGGTGTTGACAGCCCCCCTCTTGGTCACTCATCTGTGATGGTGGCGGGTCTGATCAGACACCCAGGACAGATGGCATCTATCACTTGCAGGTGGAGTGGGAAGCCATGGTCAAGGACTGGGATTTCCATGTACATGCTAATTCCACAGTCCAGCCTAGAGCAGAGCAGATCTGTAGCAGGGAAGGGTCAGAGGGATCTCCAGGGACGGTGCAGTACCTGGAAGGGGGGGCTACTGTGTTCTATTTAGCCTCGTCCAGCTCTGAGACCGTGGGATGGGAAAAGCGCCACGTGGTCTGAGTGGCAGTCAGCTGCCACTTTCCTGGCTTGTACCTGGTTCTGATTGTCACTTTACGTATGAGCACGGGGGTACTCGGTCTCCACAGGCGGAGATGCTGGAGGAGGGCAGGCAAGGGAAAGGCCATAGGCATTGCTAGTCATCGGCTCAGCTTGTGCCCCAGACTGACCTGGGAGGGCATGGCTTGCTTTGGATCGTATACTCAGCCAGGGGAACTCCTGTGGGACGGTGGGAGAGACTGTGCATGTCTTAAGTTATGGGTCCTACCTTTCCCAGAAGCCATTGCCAAGCAGATTAGCAAAAGCTTCCAGTCATCGGTGTGTTCTTAGCCTGGGAAAGGAACACTGAGCGCACGCAGCACTTAACTGGAAAACTGGGCAGTGCTTTGCCCAGGGTGTGCAGCCTCTGCTCTCCTTTGGACCATCTCTGACTGGCTGTAGGCAGAGGAAGGTGCTTTGTTGACTGCTGACAGTACTGGTGGCACTTCCTTGTCTAGAAGACTCTTGGCAGGCAGAGCAAGGGGTTGGGGGTAGAGCAGGGTGGGGACAGACTGCAAGGCAGCTGCTCTGTACAGCCATTGAGCCTGGTGGCCAAGGGTAGGCTCTGCCTCCTCTCCCCCCCCCCCCCCGTGATGGAGGATAGTCACAGGCTCTGGCAGGAAGAGGATCTCTTTCAAGTTGGTCAGCCCTGACTGAGGACTTGAAACTGGGAAGGGAGATCCCCCAGTGTGGAGCTCTCTGCCAGAGCTGTGCCTGTCTCAGGAGCTCAGCTGCCAGAGCTGTGCCAAGTTCCTGCTGCTCATGGGTCACCATGCCCTGGACAGCTGACCAGACCTAGGTGCCCCCTTAGCCCTGCTGTGTGGAATGCTGCACAGGCGAGCTCTCCTATTTCCTAGAACTTCAGCGTTTTAACATTCTGACCAGCAGCAGTACAAACACTAAAAGCAAGGTTTTGTTTTTTTTTTTTTTAAATCCAGAAAAAAAACAAAAAACAAAGGAAACCCCCAAACAGGAAAAACAAACAAAAATTCCCCAAACCACATATTAAAAATGGCAGGCTTTTTATAACAATAATTAAAGTAATAAAAACATACAAAACTTTTGTTTTTTTTTTTTAATATATACACAGTACAAGGCTGAAGCACCTTTGACTTCTCTCTCAAAACGTACGTTTGTATGAAAACACCACACGGCGGTAGCAATCCAGTGGGCAGGCTCTCTGTGGACAGCTCCACGTATCTTCCCCAAGGAAAACAAGGTACTTTGGGTATGGGTTTGCCTCTTTTCCTAAGAGCTGTCCCAGGGAGAAGCCTTTGACTAGCTTGTGTGCTCCCCGGACCTGTGGCTTTGATGATGATGGCTGCGCAGGAAGGCGATGGGACTGGTGGGAGGGAGCCCTTTGCTTGTACACACCCGGCCTTCCCAGCGCATTAGTCCTGCTCCTGGGAGGAAGAGGTTTAACCCCCGGGGCCGTGGCAACAGCAACACCACCAACCAGCTGGCTCTCCCTCAGCCATGTGCACGGTGGGCGTCAGTGTCAGAGGAGAAGGATGATGTGGGAAGAGGAAATAACACCGACCTCAGAAAGAGAAACTGAGTCTTAGCTGAGACAGGTGCCTCGATGACATGGAGTCGAGGTGATCTCCTCTTGAGCCTGGAACCCTTCGCTTCATGCATGGCACGTTCAGTTTGCAATTTGTAAGCTTCAAACCTCCCAGTGAAAAATATTAAATATTCAAGGTAATAAAATAGATAATATTTCTATACTATAGGTTCAGCCTAGTGCAAGGGAAACCGTCACCTCGGATATCCCTTAAAGTAGCCCCTAGGCCAGTGCATGGTGGGCAAGGCAAGGCACTTCCGCAAGTGGTCCAGCTCCGCCTGGAGCCGCTCCCGCTCAGAGACCATCTTCTGTTTCTGACTCCGAAGCTCCTGGGGAGAAGACGTGTGTCAGTCAGGACCATCTGTACATAGAGCAGTGAGTGGCCTCTGGAGATTGCCAGAACGTTCTAACAGCAACATGTGCTCCTAAAGAACCAGTGTGCCAACTGTTACCTCAGCTCAGGCTCTTAATCCTAGGTCTGACTAGCCCTGCACATGTGCCCTGGTAGGGGTGGGAGAACACAAGGGCTTCTCAGATAAAAACACAGGATCTTAGTCTATGTTCCAGGCTGACCTCAAACTCCGATCTATCTGCCTCCTGGGGATTAAAACCTGCTACTCTGCCTGGCGCTGAGTTTTGATTTCTTTGTGGGTTTTTTTTTTTTTTTTTTTTTTTTTTTTTTTGGTTTTTGTTTTTTTCCAGAGCTGGGGACCGAACCCAGGGCTAAATCCCCAACCCGAGTTTTGAATTCTTTTTTTGTGGTTCTTTTTTTTTTTTTTTTTTCAGAGCTGGGGACCGAACCCAGGGCCTTGCGCTTCCTAGGCAAGCGCTCTACCACTGAGCTAAATCCCCAGCCCGAGTTTTGAATTCTTAAGAGCAGACTTCCTCTCTGGGGGTGCCTGAACAAAGCCCGCGCCTGACTCACCGCCATGCTGTGAGAGAGCTGTTCTGCAGTCAGGCTGAGGCTGTAGTTCTGCGCCTCCAGCCGCCGGCACTGTGTCTGTAGCACCTGCCGCTCCAGGTTTTGCTCTGAAAAGACAAGAGGTGGTGATGTGTCATCTTTCTGTGAGACTGTGTCTGTCTGTCTGTCTGTCCTCAACTCTGCAGCACGTTCTTAGCTGCACCAGAAAGCTGGAATCAAGAGGCGAGTTTAGAACTTGGAGGGACTGCAAAGTCAATGGCAGGACAGAGAAAGGCCAGAGTAGCCTTAATTCACCAAATCTGTCTCACCAAGACACTACCACACAGAGTGCTTTGGTTAAGACACAGGACCACAATGGACTGGTATTGCAAGGCTAGGAAAATCCTGACAGACACCCGTGTACGGTGAAACAATCAAAGCACGAACGAGTCCTCTCAGAAAAGGAAAATAAACCCAGCAGAGGAAAAAAGCTTAGACTGCCTTAAGTTTCACAACCAAGACAGGAGCCTTGCCATCCAAGTCCAAGGACAAAGATACGAAGACTAGAGAAATGCTGTCCCTGTTTTGTGTATGAAACCAGGCTAGGCACAAGCACATGAGAAAGCTACAGTTGTATCGGCCGTGGAGAGAGAGCCATGAGGATAGGAAACCCTTGAATGGTTTGACAAGATCCTGAAATTCACACAGTTGCTAAGGACGATCCAAAGTGAGCTGCCATGGGGGTGCTGCTGCCATGGGTCCTCAGAATGCCAGGGAGAGCACGGGGAGGTGTGCTGGCGACTTGCAAAAGACCCCACACCCAGGAAGGGCACATTTCTATCTGTTCCATTTGAGATGCTACTGGATTCCATTTCTGCAGGATAGAAATGAATAATCCAATAATCCCAAATGTGGGGCAGGGGAGGGCGCCTTCTGAGGAAGGCCAAGCTTGAGTAGGTGCTCCCACTCTGGCGATCTCTGAGTCAGTCCATTGGTATCTAGGTTCAAATGCCTTTCAAGGTTCAGTAGCACACCTGCCTATGATCTCAGTGCTTAGGAGGAGCCTGGGCGACACAGTGAGACCCTGAACTCACACACAGTATTTAGGGCTTAGTAATGTGCCAGAAAAGGAAAGTTAGGATGTGTGAGGAAAGAGGTAGCCTAGGGTTAGGCCAAAGGCAGTGCGGCACCCAAGTACAGGGAGATGGGCCAGGGGGTGGTGCCGCCGCCTCTCTCTAGGATCCTGTGTGAAGGCAGCGGTATGCGGCTCAGGCTTTCAGACAAAAACACCTAGAAACTTCAGTGTGGGCTCACAGCATGGTGATTAGGACCGGCCAGAGCTCGGCTGTGTATGAAACCAGGCAGCATTCTGCCACGTTCTGCCCCAACAGGGCCCAGGGCTTGGGTATGAGCTGTACCGTAGGTTTGCCTTGCAAGAAAATCAATTTTAGCACGGTAACTCAAGCAGTCCTAGACTGGCAGAAATCTAGCATAAACCGACTGGATTGGCCAGCTACCCATCCGCACAAGCCCCTACCTTCTATGTGTTCCTGGTAAGCTTCAAAGATCGCCTCAATCCCTTGCCACTGGTGCCTGGGGGCTTCCTCAGCTTCCTCCTCGCTGTCATCCTCAGAGTCCTGGTCCACCTCCTGCATAGGAGGGCCCTTCCTCCCCGCCGGGGGCTCTTGTTGTCCATTGTGCTGGGGCAAGGGGACTCTGCTGGAGGACTGCAGCTCAGGAATGTTGTAGTGGACTGATGTGTCGACTTTGTGGTTCTGCTCTGCAGATAGTAAAGCCGAGCTCCCTGGGGAGAAGAAAATGGAGATCTTGAGGGGCAGGGGCTCAATGGAAAGTAACTAGGAGACAAACGTCAGGGTTTCTATCCCACGAGGCACATCTGTAAGCACAGCCTGCTTCATGAGGGCAGAGGTGCTTCAGTCCTGCCGGTGGCCTGGCTTGAATGCTGCTCAGTGATATGTCCCTTGGATGCCACCTGAGACCCCTCCAGCCTAGGGAACACACACACACACACCTCACCTGGGTGAGCAGGGCAGGAGAACCCGCTGTCCCTACATTCACTGGGCCCTGGGTGGCAGGCACACAGTATCTTGGCAAAGAACCAGATCTCCAAGTGAACCCGCATGGATGCTGGGAAGGCCACAGCTGTGGCCCTACATGCACAGAGGACACTTGCTTTGACCTCACTGAACTGTCATTTGCTAACTGTCCAAGCGTGTGGTTCTTGAGCAGGTACATCAGAGGTCATGCTACAAGTCTGAAAGCGACAGAGGCTCGTCTCTCCCCTCCCCAAGTGCTTCATGGGCATTAAGGGTTAAGAGGCACTGTCACTGTGTAAATGGCCTGTGCTGCCCAGCACTAACAGGTGACACGGGACACGTGGCCTGTTACCTTTATGCTTCTGCAGAGCCTTCTGTGTGGACTGCAGTACGGACTCGTGGAATTGATGTGCAAACTCTTCGGCCATGAAGGGCTCCCAAGGCTTGCTCTTCCCGTTGATGCTGTGGGACAACGGCACAGGAATGTCCTTGGGCGCAGCGCCCCGGAGGTAATGAAGCATGCTCAGGTTCTTCTTGCCCCCAGGGGCCTCGCTCAGCCTGGCCTTCTCACCGCTGGGAGGAGCTGGCTCCTGGACTCTCAAGAGCTCCTGGGGCCGGAGCTGTTCCAGTCTTCCGGTCTCCACGGCCTTTGGGACATCTGACAAGGAGGCAGGGACCCCGGCAGGCTGATCCGTCTCTAAAGGAGCTGGCTGTGTGGCTGGTTCTTTGAGAGATAGAAAATGAGGGGAACATTATGAACTGTGGAAAAACAGGCGTGCAGACACTACCGATCTGATCTCTAGAGCGTACACTTACAGACCCAGTATCTGTACCCTACGTTAACAGTGTGCACGAGGTTAGAGTTTAGGTGAGGAGAGGCCAGGTTAGCAGCAAGTCTGACCGTAAACAGTTCCCAAAGGGAAAGGTGGGGAGAGAGAGCAGGAAACGCTGAGAAGGTAGGAGAAACTTCATCCAAATCAGAGAAAGCAGGTGAAGACATGAGCTAGCAAGAGGCTGGACCCCAAGGATTCAGCTTTCTTCAGCTGGAGAGCAGCAGAGAAGCAGGGAGAAAGTAGGTGCTGGAGACAGTCTGGAGAGCCCAGGTACGGCATTCAGCGGGCTTTGGACCCGTCCTCTTGGGAAGTGACGGCTACAGCCTGCAGCTGATGGAAGTCAGTGCCTTCCCCTGCGCTTCTCGCCCACTGTGTCCTAAGGTTCGGCTCAACCAGGATGGAGAGAAGCCCCGCGTCCAGTACTCATGTTCACCACGAAGACAAGACTTCGAGCGACACCTCCCCAAGTTACAGGACGCTGGTGGGTGGGGTGTCCTTCCCTTACCACTCAGGGAGATGGTAGGACTGTCCCTCGAAGAGTTTGTTGCCACTGAGTCTGCTACTGCTGCGGACAGTGCCCTCTGCTTCATGGCACGGAGCATTTCAACAAGCCTCTCTTTGTCTGTGAGGAAAGCAGTCCCAGGTTAGCAGCACTTTGAGAGGGGAGGAAGGTGGGGTCTGGCCACCGTGACTGGCGGGTACAAGCCCTTCACACCAAAAGGCACCAAAAGCAAGCACCACGGCCAGCTGTGCAGACAGACAGGAAGAAGCAGGTGACAGCAGCTGGCTGTCCCTGCTGGGCTCCGGGACAGCCACATTTGCAGTCAGGAGCAGTGGCTGCCTGGAGGTTTCCATGGTGACTTCCTTCTCAGCAGGTATCCTGATCTGAAGACCAAGGATGGCCCTGATACAAGAGCAGAGACCAGGGAGGGAGTGTGCTCTCTGCCTAGGGTCACAGCCATTTCCCTCGAAGGCGTGCAGACCCGACAAGTGTCCCATACCGCAGATCCCCGTCTCTGTGGCTCTTCCTGCCAACTCTGAAACTTAAGAGGCTTCGGTGCCGATGGCGTCCTTTAGACACAAAGCCAGGTGAAAAACCAGGCTTGCAAACAACTAGGCACGAGTCCAGGGGCATGTGCTGGCAGTCAGCCCGTCTCTAACCCTTGCTCGGAAAGTGAGACCTCCACCATGCTTGTTAAAAAGGAAAAGGAAACTGCCACCACCAATAAAGAAGCTTGTCAAACCAACTGAAGAGCTGGAGGCACTGTGTTCCCGGGAGTCTTCCAGAAGGGGCCAGTGCCCTTAAGGGGCATGAGGCACACAGGAGCATGGCCGTACATCAACACCTCAGCCCGGGACGGTGATGAGCCGATCAAGGTAGCCTCGGCATGCCTTGGCCATGCCACGTCTTCCATACTGTGAATTCCAGTCCCAAGTCTCTTCTCCCACATGGCCCTAGGGTACCACACTGATCTGGAAACATCTTTTTGGGTAGGTAAGCAAGTTGTGCTTATGATGTGGGGTTGGCTCACCCACGAGCTCACTCTCCAGGCCTGTCAGCATCAGAAACAGTGCTCAGTAGAGATCACTGTCCAACCCAAGAGGCAGGGCCTGGGGATGTGAATCCTGAGCACACCCGCTCCGTCCCAGGGAGAAGTCCTGGACACACTCTGAAACATACAGGCACATCAATCAGCCTTCACAGTCAAACAAGACATGTGCCAGAAACACCAAGGGACAGAAGCCTATCAGAGCTGAGAGGACAGCTCTGTAGCTCAGGCTACCCAGGAGCACCCTGTTCTACGTGTGCAGGCCAGAGCAAGGCCATACCTTTCCTCTTCTCTGCACTGATGTGCGTCAGGTTGAAGAAGGTCAGGAACTTCCTCTTCTCCTCAAAGTTAGGGCTGTTGTTCATCTCATCCGGGCTGTAGCGGGTGGACAGAGCCAGTCTGGGAGAAGGCGTCTGTCGCTTGCACTGAATGGCAGGTGGCGACGGGCTTCTCTCTCTCAGCATTCGCCTCCGCTTCCGGCGCTTCTGAGCCACCAGCTCCTCCTTCTGCTGTTGGGTGGTCAAGCCAAAAAGTTGCAAGAACTCTAGCTTCTAGATTGGGAAAGAAAACAATCGAGTGTGAAGCCACTGCCCTCCACACTGCTTTCACAGCCCCAGGGGTCCCGTGGCCCATGCAGTCTGATTTGGAGCTAGGCCATAGAGGTAATGGCCTGCAGGGTTTGGAAGCCAAGAGGTAGGCCCAAAGCGGGGACCCACTACCCAGCCAGCCCCAGAACATGCCAGAGTCGACTTGTTACCTCAGAGGACGTGTCCAGTTTGAGGGGTGGCTGCTCAGCCACACAGCGGAGGTGTGCCCTGACCTCTTCCTCATCGCTCTCATCGTAAGAGTCATCGAGGTCATAGTAGTACCCTGATGGCAGAAATGGGTGCACTGAGCCAGGCTCAGAACCCAGGATGCTCCATGGACACGTGCACCTGGGGGCATGGGAGTGAGGCCACTGGGCTGGGCCTGCTGGCACCTGTGAGGACCCTTGCTAAGAGGGCCTGGTTTCTTCCCATCTGCGTGGACACCTGCAGTGAGCCGAGGGCGGCAAGACTCAGGCAAGACTCAAACTCGGGATGCTCCCTAGGCGCAGGGCAGAGCATTCCTGACAAAGGCCTGATGTCCATTGCTTGGTAAGCCTCATGGGAAGGCAGCTGAACACTACAGAGCCCCCATTCCTTTTCAAGGTGACTTGAAAAGCCCCAGGCAGACCCTAAAGCTAGCATGACCAGCACCCCAGAAGCAGAACTAAGAGGAGCTGGGTGCGATACCAGACAGGCCATATCAATTCCTGGAGCTAAGACCGGCCTGGGGCAGTCACCCTCAGCAGCAGGTGTGTGCATCTGCGTCTACAGCCCCTACTGGCTCTCCTGACCTTAGGACCTTAGGGAGCTGTCTCCTGCACTTTGGGGGGCAGAGACAGGAAGGAGATGCCGAACTCCAGGCTTGGTCAGGGCAGAACCAGCTGCTGTCCCTTATCCCCTGGTGCACGTGTGCCCTACTGTCACTAGCCCGTGTGTGTAACCCTGCTGGTTTGTTCCTCTGTTAACGTCACACTATCACTATTTAAAGACCAGCCTCTGCCTATCACTTATCAGTACCACGTCTGCATCGCCATCTTGGCACACAGGCCATGACTTCCCCTTTGGGGATAATGTGCCTCCATGCAGGACAGGCAAGGGGCCCCATAGCTGCGAGGTTCAGAAGCTCAAACTGCTCTCAGAAACCAATTATTTAAAACTGCACTGGATGCTAGAGTGGGAGAAGAGGCTGGCAGTGGAGTGTCCTGTCCTGATGAACCCCCATTCCCAGGCAGGTTGGGACCCACTCAGGAGGCCAGACCTTTCTCCTGAGCCTCGCGCCGCCTGCGCTCTTCCAGGTCCAGCTTGCTGACCAGCCTCCGTCGCTGCTGAAGAAACTCATCATAGATGTATGCTGGGTCAGGGCCCCTCGCTGTGGTGTGGCAGTACGGTGAGCCTGACTTCAGAGACCCAGTGAGCTCCCCGAAGGGGGTTGTTTGAGAAAGAGAAGGCCGCTGCTGGCCCAAGATGGTCTGTGTTGACTTCTCAAGTTCAGCAAGGAAAGGCCCAGGCCCATGGGGAAAGGTCTGAGGCTCCAGACCTCCTGCCTCCCGTGGTGGTGGTGGCGGCGGCGGCGGCGGTGGCTGGTATTTGTCCAGTGGTGTGGCCTCACGCTTCCGGGGCTCCTCTGCCTTCTCTGTGCAGTACACCCGCTCCACTTTCACCAGTGGCACGGCGGCCTGGCGGCTGGGCTCAAAAGCAGTCGGGTGGCTATGCAGAGAGTGACTCTCGGCCCGCCGCGTCTCCAGGGTGTTGTCCATCAGAGATACTGGGTTCCAGAGGGCTGTGGGTACGGTGTGGTGCTGGGGCTTGGGTGAGATGAGGGGTGGTGGGCCACCAAAGTGCTGTGGGGGTTCTCGGCTGCCCTGGTCATGCCGGTTTGGTCCTGGCCTAGAGAGAACATAGCAAGCCATCGGGTTTGGAAGCAGACCTGCCTACCAGCCTTCCACAGAATGAATGCCCAGGGTGGCTTGATGGGCTCACCCCAGACTGCCTATAGGTGTGAACTCCTAAGGGGAGAGCCTGCCTATGCCTAGGAGAGCGTTTCTTCCTGGCAATGAAGCTCTGATATCAGACATAGGGTGGTAGCTGTGCTGCTGCCCCCCTGTGGTTCCTGCCAGAACTGCAGCAGCCCCAGAGCTCTGCCTGAAGGACTCTGTTGCAGCTTACTGTACCAGATGCATGAAAAGCTTCCCCCAGCCCACTCCCTGTATTGCCCAGTTCTGCCCAGGATCCTTGCTCGCCCTTCACCACTTAGTCCATTCCCTCCTCCAGGCCTGGGCAGGAGCTGCATCTGCAAGCCTTTCTTTCTGCTTTAGACTATAACCGAGATCCACAACTGGTCAAGAGACAGGACAGGTGGCTTACTGACCCAGGCCTGACTCCATCTACAGCGCACCCCCCACACACAGGAAGCACCATGAAGACAGGAAGACTGTCAAGGCCAAGGCACCAGGGTTCCTCTGGTAGACAGTGCCATCCAGGCACGACAGGGAAGGTGTCACCTAAGCAAGACTTGTACATTGACAAACAACACTAGCTAACACGCCAGCAGGGGAAGAGCCAGAGACTGACAGGAGAAGGGGAGGGGCCTCCAAGGACAAGCAACCTGATAGGCTACCAAATTCTGTGTGTGTGTGCATGTGTGCGTGCGTGCGTGCGTGTGCGTGCATTCACATACGCTACATGTATGCGTGTAAGAGTAATTACAGACAAGGTCATGAACTTGGAGGCACAGGAGTTGGGGGGAGGGGAGTGGGAAAACTGGAATTTGAATACAGTACTCATAAAACTCAAAAATTTAAAAAACAAAACGAATCTTAAAAAAAAAAAAAAAAGCAGTTTTAGTGGCTTTTCCAAAGCTTCACATTTATTTCTCTGAGGTGACGCAGAATGTTTAGACTCATGCTGCCCACAGACAAAGGCAAGGTCTGTGGGGGAGGGGCCAGTGGGCCATCGCTAGGCCCCTAGGGTCCTTCCCGGTCTGGCTGAGGAGCCATTTAACAAAGCTGCCAGGGCTGCCCCTCACTCCTGCGAGGTAGAGCAGTGTTAAGCTCCCCCAGGTTCAACGGCATGAGGATAAACAACCACACCGCATGCCAGAGTCAAGCATGCAACAGTTCCTAGCTAGGGGAGCATGGCGGCGGATGTGGGAGCCCAAGAAGATGGCCGAGGAGCCAGAAGACTCCGGCTTGACCTGAACCTTATGTCCAGCATAGAACGTTTAAGACCAGCGAGGCCTCAGAGTGGTCTCCCTACAGTTGTGCAAAGTGTGGAGGGCCAGGGATGGGCATCGGGGTACTTCAGGCTATTGTTCTTCTCAACATGGAGGAGAGGGGACAAGAGGCTTATGTTGGCAGGGTTCCTGTGTACCAGTCAACACAGATGCTGGGGGCTGGAGTGGGCACAGAAGGTGAAGCAGGCCATGTGGACCAATAGCAGGGGAAAGGAGGACGGACAGACAGTGTGAACCAGCATCCCTTGCCTCCCGAGAGGCCCCACTCAGGACCCACCTGGTGCTCTCGGGCCTGTGCTCCGCCTCTGTGGGCACCAGGGGCCGGCCCAGGTCCAGATGCTGCTCCAGGACCTGCTGCCGGAACTCGGACACCTGGGACTGGCGGTCTTCCTTCTCCTGCCGGAGGCGCCGCTGCCGCGCCAGCCACTTCTCCTCCTCGTTGGTGCGCTGGATCAGCAGGGCCGTGGCTGCACTGCTCCCAGGCAGAGAGAAGATGCCATGGCTGGAGATGAGGCTGGGCACCGTGTGGTGTGGGGCAGGTACTGGGTGCAGAGGGTGCTGCACAGGCTTGGGTGCCTGCACGCCCGTGTCCTTCAGCTTCTCTGTGGGAGGAAACACTGTCACTGCAGGATGCCACTGCCCTCACCCCCGCTCAAAGCCCAGTCTTGTAGAACTTTAGAAAACATGTCTCCATCCTTAGAGGAGATATGGTATGGCTGGCTCAGAACATGTCTTGAAGGACTCATGGGGCCCGTTGTTAAAACAGCTATCTGGGCAGCTTAACCACGTGGGTTTTCATGAAATGAATTACGTTCAGAACAAGATCAGGATGGCTCATGCCGGCACTCCCAACACTTTGGGGGCTGACGTAGGACCACTGCTATGAATGTGAGGTACGCCTGAGTCCCAGACTAGCTTTGATCTTAGACAGAATTCTGACACAGAACAGAAGGTCAGATCTGGGGTGGCTCAGTGGTGTGACTCTGGTTTCCACCATCTCCATGGCAAAGGGCAAACACCAACAAAGGTTCCACCAGCAGTGACAGCAACTCCCCTCCCTAGTGTCCCGTATCCACCGAGGGTGTCACAGCACACCTCTTCCCAGTCTCACCAGCATTGGGATGGCACCTGTCACCCCCCAGTACCTGCTCGGGTTGGAGTGAGCTGCTCTGAGGGCTTGGGCCGCTCCTCGGTGGTGTGACCTCGGAGTCCGTGCAGCTCAGCCACAGGCAGGAAGGTGGGCTCCAAGGCCTTGGCAGCCAGCAGCTCCTTCTCCCTTGCCCGTTGCTCCCGCTGCCGCTCCAGCTCCCGCTCCCTTTCCTTCTCCCGCTCGCGCTCCAGCTCCTTCTCCCGCTCCTTTTCCCTCTGCTCCCGTTCCCGCTCCTTCTCCCTTTCTCGGTCGGCCTCCCGTTCCCGTTCACGCTCCCGCTCTCTCTCCCGCCTCAGCTCCTCATCCATTTGCAACCTGGGGGGGACAAGCAGAGGACAACATGCTAAAGGGATATGCAGAAGGGGCAGGTCCACTCCCCAGCTCAAAGCGGGGCAGCCACACGCGAGACTCTCCACCTCTCACCCACACACGAAGAACCGTACCCCACCACCGAGCCTGACCCTGCTGAGGGCATGAAGCATGCTCGACTGTGCTCCCCTCTGCTGAAGACACGGCTCACCTCTCTGCGCTGAGGCTGGATATCCGCTCCGAGTGTAGCGCTGCCAGGGAGGAGTGTGAGAGCTCAGGAGGGTACCGTACGCCAGAGAGATGCAGGTGCATAGCCGACGGGTGCAGCGGAGGCAGGGAGCCCGGGGTGGGGATGGGGTAGAACGGAGACCTTAAGGCTGACAGGCAATAGGAGTCGTCCATCCTGTAGAGAGAGGTTGGACTGGTGTGCCCAGGCAGTAGTCACAAACGATGACTTTGCCTAGCAGATGCAAAGCCCTGAGGCGGGTCCCTAGTCCTGCAGGCAAAAGGCTGAGACCCGGGCAGGTGAGCGGTGCTTCTCCCCTAGGTGAGCCTACTGCCCCCGCAGACTCAGCACAGCAGAGGCTGCAAGCAGAGGGGACATTCATGGTCAAGAGGCCACAAGGAACCAACTATATGAGCGCCTAGGACTTCCCGGACCATGGGTGAGTGAACGGAAGAGTGGATTGGCTGCTGGCAGAGACCTCTGACATGACCTGCTGTGATAAGAGGTCAGTCAGGCTTGGAGCTTCTGGAGGAAGAGGGCATGGCCTGCCTCTCTCCAGGATCTCCACCACACTGTCCAAGTACCACAGTTAGTGGAACTGGCTGCGGATGCGGAGAAGTGAGAACCAGGGAGCAATGGCAGGTACTGAGCCCATCCATCAGGAATCACTCAGAGCTGGACAAAGCTGTACGAGTCGGACCAGGCCTCCCTTGAATGTCTGGTCCCCAAGCCCTGGGAAACACCTGCCCCGAGAGGTTCTATCCTGCCACCTCTCTATCTTGCCGAGAACAGATTAGCACGCGGGCAGTGAGTGTGGGGCGCCTCACCTGAAGGCCGGGTGCGGGAATGGGTGCGGGGTCAGGTAGCTGGGGTGGTAGTAGGCCGCGGCGGTGGCTGGGTCCAGGCCAAGTGGAGGCAAGGAGGACATCCGTAGGTCCTCAGCAGTGTGGTAGGGCCGGAAGCTTCTCAGGTAGTCCTCAGTCACCGTGCTGGGGGGCACTACATGGTGCACAGGCCGCTGGAGGCTATAGGAAGGAAAGCAGTGAGCAGAGGTAACGTGTCCCACTTCCTCAGCAGCTCGGGGCTGCCCCTGCCAGCCCACCTCCCGTCAGGATCAGGTCCTGCCTCTCAGTGAGGTATAGCCTGGCATGAGCCCAGCTTGCACAGACAGGAAACTGTCTGTCCCTTAGACCTATCTGTTCCTTAAGGTCCCCACCAGTGGATACTGACACTAGAGGGGCTATTTGTCCCCAGGCCCAGAGATGGGCTTAAATGGGGTTAGGACGAGAAGTGATAAATCAATCAGCATGGGGTGGACCATAAGCTCGGGTGGAGCCAAGGACCTCAGGGCAGCTCAGGCCACAGAGGCTAACAGCACGCATCCACCTCAGCTGGTGCAAACCCTCAGACCTATCTGGAGCCCTCCCTGACCCCAGCCCGGCACTCACTTGAGTGGTTGGAAGCGGGAGTCCTGTACAACTGAGCTGGGGGAGAGGCCAAAGGGGTAAGGGGTGCTGAGTAGATGGGAGGGGATGGCGGGGCCCGCTGCCTTCTCCTGGGCTAGAGGCGGCTCCACCAGCAGACGCTCCCGACCGCTGCTGCCGCCTCGTGAGCCGGAGTCCTGTGGGAAGAAGACAGAGTTAGGTCTTGGGGAGCCAGCCAGGTCCTCAGAGAGGCCTGTGTTTAGCTCATACTCTAGAAGCATCCTTCCCCTAATATATTTTAGAGATACTTAGGGAGAAAACCTCCCGTGAGCAGGTCTGGACCAAGGTCTACCAGGCCCTGGCTCAGCTCCCACAGGAACTCAGCAATGCCGGGGAAACCTTAAACAGCAGACTGCTGAATCCCAAGATAAGGTATCTGAGAGGATCCGCAGGGCAGGAACCCCCACTTCCTGCAAGCAAAAACGCCCTGGGGACCTGCACCTTAGGACAGAGCTTCTCCCAAGACTCCAGCCTGTGCCCGCAGCTCTCTGGACACTGCCAGTGGTTGGCAATCTGCTGGACCTACATGGGGACACCCTTGTACCCAGATAGACTTAGAGACCCCAGGAGAGGCTCCCTTCAGGCATGAAGTGAGAGGCAGCAGTAGGGCTGGGGCATGGGGAGATCCAGTCTCACAGACTTTCTGTATAAACAGCCACAGCAGCACTCAGCCCGGAGAAACCAGATCGAACAGCCCTGCCTGCCTGTGACTAGGGAGGAATCCTCACGGCAAGGAGGAGTGGCACCAGTGGGAACATGGCAAAGTCTGGGGGACACTGTGAGCCGAGGAGAGTCTGAGGGCCAGAAGCCCCCTGGTACTACATTCAGGTCCTTCCCTCAACACTGCAGGAGAGGTTCAGCACCAGCAGACAGCAGTACTCGCTAGGGAACACCAGGTCCTCTGGCTGACACGGGCTGAACCCATGGTGTGACCAAAAGGCACATGGTAGCCAGCATAGTACCACGGATTGTCCCTGGAGACAGGCCTGCCAGCCCTTCCTGGACTTCTGTCTCCTTATGGTTATCTAAGCCTGTGGTGACACCCTCTGGTCAGCTAACATCATCGAAGCATATGTGAGTCCCGAAGGGGAGGGGTCACTGCTGCACCACCACTTAACCCTGTGTGCGCAACGAGAGGACAGCTTGCCACAGTACCTCCCTGCCTCCATTCTCACAGAGCCTACCACAAGCCCTCCTGCTCCCCACAGACAGCCAGCCACGATTAATTGAGGGAGACAGGCTGCTGACTGAATTTTTAATGAGCAGCAACATCTGTTTCCTTCTCCGGGTGCAGCAGCAGGCTGTCTCGGTTCCCTTGTGGGGTCCTCACGGGTTCATGACCTCTGACGTGCCTTCCTCAGGAGGAACATTCACACAGTATCATAAAAGGTGTGTGTGGGGGGAGCACACATCCCACCACACCAGGACGTTGGCTTTCAGGCCGGCGTGAGGGGTCCCCCGGGGGGGGGGGGGGCAGTATGCCCCGCTCCACAGGTCCGTGGCCTGACTAGAGCCGAACTTGAGCCAGAAACCAGGGAAGTAGGTCATCTGAGGGCTAGGGTGCTGCCTGGGTGACAAGGAAAGAAAAAGCCCAGGCGCAGTGGCTGCCCCAAGGCACCCTCTCGGCAGCGGCTGTGGCAGACAAGATATGTCTGCAGAGCTGTCATTCTCCAGTGATTAGAGAAAGGTCTCCGCAGCTGCCCGCTAGTCTCAGTTCTTCATTCATCTCTCAAGCAGCTTTCGCTGCCTGGAGCCACCATCCCCTGACTCCCAACAGTGGATGCGGCCGGCCTCCGGAGGCCCCTAGTGACTCATGCCTCACTCCAGGGAGAGAGCAGCCCCCGCCCTCCTGGAAAGGATTAAACTCTCTGCTGAGCTCTGAGCATCGAAGGCTCAGCCACTGTGCTTGTCGGCCTCCCTGGTGGCAAGCAGGTCTCATTAACCACAGCGTGAACCGCTGGAGCAGAGCCAGAGCCATCGTGGCCCTTCTCCGGGTTACTAAATGTTTCTGAGGCAGTAAGAAGGATCCTCTGAGGACAGTGACAGGCTCCAGGCAAAGGAGTCACGAGGCAGAGGTGCTTGGAACCTCCTAGTTCTCCAAGGGGACATGCATGAGGTGTCTTGGACCCGGGCCAGGGGATCCAGTCAGCGGAAGCTCCAGGCCTAAGGCAGGAACAGGAAGTGACCTCCTACAAGCTTCTCTCTCAGGAGCAGAGCCAGGGCCAGCCAGTCACCAGGCAAGCTGGTTGTCTAGGGAAGGGAAGCTAGATGGGGGTTTATATCAGCTGACTCACTGTCTGAGGTCAAAGCTAAGCTCTGGGAGGAGTCCACAGCCGGAAGTTGCCGGGGACAACTTCTCTTAATCCAGGGCTGGGTGGATCTAGGCCGCTCTGAGCTGAGATTCGATGACAGAATCTCCCAGACAGGCTTCCCAGGCTGTGACTTCAGCCACTGGAGGAATGTGCAGAGGCTGGCCCCAAGCTTCAGTCAGGAACCTGACGGATGTTCTGAGCACTTTACTGGGGACCAGGGTCACCAATCAGACTGGCGGGGCAGATGAAGCTCACACCCTTACTATCCAGCCCCAGCCCAGCAGGGGGGAGGTGTTCCCCTCCCTTCCGCCGTCTTTGTGGTTTAATTAGTACTTCCTAGCAGTACAAACCCTGTGGGAACCAGGCTGGAGAATCCAGGGGAAGCCACAGCTGACAGCGGTTCTTAATTAGCAAGGCCCCCTCTGGGCGCCAGGCCGGTGGGAGGCCCAGCACAGTACTGGGGAAGGTCTGGGCACCGGCTCCTCCATTCCAGTTTGGTTACACAGAGCCAGCTGAGAGACTGCAGACACACAAGATCCCGTGCTGGGATCAGGGACTAGAAGAGTACCATCCCCTACTCCTGCAAAGCAGTGACAGCTATTGTCTTCCTGGAGACCCAAAGCTCAGATACCCCCAGGCCCTTTATGGTGTGTAGTCTGTGTCAACCCAGTGCCTCTGGGTAAATCTGTCTCCCTAGACCCCTAAAGAGGTCATTATTGCCAAGGCCACCAGAGGACACAAGAAGATACCATCTTAAAGTAAAGGGGCAGTTCTTGGAAGGAGTGCATAGGCTATCCTTTCCCTCCCCTCCCTTCCCCTCCCCAGGCTTAGTCAGGCCTCATACACCAAGATGCGTCTGTGTGGTACTCAGTCAGAAGCCTGATGTAAGAATTGCCGTAATTCTAGCATCTTCCAGTTCAGGGGGTGGTGTATCAAGGGCACCTCGCAGAAGACACTGAGGACCAGGGTGAGAGGCCAAACTCGCCCCCATCCCAGAGCTGTGGACAGAAAACTCCACGCAGGGACACCCCCTGTCCCATCACTCCCACTACGCCCCCATCTCTGGGCTGCCCGACTCACCTGGCGGCTCTCGCTCCTCCAGACTCCATTGACTGTTTTGGTGGGGGCAATAGTGACCACCGGAGGAGTGCTGGGAACACTGTGACCCCCGGGGGGAACGATGATGGGGCCCATGGGCACTCGCTTGGGTGTGCTAGCCGGAGAGCTGTGGTTGGTGGCTGGAGAGGACACAGGAGATGACTCGCTGCTCAGTGAAGACCCTGTGGAGAGAGAACACAGAAGTTCAGGGACTGCATGTGTCACCGCCACGAGCCGCACCCACACTTCAGCCATTCCAGAATGCTCACAGGGAGTGAGGCCCAAGAGCAGTCAGGCAGGGAGAAACCCAGAGCCATGCTGTAGCCAGCTTTGCTGGCCTTTTGTCATACTGCCTCTCAGAGGCATGGAGGTGGGCAGCTATTTTTACATTAAAAAATCTGAGATGGGCTGGGGAGATGGCTCAGTGGTTAAGAGCATTGACTGCTCTTCCAGAGGTCCTGAGTTCAAATCCCAGCAACCACTTGGTGGCTCACAACCATTTGTAATGGGATCCGATGCCCTCTTCTGGTGTGTGTGAAGACAGCTACAGTGTACTCATACATATAAAATAAATACATCTTTAAAAAAAACCTGAGATGGTATTCACTCTTTTAAAAGCTCTGTCAAACGGGGCTGGGGATTTAGCTCAGTGGTAGAGCGCTTACCTAGGAAGCGCAAGGCCCTGGGTTCGGTCCCCAGCTCCGAAAAAAAGAACCCAAAAAAAAAAAAAAAAAAAAAAAAACCAAAACCTCTGTCAACGTACCTCAATATATCTACCATATTGAATGACTACTACTATACCTAGAATAGCCCCATCGACCCAGAAAGGAGCATCATGTTCCCCTTCCCAACCAACCCCAGCAGCAAGAGAGAAGAGACAGGTAGGTGGGGGTGGGGAGAGATTAGTTCTTGGGGTGTCGGCTCCAGCAGGACAGAGTCATCAGGGATGATCTCAGTCACTGACACAGCCCCCTCTTCCCTGAGACAATCCTGCTACCTGTGGAAACACGGCTTTGGCCTCTAACTGCTGAGGCCCGTATGTAACTTGTATAATTGTACAAAGCCCCTGTGTAGTCCCAGCCGAGCACACCTCTTCTTCATGTGATTACCTATCAGGACCTGACCTTGGCAATGAGGCCTGGAGGCTGGAGCTTAGGGAAGGAACTCTCCATTTTCAAATGGGCAACAGACCTGCTGCCTACACCCAGAGAACTCTGTCGTCCCAGGCAGGCAGAGCCAGCCCCAAGGCTGGGCAGTGTGAACACAGCACAGTGACAGCCCAGCACTGTCAGTCAGAAGCAAAGCGGCAGCACAGGAGGACGGGTGGCTAGGCTCAGAGACACGCTGGCTTGGGAGGCCAGCTTCTGAGATCTGACGTAGGCAAGCTACAGGTTGGTGTAGCCAGGCCTGGAGACTGAACCTTGGCACGAGTGAGCTACCATTCATGAGTTGGGGGGGGGGTGTTTTTGGCATCCTACACCTCCCTGCATTCAGTAGAAGGGTATCCCTCTGTAAGGCAAGAAAACCTAAGAGCCGGAAAGCCACACCCGAGGCCTGCAATGCCAGCCACTGTCAGTGTTCAAAAGTGAGGGCTCTGGTCAACCAAACACCCCTGAGGAAGTAAGTCTAGTAAGTCCACGCAGTCCGATGTGAAGCATTCTCCAAGCCATGGGCTACACCAAGTCCCAGCCCTGCCTACTCTATACTGGAATGCTCCCACAAGGCCCTCAGCCACATTCACGAGAGGACACCAGGAGCATATACTGTGGGAGGCGACCACTTTGCTCAGAGACAGTACCTCGGAGCGTGGAACACAGTTCCTGGAGGCAGAGAAGCAGGGACCCAACTTTTCAGACAGGGTCTCACTACACAGTCCAAGCTTTCCTGGAACGGACACCCAGGTGTCTGTCCCTCTCTCTCTCCATGCCAGGCTAAAGTTTCGATCACTTTCAAATAAATTTTAGGAATCCTCCTCCTGCCTCAAGCAATCTGCTCGGGTGTGCCACGGTCCTTCCCAGGAGAGCCACGGTGTGATGCACACGTCTTATATGCTGTTGATCTCTGTGTGTACGGAAATGTGTGTGTGTGTGTGTGTGTGCAGGTGCACATGTGTGCGAGCCTGCGTGCAGAGGCCAAACCACAACCTTGGGTGCAGTCCTCAGGAGCACCGCTTACCGTTTCTAAGACAGGCTTTTCTCACCAGCCTGGAGCTCGACTGAGTCCGGCTAGACAGAATGGCCAGGGAGCCCTAGGGCTTAGTACATCCTCACTTCCCTGGCGTGAGATTGGGAGAAGATTCCAGGCCTGCCTTCCAAACAGGCGTGTTCTAGGGCTCACTCGGGTCCTCAAGCATTTTACCGATCCACCCCCCTTCTTTTGAGATAGGATCTCACTCTGGAGCCCCGCCTGGTCTGGACTCACGGCAATCCTCCTGCCCTAGCCCTTTTGAACCCTGGGATGAAAGGAAAAGCCACCTCTGCAGAGCCACTTTGCACTCAATCACTGCCACCATCAATTCGGAACATTTTTATAACCTTCAGCCATGCCTGCTCTGTCCCTGAGGCCCAGCACCCTGAGCGTGCAGCTCGCTCTCACTCTCACGCGCTCAAGCTCTCTCTCTCTCTCTCTCTCTCTCTCTCTCTCTCTCCTCTCTCTCTCTGCAGACTCTGGGCATCGCCTGGCCCCCTCTGCTGTGTGGGGTTTCCCACAGCTAGAACTCCATTCCTGCCTCAAGATTGCTGCCCTTCACTGAGGGGGACTTAGCCACCAATTCTTCAGCCAACAGACAGTTGCCCGGCCCTACCTGACAGCTCCTGTGAACAGCAGCTCACTCGCACTGCACAGACACTAACACAAGGGCAAGGATCGCGCTATCGGCACATGGGAACAAGGAAAAAAAAAAAAAATAACAGTTACCACTTCCCACACACAGAAGGCTACCACCAGCTAAATCAGAGGCCGCCTCACACACTATCCAGGTGCGTGCAGACGCTGGACCACCACTGAGGGCTGGGATGAGTAGCGGAAATGACCCTCCTCAGGGAGGATCAGAGGACACCTCAGGGTCAGTAATCAGGGCCCTCCTAGTTCCTCTGGACCCCGGTCTGTGTGAGGGGTAACCTCCAAGGCAGTCAGCCAGCTCGTCCCCACTCTGTTCCTTCCCAGCCTGGCCCAGCAAGGGAGTAATGCCGGGCAGGCAAGCAGGCTCTGGTGTGGGGCTAGCTCAGAGAGGATGAGGCCGGCCATGGACAATTAGCAGCCTAATCCTGTTGGAGGTGGAAGGCAGAGGCCAGCGCTCACCAGCGAGAGCCTTGGGATCAATACCTCACAAGGCGCTGCCAATTAGTGAGGCTGGCGCCTGGCTCCCGGCCCTGTGCTCTCTCGCTGTGCTGCCGGGGCAGGCGGGTCGGCCATCGCTGTAATTAACTGAAGCTATTCAGCCAGAATGGCGGGACTGGGTCAGAGAGCCAGAGCCGGGCTACAGATGAAGAGGCGGAGGGTGCCTGCGTCACCGTCACCTTCGCTGACCAACCCCACAGATGAGGCCAAGGCTCTATGGGCGGCCTGTGTTATTAAGAGCCGAGACCCCCAAAGGCAAGGACTGGGGCAGCCTTAGCCAGCTGGGGTAAGATAAGAACAGAACCATACGGAGAGTCGCTGAACACCACTTGCATGGCCTCTTTTCCTGAATATGCATATGTCTGTGCGTGCGTGCGTGTGTGCAAAATGATTCCAGGTGCCTTCCTTAACTGCACTCCCTATATTTACCCTGCTCTCCCTGAACCCGGAGCTCCACTGGTGTAGCCGGCTTGCCCAGGGCTCCTTCCACCTCTGGCTCCTACACAGGTTCTAGAGATCTGAACTCAGGTCTGAACATCTGCACGGCAGGCACTCTGTCCCATGTCTCTGCTGGTAGAAGTGGTCCCACATCCCGGGGGCTGTCCCTCTCTTCCCTGCAGACTCCAGCGACTCCCACCAGTTAGTTGTGGGGGTGGGTGTCAAGGAACAGGAAGTAAACCCAACCACCGCTACGGGCCAACTGCTGCCTGGGTAACATGAGTGCTGGCAGCAAAGGCCCTAGGACCAAGGGCACGGTGACAAGCGCCAGGCAGGGAAACCCTCTGGAGCCTCAGAGTACATCATAAATAGTGAGCATGGAGTAGCAAGCACGGGAGGTGGCATCGGCCGTGATATGCAGCTTGAGGAGACAGTCAAACAGAACTACGGGGTAGCCATATGCTGCTGACAGGCCTCCCCTCCTGCTCTGCCAACAGGGCTTCATGCATGTCGCGGACCGGGAGGCTGGGTGGCCTCGGTGTCCGTCTGTGAGGGAAGGGGGCTGGTCACGGGGGTCGAGGTCCCGGACCCAAGACCAGTCATTAAACCTTCGACAACAATCAGGAAGGGGCTGTGAGTTGAGAGGGACCAACTTTCCAGGGACACTTGACGGGCAGAGTACACAACCGACCACAGCAGGTCCTAACAACCGAGGATGGGAGGAGGCAGTGAGGATCCCTTGGGTTGGGCTCTGCCCCGTTGCTGCCATGTTAGGGCACTGTGAAGATCGTGCAGGGGTGGGCTTGGGGGGTAGGGGATAGAAACAGAGTAAGGAGGGAAGCTGGCAGAGGGGGCTGGAATGGCATCCTGAAGCCCAAACTCTGCTCGTCTCCTGTCACCTCCAGGTCAGCTGTGTGGCTCTGGACTCTTTGGTGGCTCTCTCCCCTTCCTGGTTTCTCTCTCCTCAATAGCTAGCCCCACTGCTCACACCTGAGCCACAGGCAGATGGGGCTCCAGACACTCGCTGAGACGCCGCCTCCACCTTGCCAGCCGCAGACTGACAGGCGGGCGGGCGGGCGGGCGGGCAGGCAGGCAGGCCATTTGTTTGGTTGTTTTCTTTGAAAGAGGCAGATTTCCAGGGAGATGCACATAGGGTGTGCCTATGCCCGCACCCAGCCCACCCTGTAGCAGACGCGCAGGCAGGTGGGGGCTGCCTGGACTCGACGAAGAGGGATGGTCCCCAGTCTCTGCCTCTCAGGGGCTGGGTATGGGTTTCACCCACTACCCTTGGTTACAGGGCCAGCAGGCGGGAAACACCTCCAGAAAGCTCAGAGCACTGGGAGATGCCTAACCACTGTAAGCTGCCCTTGTCACTCAGATCCCCACAGGTGACAAAGTGGCGGAGCAGCCAGGTATAAGGCGGTTCGTCACCCACGTGCTTCCTGGGAAACGGGAGGGCCCAAGGCCCCAGGTGTACTGGAACTGAGGGACACACAGCTCTGGGGCTGTGTGGGCCTCCTGACGATCAGCCAAGGACATGTGGGCTCCCGTCGCAGCCCCACCCCCCTCAGCAGACGGCACCAGGGCCCCGTGGGAGATGAGCAGATTGCCACACAGCTTGGGCCCTGCCTGGCAGCCCCCAGTTTCATCTCTCACAGGTGGGGGGCTGTGGTGGGGGCTCTACAGCTTGCTCTCATAGAAGCCATGCTCCGAGAACCGCCTATGGGGCCAGGCTGGTGGCTTGAGACAGGGCTCCAGGTATAAGTTCCCGGAGGGTGCCAATGCCCCCTGCCCGAAGGGGTGAACACTCTGGTGGGGGGTGGGGGGAAGGAGAGGCTTGCCCTTCAAGGGAGCTGGGCCAATGTCACCGAGAGATGGAAATCCCTACAGGACGGCATGGAGTACAGGGTTGGTACAAATGCCCAACACCCACCTCCAAGCTGGGCTCACACACAGGGAAAAGACGAAATCCGTGCTTAAGGGCCTCTGGGGGGAGGGGCAGTGCGACTCTGAGCCGCAGTGCTGCCTGCCACACATGGATGGAGGCAGCTTCAGGACAGCTGAGCAGCCTGGGTACATTAGGAGTCCACAGTAACGGGAGTGGCTTAAATAGCCAGGGCAGGATGGATCCAGGGTTCCAGTCTGGGTCTGGCCTGGGGTCCCCAGCCCAATGCTCCTCCCAGAAACCAGTGTAGAAGGCAGGGTGGTCCCTCTACCTTCAGTCCCCACGCAGCACCACAGGGAGGCCAGAGGTCAGTGGACCAGCAGCTGCCTAGGCTTACAGCAGCAGGGGACCCAGGACAGGTGACCAGATTCCCCTGGGTGCTCCCAAGTTTACGGAGTTTGGGGGTGGGGCATAGGCAGGGGCAACAAGACAGGGAAATGGTGGCAGGAACTAACAGGGAGCCATGGAGACAGCACTTGGGAAGGGAGTCATGGGGGGCCCCACTAAGTTACGTGATCTGCTTCTGTTTTGTATGTTCTCACTGGATCAACAGACTACCAGAGGTGGTCTGCTCTGCTGGCCCTGAGCAAAAGCAGAGGCTCAGAGTTAGGCCTACACGCCAGGGCCCAGCAAGTGATTAGAAGTACCAGGACGAGTACTGGACCTGGCCGGGCGAATCCCCAGGATCTTCTGCCAAACCTTGGCCATGCCTTAACTTAAAGACTCAGGTTACGCCCCCCACGTGGCCCACCTGTGTGTGACTGAGCCATCAGCCTGGGATATCCCCCATGGGGCCCCCACGGAGGTCTCAGGAGGGGCCAGCTTCTCTTCTCCCCCCCCCTCTGCCTTTCTCTGGGGGCAGAGAAAATGAGTCGGCGTGCTGATTGCGTTGTCTGGATTGAATTTTTAAACGTCACCCCTGAGACTCGATGAAGAGGAACATCGGCGGAGGCCTAGGCGAGCCCGGACAGATAGCTAGAAATACAACTGTTTCCAGGAAGGGGAGGTGGGCACGGGGCAGAGCTTCAGGAATGGAGGGGACAAAGAGCAAGGCCTCTGTGAGGTGACCCCCACCTTCACTCAGGAGACTTCCTCCGCTGTGGAGTGGGCCGAGAACCACCACAGGCTCTCAGGCGAGGCAGCTCAGACGCCTGTCCTGTGGGGGCCTCCGAACTCAAGCCCGGATTTGCCTATAAGATGGGCGTTTCAATCCTCACTTCCTTTCCCAGTGACACAGACAAGAGAGGCAGGGAGTGAAGAGCCAGTGAGACACCAGGTGCTAGGCCCAGCGAGGGTGCCTGTCCCCCCCCCCCCCCCGCTGCTGTCCCCCTCCCCCACCACCACCCGTTTGACCAGCAAAGGAAGGATGCATGGCCTGCATAGTGGGGCAGAGAATGGAACAGCGAGGCCGGGGGACCCCGGGGAGGGGCTGAGGTAACCCTTCGGGGAACACAAAACCTGTTCTGGGATGCCATCGAGGAGGTGTACGAATACAACAGCTGAGCAGGGCAGGTCTGGCTCAGGGGTAGCACTCGCCTAGCATGCACAAACGAGGCTCTAGATGTGATTCCCCAGTGCTTTGGGGACCGGATATACTGTTGCATACCCATCATCCATCCACTGATCAGAAATTCAAGGCTACCCTCAGCTACAGACAGTGCCGGGCTAACCTGGGGTGAAAGACACCTGACCTCAAGAAAATATTTAAGCCGGGTGGTTAGTGGCACTTGCCTTTAATCCCAGGACTGCGGCAGGGGTGGGGGGGTGGGGTAGTAGAGGCAGGCGGATCTCTGATTGTGAGGCCAGCCTGGTCTCTACAGAGTGAGATCCAGGACAGCCAGGGCTACAAAGAGAAACCCTCTGGAAAAAAAAACAAACAACACCCACCTCCCCCATTTAAAATATGGCTTGAGGAGTGAAGCATTCTGGGAGCAGCTGCTTAGCAAGAGTTCCAATGAACTGACAACCCACAGCCCGGGAGGCAGACCTCACAGCTCTCAAACCAAGCCTCCTGCACCGTACTAAACGAGAAGCTTCCTCCTGCCAGGGCCACTTGCTTGAAATGCCTAGTTCCAACTGTCCAAGTCCTAGCAAAAGTTCACGACAGCTGGAGGTCGCAGGGGACAGGAGGATCCACTGCCACGACTCTGGTCTCACAACATGACCCCTCTGAGCGGGTAGCTTCAGTATCTGCACAACATGTCATCCCAGCAATACGAGGTCCAAACTGAGGCGATGAAGAATCACTACAAGTCCTGGCGACACAGACAAGACCCTGAAGGATAGCGGGGTAGGCCTTAACTTTGTTGCACTACCAAGACACCCAGTTTCCGGGAAGGTAGCAGACCAGGGCCCAGGCCTAGCTGGACACCAGTGTCAGGATGTCCCAGAGTCCCCAAGCTACCCTCTATCCACAGACACTAAGCACCCCGAGCCTGAGGTCTCTCCATCTGCACAAGGGGAACTCAGAGGAGACAAACCGGTGGACAGAAGCCTTGGCCAGCAGCATTGCCAGCCCCTGCCTCCTTGTCCCGGCGTGGCACAAAGTCCCTGGGCATCAGATGCCCAGGTCACAGCCAAGAAGTGACAGGCGAGGTGGATAATGCACCTGTTGTTCACTACCGGCCATATTTCCATTCACTGAGGCACGAAGCCTCTGGTACTTGGCCCGGCCAGTTGGCCCCAGGATTGTGCTGGACAATGGGAGAAGCCCAGGACGGCAGAAGTGGGCAGACCAGATTCTTCCTCAGGGTCACCAGAACCGGGCCAGCACCCGACCAAGGTGGGCTGGCTCAGGTGTGGTCCTTTGGCAGCAGCTGTCCTCCACTGGGTGGACACGGACTACTTCCCTTCCTGCTCTGGTTTCCCCACGGCCCGTTCCAGTCACACCCTCACCTCTGCCGGCAACCAGGGCAGAGGACTCTGGGAAATCAGGAAATCCTGGCCTACTCATCCAGAGTAGGCTTCCAATCCTCCGCAAGTCTGAGCGTAAGCAAAGCCATTGATGACTCCTGCAGAACCCATAGGCCCGGGGCCTATGAGATAGGGCTCCTGGTTTCCATGCTGTGGCCATCTGTCTCTGAGCAGCGAGTCCAGGAGCTACCAGAATCTAAAGAGCCCACGTGCTCAGGCTTAAACTGACTGTGCCATTCACTGGTAGTCCCTAGCATGGTCATCGCAGGACACAAGAAGTTATCTAAAGCCAGAGTCAAAGGGGACCTAAGAGAACCTTGTGCTGACAAGACTGAATTCAGAAAGAGCCAGCCTTTGCCCAAAGCAACACAATGTCCCCAGCTCTGGAGGCTTCAGAAGGCCAATTTCTAGTCCTGATGGCAAGTCCTGATGGCAAGTCCACTTGCCCACCAATGAGCTTCTACAGTACCGTTGAAGCTGAGGAGGGCAGAGGCAGGCAGAGAGGAAGGCACAGCGAAGCAGGGCGCGGGGCTGGGGTCAGGGGTCAGAGGTCAGGGGGTCAGGGCCAGAGGTATGAATGACAGCTGTATGGGGGCGGAGCTCTGCCTGGATGTGGTGTGGGAGGGGAGATGCAGGTGCACCACAGGCTGCAGACAGCTGTCTCCCGTGGCCATGCCAGCCAGCCAGAGATGCATGGCGGGCGGGGGGCATCCCACAAGCTGGCGGCCTGGTGCCTCTTACCTCTGGGCTCCTCTGCCTGTTTGGCGAGCTTGCGCAGCGCGGCAGCAAAACTGGAGGATGGCGCAGCCTGGGCCGACAGCGCACTGCTGGTGGCCGGGCTACCGGTGGGCACCAGGGCGCCATTGAGTGGCGAGGGGGTGAGGGGGTTGACGGTGGCGGTGGTCCTGGTCGCCGTGGAAAGCATCCCTATTGAAGGGGACTTGGGCTCATGGCTCATGCCTGAAACAGGAAAAGAAGAACCAGTGTCACCCAGAGAGCAGAGCGCCAGCGCCAAGGCGCTGAGGCAATGGCATGCAGTGAGAGCCAGGGGCCACGAGAGCGGAGCACAGCCAGCGTGGCAGACGATGGACCCATCTCCACAGTCCTGCTGGCCCCACGGGTGTGAAGGCACCCGGTGAGGGCTGAACACTGGACCAGCTCCCCAGAGCCAGGCCCGCAGAGTACCCCGACGCGCCATGTGCAGGGCCCCACCAGACCCAAGGGTTGAGGAGAGAGATGGAGGCCGGGGGCTGGACAACTGATAAGGCAAAGCAAGCAGCAGCGGACAGGCACAGGAATGGCTGACATCAACAGCAGGCCAGCTCAACAACTGCCCCATAGCACAGAGAAGGAAACTAAGGTCGGTCTGTCTGTCTGTGGGGTCAACGCACACCCAGTGCCTGAATCTCTCTCAGGACGGATCCAATAATCTCAACATTTTCCTCATCTCCAATCTCCCCCAGGTGGGAGCGAATGGTGGCCCTAGTGAAGTCCTTCCCTAGGTGTCAGGGCCTGAAAACACTAGAGAATGGAATGCGCCTTCCAAACTACTTTGTAGCCTGGCCTTTCTCTCAGAGGGAAGATGATGCTTAGGAAAGGGTGCCAGGGGCCACCTCCCACTTTCTTTCCTTCAGGTTTCCAGTCCCCATACAGTACCAAGCTGTTTCCAGTCATCTGTGGGAAGAGGCGCGGCTTCACAGAGACCGTGCCACAGAACAACTGCTCGTGAGTGTCCCCAACTTCCCCTGGCTCCCACTTCCTCCACACGGGTGCACCCAAAGTAAGGCCACCAGGACAACAAGGACAATGAGGTTGTGCACAGCGGCAAGGCTGCTACCGGGAGAGCAAGGGATTCCCAGAGCAAGCAGGCTGGATTCCAGTTGTGCCCAGGTCCTCTGGGTGCATGGGTCATGTCCGGGAACAGCAGGCTGCTGAGCCTTGACCTGTGTCCACACCAGACCCTCTCTGTAGAGAGGATCGGGCAGCCATGACATCCTGGGGATAGCTCAGAAAATCCAACAGGAGGGGGGGGTGTCTCTCTAAACTAGTGGGGTTCTCAACCTGTAGGTCCCGACATCTTTGGGAGGCTGAATGACCTTTTCACAGGGGTTGCTTCTAAGACCATCGAAAAAGTGGGTATTTATTTACATGGCAATTCCTAACAGTTGCAAAATTACAGCTATACGGTAGCAACGAAATCATTTTATGACTGGAGGTCACCACAACAGGAGGAACTGTGTTAAGGGTCACAGTGTTAGGAAGGTTCAGAACCAGTGATGTAGACAGTCACACGGGGAGCTTAGGAAGTAGCCAAGAAACTAAGCCACTGTCTACACCACCCCTCTTTGTGGCCAGCATCTCAGTCATCCTTGGATCTCAAGGATTGCAGATGGTGAAACTGAGGCCAGGTGTACCGAGGCTGCAGACAGGTGTACTGAAGCCGCAGACAGGTGTACTGAGGCTTCTAACAGGTGTACTGAGGCTTCTAACAGGTGTACTGAGGCTGCGGCCAGGTGTGCTATCACGGCTGAATGGTAATAATGTTCTTACTCCCCTCACATCAGTCCTCAGCCCAAGCCCCGCCGTGCCTCATCACTCAGAACTACACGACTCCAGTGATTTAAAACACGTCCCCAAGTCTTGTCACTCATCCCTCCATGACACAGAGACAACTCTGTGTGTGAATGGCTCTGACAACTCACTTCCAACGAATACATTGTTTTAAGCTTGGGGAGATGAAGGTACCCCCTTCTTGCCTTCCAGTCCCTGGAGCAGCCAGGCAGCACTGAGCTGGATCAGTCCAGCTAAGCCTTTTCTGTTCTGGACCCACAGACTCCAGGCAGGCACTAGGAGACACTAATCTACTCCCTACGCCAGCTCTGCCAGGATCTGGATTGAGCTGTTCACCTCAGTTCATCATATGAAAGAAACACCAATCTTCCAGCAGACTTGACCCTCAGCCTCCACCGATACTGCAAAGCCACCCCAGGAACCACTATGCACCTCTACCCCTTGTTCCTTTCAGGGACGGTGTCCTTGGATTCACTCCACAGTCCACAGATGAATGGGAAGGCCCAGCCCAAGGGTGGGTCAGAGCAGGCCCAGGCCCACTTCAGGGAAGAAGACTTATGTCCTATGTGAAACAAGCTCAGACCCAGGCGGATCTAAGTTTCCGGGCCTCACCCAACCAACCGCACCAGGCGGGCAGCAAGGCCGACTGCGATGCCAGGAGCCACAGCTCACTGCACAACTGGAGGCCCATTCCCTAAATCTGAGGAGGAGACTGGGCCACTGAGCGGGCCTTCATGGGTCTGAGAGGATATGCTGGACCCACCAGGTTTGGCAGGATGGCAGAGAACAGGATTTCTGGTGGGCAGAATCTCTCCATACCATTTGCCATCAAGGTCCCCATCATGCTCCTGGGGCCTCCAGCAGTCTCGTGCCCAGTGCACGACTGCCCCTTCCTCCCACCTTTGGGGGTGAGGGAGTCCCCCAAGCCTAGGTCCTGTAGGTATCAGTATGTTCCCAGCCCGGGGAGCTGCTCTGATGTCAGCTTACTTAAAATAAAATTCCAAATGAGAGGCTTCATTAGGGGGAGTCTAAAATTAGCACCATTCCTCACATGCGCACATGGGGCTGACGGGGGAGGGGTGGGGAACAGCCTTGGGTACCGAAGAGGATACGCTGCCAAATTTTGGGGGGAGCTGAAGAGTCCCCTTCACCCACTGGCCTAGACCCCACTAGGTGTCTCTTCTGTGCCCTAAGAAGCCACCTCAACAGACAGCGTCCACAGAGGCTCAGGTGCGGCAGGCAGGGGCAGCAGAAAAGAGAGAGGTGGGCCCGGGATGCCTGCTCTCCCTGCCCTCATTAGGGGGTATTTATGAACTTCTCCGCTCCCAGCCGTCAACCCGGGCTGGCTCATGTGAATTCATTATCCTACCAGGAGTAAGCTCTGTGGTGCGAGGGCCTGTGATGGATGAGGCCTGGGGCTGCCTGCGCTCCATGCTCTCCAGGCGAGCAGCTCAGTGGGAACATCAGCGGAAACCTAAGTGGCCTCCTGGGCACTCCACACAGGCTCCTCCCTGCTGCCTCATCCAAACATTTCACTCTCAACTCAGCCCCGGCTTCCCTCTCTCTAGACCCAGCCACCCAGAACCCAGTGCTGAGAGCTTGGGCTTCTGCCAGAAGCCACTATCTCCACAAAATAGCCAGGAACAGCCAGGCTGCCTCGGTGCACCACGCCTTGCCTGCCCGATTTCTCCCTTAGGTTTCCAACATGGCCAGGAGCATCAGTGGTGCCAAGGAAGGAGATCCTAGAGCACCAGGCAGGTGATACTGTTCAACTCACCTCGCTCTGGTCCTGTACAGTGGACCCCAGCAGGGATCATGGGGGTGGGGGTGGTACACAGGGGGGGTCTCCAATGCCACTTCCCTCCTGCTGTACGTCAGGAGTTATTAATCAGCCCAGCCTCCCTCCCGGTGAGGCCGTAATTACGGTCCCTTTCATCCCAGCTCCTCCCGGCACCAGACCTCAGGCTTGCTCCTTCTGCTCTGTAATTACCAGCTAATAGCTGAGATGAATTTTCTGAAGGCCTGGTTCAAGCACCAATCCGCCCCCCTCCTCCCCCAGCAGCCCCTCACCCTGGGGTAATTACACCCAGGGAAGCTGTGCCCAGCGGAGCAAAACTCTCAGGCAGTGTGGACCTGGATGCTCCATCTGCCCCTTCGTCGGTTTTTCATTACCGAGCACTGAAATGTTTGTGAACAGGCAAGAGGCTGGGTCAGCTCAGGCTCCACGTCCCCTCACCCCCACCCCACGCCCTGTGATCCCCGTGGCCCAGATGCTTCTGTAGCTCTAACAAGGCTGGGGTCACCCTACTGCAGAGACCTAGCGGCTGCAGTAGTGTGGGTGCCACGTGATCCCCAGAGCCTGGACGGCTTCATAATAAATTCATTATTATGTGTGCCGCCAGCTTGTTCTGAGCGGACCCATGTGAGGCAGCTTCTCCAGAGTGGGGGCAGGGAGGTCTGCTGATGTTCAATGGTGAGCGTACCCATCCCCCCCAGGCTGCTAAATACTGCCCCGCTGCCACTGCTTCCCAAGGTCAGTTCCCAAAGGAACACCCCCCTCCACAAGGCATCAGAGCGGGAGAGCAGAGCAGATGGTGACTCCTGACCCAAGACCATGAAAGCAGAGAAAGCAGCAGGCGATTGGGGGTGGCCTGGGTACGACAGGGGCTCTGATCTGTGGGTCAGGGGGAAATAAGGCAGCCAGGCAGAATAATGAAGGAGGGAGACAGGAGAGGTTACCCACCTCAACACCTTAGATAAGGACAGGAGGGGCTGCCCACAGCATGCATGGAGTGTAAGCAGCCTCTGGGATTCCCCAAAGTCATGGTAGGGTAGAAGATGGGGACCGTTCCGTACCCCCCAAGCCTTTCCCTGTCCACCCTGAGGCTATCAAAGGCCCTGCTGTCTTGGTGTTCAGAAAAACTTGTGAGTATGGCTTGATAGGAGGCCCACACAGGGTGGATTGAAAAGGTGCAAAGAAAGGGGTAATACTGAGGGATGGCACTCGAACTCAGGGTGCTGAGGCAGGGGGACCACTGGTTTGACAACAACTTAGACTTAGTGAAAACCCATCTTAAAAACAAGAAGTAAAAAGAAGGATGAGGATAGCTCAACAGTAGAGTGCTCAAGGCCCTGGTTGCAGGGCCCCCGCATGGTGGGGAGGGAGTGGGAAGGGGGAGGGAGGGAAGAGCCACGAGGCTCTGTGGCCGTTGCAGCTTCCCTACTGCACAAGTCAGTATGCAGCCAGCTGACACGGGGCTCTGAGGAATCACCTGACTAGGTACAAAGCAACAGAGCAGGAGTCTCAGAGGTTCCCTGGCGGCAGCAGGGATGAAGTCTGGCGACAGATGGCAGCGACATTTGACGCGATTATTCTAAGTGGCTGCCGTGCGTGAGAAGCCTGGCGTGGGCAGATGAAGGAGGGCTGCACAGCCACCCACACCAGCTCGGCAGACAAAACCCACCGGAGAAGAGGGGCCCCTGAGGTTGGGAAACCAGTGGTCACCGCTGAGAGTTAACAGTTCAGAGCCCAGCACCATCCCCGATGGCGGTGACTTGACAGCAGCGGAAGGTGATCCTGGCTTGGAGCCAGGCGTGTGTACATGGCTTCTAAAACCATAATGCTACCCACAGGTACCCTTCACATCAGCAGACCCCACACACCAACCACGGCGACAGGCAGGTGAGACAGATGGCCACTTACATGGCTCAGCGTGGCTGCTTGCTAACATTGGGGACAGGGACTAGGGACCTCACGGTGTCCTCTCCTCAGCAAGACTGCTCTGTCTGGCTCAGCCTGCCTCCCGGACACAGAGACTCTGCTATTACCCAGGCCAGTCCCAGTGTTTTACCCAGAGGGCAACTGAGGCTGGAGAGAGCCACATCTCATCTAGGCCTGAGTCTGTCCTGTAACAAACGCCGAGTCAGCACCCACTAGGCAGGGGTGGGGGTGGGGAGGTGGGAATGGCCCAAAGAAGGGTCAGAGACCCTTCCACAGCACTTGGCTCTGACAGCTCAGGCAGCCACCCCGGGGAGCCCACCACACGCCATACCTGGTGACAGGAGGATGAGGAAGACAAAAGTACATGCTGCTAGGGAGGCAATACCAGCCAGCCAGCCAGCAGCAGTGTCTGTACACCTCAGTGAGCCCCAAGTGGTCCGTGGCACCTTCAGGCTTCACGGGCCACAAAGAGCCCTTTTAGCACATGCTGTTGGCTTCCTTCCCTGAGTCCCCAAAAACAAACACTCAATCTGTCCAGGACTAAGGCTACGAGCCTCCAAGTCTCCATGGGATGCAGGCCAGGGGCCAGCAGGTCACAAGGCCAGACCTTGAGTGGTCGACACCTGGCGGGAGACTGCAGCCATGTGACACCCAGTTCCCCAGAGATTCCCAGGCTCCAAGACAGGCCCTCCACTCCCATTTCCTGTTTTGGCTGGAGGCTAGGCAGAGAAGTAGGGACAGAAGCCTTACAAAACCTTTCCCCAGAACTGCAAACCTGGGCACACAGCAGCCACCTATTGGCATTCTAAGCAGGTGCCATGGGTGACACCATGGTCACAGGTGGATTCTTGAAAGAGGGATGGGGACAGCAAGGCCAGGCTGTTCCCCTCTAGCCAGGAGGTAGGTGCATACCCTAAAAGAAGCCATGGTGGGGTTGGGGATTTAGCTCAGCAGTAGAGCGCTTGCCTAGCAAGCGTAAGGCCCTGGGTTCAGTCCCCAGCTCCGAAAAAAAGAAAAAAAAAAAAAAAAAAAAAAGAAGAAGCAGCAGCAGCCATGGTTTGCACAGAAGCCCCTTGGTCCCAGCCAGCTGACAGCTCCAACACAGGCTTGGGCACTTCTGAGGGTCACCCTCAGGTTCTCAGTGGGGAGAAGAGACAACATGTTCTGCTTCCTCTGGCTATAAAGGACATAGAGGGGTCTAAGTGTAACTCTCCCCGACCTAAAGTCATCTTTAAGTTGTTTAACCGGGGGGACAACCTTAGTACGGAATTTGGGTCAAAATGAAGATTCAGTTCCTTTCAAGCCACTGAGTCACAAAACCCACAAATCCCCAAGTTAGGGGGTCCCAATGTCAGTCTCTAGCCACACAAGCAGCCCAGGGCAGTCAGGAGTCCACAGGAGCTAGAAACACTGGGTCCCTCTCAGATGACAGCAAATCCACCCATCTCTCAAACCAGATTCAGGATTATAAGCAGTTAAGTGGCTCGTTCCCGGGGCCGGCAGGAAAGGTCCTGACCACCAAAGCCCAACAGTTCCAGTTTGAAGGAGGAAGGAGGCTCAACTTCCCACGGGCTGGCCTCTGTCCTTCACATGCACACAGCGATGTCCACACAAACAAAGCAACATAGAGTTTAAAAGACCGCCTTTGGGACGAGGATGTATCCCAGGGACAGCTGGCTCGCCTAGACACAAAGGGCCACTCTCCCAGCTGTTTAAATGGCAGCTGAGTCCTTGGGGCTTGTATGTAAACTGCATTAACCCAAGATTACAGACCCCTCCTACCCCGGCCTCAGAGTTCCTTGAGTAGCGAACTCCTAACTCACAGCCCGCCCCAGTACTATGTAACAAAGTCACTCAGGGATTGACAGACTAATCTACCATCTTCAAAACCCAACATGCCATGCCCAGACACCATTAAATAATCAACAGGGAAAAAAAAAAAACAAAAAACCCAAGTTACCTTAGGCCAAGAGGGCCTCCTTCATCAGAGAAAAACTTCCTCCGCAAACAGCTACAAACCAGGGCGTGTGGTCACCGTCTCCAGGGTGCATGCGTTCGCTCCTCTGAGTGACCAGCCACCTATACCCAAGTCATCCTGGCTACTTAAGCATACCCCACATCCTGCAGAGTTCTAACTGGGAACCTCTGGCAAAAATGGGCTGGGAGTGCAACCCAGACTTGACCCTACCCTGCAGCAGGTCCAATGAAGCTCCCTGGGAAACAACCTACCAGAGACTCCACGTGAGCAGACAACCCTCACAGCCAAGGTTGGCTAAGCACAGGACTAAGTTGCCCTCATCAACATCTCCGCCCAGGGGCAGGTGAGAACCAGCAAAGGAGCAGGGGGCACCTCTGTCCCACTGTGCCTCTCCATGTCACTGTGGGCTGTGTAGTCCTGACCTGAAATGCATGGAGTTTCGGTGTTGGAATATCTGCATGTTTATAGTAAGCTACCTTGTGGGGAGAAGCACGTGTCTACATTCAAGACCCAAAGCTGCTTTCTACACACAAAGACACACGGCCTAACGTGAACTTATTTACTTTTTATTTGTATGTGTGTACGTGCACAGGTGCCTGGGGCAGCCAGAATATGGAGGGCATTGGATCCCTACCCCACCCCCGGGTGACAAGAGTCATCCCACCATGGGTTTTGGGAACTTAATTTTCGCCCCCTCTGAGAGCAGTACGCACTCGAAGCACGTTTCTCCAGTCCCAATCCTGAAGTGACCCCGGGGCCTCCTACACGACAGACCAGTAACAACTGTTCACATCCCCAGCCCTGCATGGTAATTTTAATAATCTGGGGTATGAAACAGTTTCGCGGTATAGACTTTTCTACTCTGAATCGATGTCAGTGTTTACAACCGGTGATTAGGGGTTTCAGCTCAGGGTTGCTTAACTTGCCTTAAAGACTTAAAAGGCTTACCTCCACATCCCCTTCTCCCACCTGGCCAACCAGGGAGTCCCACTTGAGAACAGTCACGCTGGAAGAAGGCTTAACGCATAAGGTGTGGACACCATCAAACTTCCAGTCAACCAGAACCCACCCCCCCAGCCCATTTCCCAGAATGCCCCAGTTTATTTCCCAGGATTCTCCAGCTCATTTCATGGGTTCTGGCTGAAAACAGCTGAGCATGGTGGCAGACGCCTTTAATATCAGCAGCAGAGACAGAGGCAGTTGGGTCTCTTATGGGTTCAAGGCCAGCCTAGTCAAGTTCTAGGACAGCCAGGGCTACAGAGAAACCCTGTCTCAACAACCACAAAAGCATTTACACCCCCAACCAACTCAACACTGTCCCCTCAACGAAGTTCCCTTTGTCACCAGCAGGTAACCGTGGACAGCAGCTACAGCCCAGCACCAGGACAGAGGGCAGTTAAGCTGATCTATACACAGGTCAAAGTTCAAGGTCATCATCGCTACACTCAGTTGGCTACAGTTGGTCCAGCCTGGGCTACAGAACAAAACAAAGATTGAGGGCTTTCTCAAAACCAAAAATAAAAGGGCTGGGGCCGAAGCTAGGGAGATGGCTCAGCCATTAAGTTATTGTTCTCGCAGAGGACCTGGATTGGGTTCCTGGCACCTACTTGGTGGCTTACAACCATCTAACTCTAGGGAACCCAACACTTTCTTCCCACCTCTGAGGCCACCACAGGCTCATATGGTGCACATATGTATATACACGGTAGCAAAATACTTGTAAGTTTAAAATGAAAATAAACAATCTTTTTTAAAAATTAAAAAACCGAAAGGGCCGGCAACACACATACACACTCACCCACCCCAAAAAACTGAAGTGCGATTTCTACCCAGCGTGCACTGCTCTCAGTCATAAAGTTCAAAGAGTAAGTTGAGACATCAGAAGTCAGGGACTCCTGCACGGCACCTTGAACTCGGTGGCTGACAAGCAGCTAGTGAAACCTTAGCTATTCTTTAGTTAAGGGCCACACCCTGTGCCTAAAATGACAAGGTCTGTCTGAGGCCCCAGGACTAGGGCACGGTTGGTTACCAACCTGCATAGAGAGCTCTGGAAAAGCTCACTCAGGAAAAGAGAAACTGAGGCAGGGTCACCTGGACAGGGAAACAATTGCACCACCATACGCCTCCCCAACCCGTGGGGACTGGAAGGCGGTTGCTTGAACCATTTTCTCAGCCGTGGCGTGAGGAAGCCAGGCTTTGCCACCAAACAGGTGGCAGAAGACAGGGGCAAGGGGGTTGGCCTAACTGTTTGACCTGAGGTTTCCGCACCTGGAGATGCACCTGCTACTATCCGGGCCCTCCTGCCCATACACGAACGGGGAAAACACCGCACAGCGCCGAGTGCGAAAACAAAACAAAACAAAACAAAACAAAACAAAACAAAACAAAACAAAACAAAACAAAAACAAAAGACAGGCACACACCAACAGCGACTGGGAAAGATCTACTCTGTTTACACAGGCCCTTCGTTCCACACCAGCAACCTGTCCCTTAGGGAGAGATCTGAAGTCGGGACAGAGGAGAACCTGGAGCCTGGCTTTTCTCCAAGCCTGGCAATGCTGCCCCCATGGGTCCAATGTCTGACCACAAGCAGGAAGCCTGGTTGAAGACGCCTGAGCCCTTCTGCATGCAGACCCAGGTTATCCCCATCCGGCCAGAAATTGCATGGATCCAGGGTGCCCACTCGCCGTGGGAGATCCTAGGAAGACACCTGCCCCAAGTTATGTGCAGCAGGATACTATCAGGGCTTGGCCTCCAACCCCCCAACCCCCACCTCCCCAAGGAAAGAGACAAGCCCAGGTTTAGCCGAAAGAAGTCCCGAGAGCTGCACCTGCAGCCCCGGCCTGCCCCTCCCCCCGCCCCCCTGGTGAGCCCGCTGTCCTCAGGCCGACACACGGATCTTCCTTTGGGACGGCTTAACCTGTCCAACATCGATACGGCTCTGACCAAAAGCGTACAGATCGATTCCTTTTATTGCTGCTTGCAGCCGCGGGCCCACCATGTGAGCGCAGAGGGGCAGAAATGAGGGGGCTGTTGTGTGCTGGAGTACTTCCCAAACCCAGACCCCCGAGTCTAGGCTACGGTTACCAAGGAAGGGAGCAGGAGGTGCAGGGGTGAGGCATGCATGAGCTGGTTTTGGCGATCCGGCAGAAGGTGACCATCCACCCAGCAGAATGGTACAGGGGCTAATTTATAGCTAGAAAAAGGGTTCCCCTGCTGTTCACCGTGAGGGCAGACTACCTGGATCTCTGTTGAAATTTCAGGGACACCATTACCCTTTATGGAGCTTGTGGGTACCAGGTATCCCCTTAAACACCCAGTAACACGCCACCTGCCCTAGGCTGGAGGCCGCCACTGAGGCCCACAAAACCAGGCTACATACACACAGGCTGAGAGAATACAGATCAGCCAGTTGACACCCCCCACCCCCACCCCCCCATGTTAGCTCTTCTCTCAAATGCTGGCCTCAGTCCACTGTCTGAGCTCCCCCCATGGCCATCTCATAGCCAGGGATCCATCAGTCGCTTGCATGACTCCCCCCTGCCCCCTGACCTAGCACCTGTAAAGCTCCCACTAAGTGTAACTTAAGGAACTAGCCACAGAGTAATAGGTAGGTTCTGGGCATGCTTAGGCCAACAAAACCCCTGTCGTCATCTCTAGGGGGAGGATGTTCCAGCACGAGAAACAAGGGTGTAAGACAGTGCAGAGGCCCAAAGGCAAGCATGGGGACTGATCAAGAGTTCAAGACCAGCTGGGCTGTGTTGATGCACACCTTAAATCCCAGCACTTGGGAGACAGGCAGATCTCTGTGAGTTGGGAGGCCAGCCTGGTCTACAGAGAGTTCCAGACAACCAAAACAAAGCGAAAAAGAATCCCAGACTAGCTGGTAAGAGTTCCTGCGTAGCAAGCACAGGCATTGGGTTCAATCCTCAGCTGCAGAAAGGTGGTGATGACTCACTCTGTAAGCCCAGCACTCAGGAGTCTAGGCAGGAGAACCAGAAGATCAAGGTCATCCTCAGACGCTCTGAGGCCTTATCACAAAACGACACAGACTGACATCAGCCTGGGCTACACAGTGAAAACCTCACAAGAACTAAGTCTGTCAGTCCAGGTGTGAAGCACGCCTTTACAATGGTGCCTGGCGGCAAGAGGCGGAGGTGTATACCTTGAGTTTGAGACTAGCCTGGTCTACGGACTTTTTCAGGCTTGACTGGAACAACACAGCAAGAATGTCTCAAACAAATAAAACAAAATAAAAACGGTCTGGAGATAGCTCTTCAGTCAAGAGCGCTTGCAACTCCCAGAGTGAATGGCTTGGTTGACAGAATCCACATGGTGGTTCTCAACCATCTAGATTTCCAGGTTCAGGGGACTCCAACGCCCTCTTCCCACCTCTGCGGGCACTGAACATGAGTGGTACACGGACATTCATGAAGGCGTTCACACATATGCATACGAATAAACTTTTTTTTTCTTTTTAGAAACAGGGTAGCCCCAGCTCTCCTGGAACAAGAGATCCACCTGCTTCTGCCTCCTGACTGCTGGGATTAAAGGTGTGTGTTACCATACCCGGCAAAATAAACCTTTAAAAAACAGTAAACAAGGGGGACTGGAGAGATGGCTCAGCGGTTAAGAGCACCGACTGCTCTTCCAGAGGTCCTGAGTTCAAATCCCAGCAACCACATGGTGGCTCACAACCATCTGTAATGGGATTGGGTGTGTCTGAGGACAGCTACAGTGTGCTTATATACATTAAGTAAGTAAATAAATCTTTAAAAAAAAGAGTAAACAAACAAATACAGATACTAGGTCCCACCCCAGAGATGAAGATTCATCTGAATGGAGGCCTGGCTTGGATACACGCGTTCCCCCCCCCCCAAGTTCCCTCAATAAGGATCCTCCTAAACCAGAACCCCCCCTTCCACACACACCCCCATTCCCCAGTTACTGGTGTTCCCCCTCCCCAGAATCCCTAACATCCAAACCCTTTCCACAGTTCCGTGGTGACTGAGAACAGACTCTGGTGTCCACTAGATTTCCCTGTTACTTACAACCATTCCTTCAGGCCTGGCCTCAGTCCTGGTCTCCCGGAGGCTAGCTGTCATTCCTCCATCCTCTAAAAGGCGGGCACAGGGAGACAGGCATGGAGGAGGGAGGGGCGGCTGTCACCTGGAGCAGTCCAGACCCGGGGGCAACCTGCACAAGGGCAGGGACTTGCCAGACAGGGCTGTTTAAGTAGCTTTATCTGGCTGGGGTGGAGGGGGTGGGGGGCATGAGGGAGTGTGAGGAGATTGTGGGGAGATGAAGCTGCAAGAAGCCAGATTAAAAGGCCTCCGGAGCGCACGTTGGCAGCCGCCAAGAGCTGCCGTTGGACGCTCTCCCGTTTCATCTGTCTGTACACCTCCCAGCAGCGAGCGAACGCGAGGCTGGGTTCAGGAGGCGCTCGATAAATTCTCATTGACAGGAACACTCAGAAGCGTCACCTCCCAGGCTGTGGCCTGTGTGCCTGGGGGCGGGGGGAGAAAGGCCAGCGTGGGAAGTGAAGCCAGCACAGTACTGGCGGGCTGCACTTGGCCAGGCCGAGGAGATCTGAGACTCCATGGGGGCAGAAATTAAAGTGAGTCGGCAGGTCTGCCGCACAGCCACCAGGCTGAAATGTCACCTCAGACGAGGTTCTCTGCAGGTTAAACATGCTCTCTCGACCCGAGATCCCAGGAGAGGGAGGGAGAGGGAAAGACGTGGGCTAGGCCTCATAGAGGGATTGTGGCTGTTGCCACAACACGGGTAATTAACGTGCTCCCCCCACCAGAAGGCTCCTATCCAACCCCACCAGGCATTGGAGTAACCCAGGCTGGGCATTCCAAGGCTGCAGATGGGGCCAGGAAAAACCGGCCTTGCTGGCTCACTCCACAAGCCCCTGCGGGTTCCTGGGGGCAAGGGGGAAAAGTGGCAACTGGCTATTATTACACAGTGAGTCTCTAGGAAGGGGAGGGGGGGAACCAGCAGGGAGCCAAGGCTAGACCTCCTCCACGGCAGGGAAATAGACCACACCTGCCTGAAGGGTCAAGGCCAGCTGGGGACTCAGCGGGCTGGGGCTGATGGAGGGCCTGGAGGAGGTGCAGGCCCCTGGTCCACCACAAAGAGGCGCAGACCTCTTCTTCCCCCTTCCTCTGGCTAGAGGTGCAGAGTCCTGAGGTGGCTGCCTTTCTGCAAACCACACAGCCCTTTGAGATCTGCAGCTTCCAACTTCCTCCAGAGAGACAGGGAAGTTACTCACAGCCAGAGGCCTGCCTGCCTGCCAGCTCTGCCAAGAGCAACAGAGGCTTCCAAAGGGTCAAGCTTTTTCGGAACCTTCCTGACATTCCGACCCCATTAAAAACAGAATTGCCCCAGGTCATCCCCAAGGTTAGGGGGCCTGACAAGGCTTGGCTCCTAGTAATTTTAAAATGTTAAGTTTAAAGGAACTATATATATACACCCCCTTTCAACCCTAACCGGTCAGGATCCTAATAACTGCCCCCAACAGGTCAGGGCCTGATCTGGCCTCCTAGCCTTCCTGGTTCAGAACCTGCCCTAAGGCAGGCAGAACAGAGCCCAAAGCTAGGACAGGCCTCCCACCTCCTTTCCGAAGGCGGGGCTGACCCCGGGTCTCTGGCTGGCTGCTCACCAGCGCCTCCCCCCTCCCCCAGCCTCCTCCGCTCCTGCTGCCAGACCAGGCGACAAAAGCCAACCTTGTACCAAGCCATCAAGGCACCCCCCAGGAGGTGGTCAGGCGTGACCCGGTGCCTGTGAGAAGTGTTGAGCAAGCTGCTTCTGCACAGCAGAACCCGATCGGGTGAGCCTGCCAGCAACCCTGTTCCGGTCCACCCGGTGGGGCGTGACACCCAGCACAGCAGATGACACACGCTGCCAGTCGGAGCCTGTGCCCCGGCCCCCCTCACCTGTGGCGGGGCGACTGAGCGGCTGAGTCAGACACAGCCTGCGCCTCAGGTTCCCCGCCTGCGGGTGGGGGCGGCTGTAAACACAGGCTGAGCAACACTTAAGTAGCCAAGCTTAAGTAACACGGACGCCCAGGGAAGGCTGCTCGCCAGGGGGGGCCCTGTCTTCCTAGGGAAGAGGGGGTAAAACAGTCTCAGGCAAGAGACTGAGACACTGCCAAGCGCCCAGCCAAGACCTCCTGCCTTTGTCCCCTTTGCTGGAAATCGGCTTAGGCCCGATGCTCCCTCCTAGAGTGAGGCTGCGCCTTTTGTTCCGGCCCCCTTTACAAAAGGATCTTGTATTTTGCCCCCCCTCCATTTGGTGGTCCCGCTTTTTGTTTTCAAACCCCAACCTGTGTGGGCCCCAACCGCGACAGATAAGACACTGCAGGGGTCTAGCAAGGGTTTAGTGTGCTTTAAACGCATGGAGACAAAGGCTGGTTTGCAAGCACCAAACCGACCCAACTCGAGCTGGCACCCCCACCACGAGTGGCAGGTGCGCGGGGGCGCCCCTCGCTCGCTCCGGGCTCCGATACCCAGATCTGCGGCCCCTAGCCTGCTCCTCGCAGTCCTAAGCGGCCCCCTCCACCTCCCTGCGCTCGGAGAGGCGGGCAGCGGGGAGGGCAGCCCAGCTCCCGCTCCGCCTCCAAGAAGGGAATTTAATTAGCCTGCCGGAGAGGCGGCGGGCGACGAGGTGTCTCTGGTGCTGCAATATAATTGAATCGGCTCCACTCGGGCGGGCCACTCGCCGTCAGCGCGGCCGCGGGGGGCGGGGAGGCGCATCCAGGCGGAGCGGGAAGGGCCGGGCGGGGTCGCGGAGGCCCCCTGAACTGCCATCCCAGGCAAGGCGTCCCCCACACCGATCCAACCACCTGCCTGGGCACCCCCGCCCCATCCAAAGTTTTGCTTCAACCCCGAGCCCCGGAGCCGCCCCCGCACACTTCCCCGCGCACTTCCGCGGTCGCAGAGCTCGCTGCGCCCAGCGCGCGCGCGCAGCCGCGAGTGTGGCTTCAGGTCGGCCGCGCGCCCCGCGCTTCTCGTACCTCGCACCCGCGGGACCTGGCACCGGCCGTTGGCGCCCCTCCCGAGCCCACAAACTTGGGTAGGGGAAGAGCGAGGGAACCCCCGTCACCCCCCTACCCGCGCGCTCACCTTTCATGCCAGGGCCCCGCTGCTCCGCCGCGCCTGACACATGCCGGAGCCACCGTCGCCCGGGTTTGTCTGAACTGCTTATCTCACCCGGGGCTGTGCGGCGGCGGCTCGGCCGCTCGGGGAGGTGGAGCTTCCGGGGCCTGGGCCAAGAAACACCTGCTGCTGTCGCCGCTGAGGACACACCCAAGCGCAACGCCGCCCACTCCCCGGCCCCGGCTCGCTCCCGGCGCCCTGACCTCAGCCGGCGGGAGGTGTCGGGTTTCAGCCGCAAGCGCACGCGCGCGCACCGACGGACCGCCCGGAGCACCCAGCGCGGTCACAGCCCGCCGGGTAGGTGCCGCCCCCGCGCTCCTGGCGACCCGGGCTGGACAGTCGAGGGGGACCTCTTCGAGGCTTCGCGGGCCACTCATCTCCCAAGAGTAGAGAGGAGTGGCTTACAACACTCCTCTCCGCCTGCCATATCTGAGCCTCAAAGCCGCCTCCCCAAGCGCCTGGAACAGTGCCTGGCACCTGGCCACCCACTAAGAGAGGGGAGGGATAAACCCAGCGCTCAGGAGGACTTTCCTTGTGCTGAGTGGAGGGGACTACACAATATAGGCCGCTGGCCTCCCTCGCTCTCCAAGATGCCTGATCTATTACCGCAACTTTAAAGGATTTAATGTTAAGAGCTGGGGCCACGAGCCTCTGACCCAAAGTTTTGCAAAGTCTCCATCTTTAAGAAATTTTTGTGAAGGCCACACGGGGGGGGGGGGGTCGAGTTCTTTAAAGAGCCCATGTTCGAGAAGCTTAAGTCCACGGAGGCGCCGCTGCGCCAGGGGCATCATTAAGTAGCTGGGGTTGCGGTCAGAGGCGAGGCCGCTGCCGCCGCCTCCAGAAACTGGCACAACCCACCGCGCCACCGGCCCCAGCGCACCGCCTTCCCATTCTTGATGCCCCCACCCACCCTACCTCACCCAGGCACTTCACCGGGATGACTCAGGGAGCGTCCTGAAATTCTTCGGCACCCACAGGCGGCGCGGAGAGGGACTGGGCCCCAGCGTCCCCGCCCCCAACGCGACCGGTCCCCAGGACGTCCCCTTCCCACCACCCGGGAGGCGCGGGGTTATAGGACAAGCCCGGCTGGGTCCCTCGGCCGGACCAAGCGCGCAAGGAGCAGCCAGAGAGATGGCAAGGTCGTCGCGAGGTCCCGGGGTCTCCCCCGCCCGCCCTCTCTACACTGCTCTCTAATGATCCTCCGCTTTCATACTTTCGAGCCTGGAGGCCACTGCACCTCCCCGGGGGGAGCACCTCAGCGCCGCTGCGGGTTTCAACTTTCCACGGCGGTGCCAGCCCCAAACCTGCCCCGGGACATGCCCGCGCAGTGCTCGGCAGGCGCGCGCTGCCTCCCCCGCCTTCCTCCCTCCCGCGCCAGCCGGGACAGCGCAGGGAGCGAGCGCGGGCGCCAGCACCCCCCGTCCATCTGTTCTCGATGACGCCGGCGGCGGGCAGCGCTCGGGGCCCGCGCCAGCAGAAGCCGCCGATGCCGCGGGGCGGGGGCGCACGCCGGGCCAGTCTTGCACAAGCCCCTGGCCGACCACAAACGACAAGGGAAACGGGCGGGCAAGGGCAGGCTGAGTTGCTGCTCCTACCTGCGGCCACCGGGTCCCTGGCCCTACACACGTTCCAAGCGGCCTTTGGTCCACGCGTTAGTTCGCGTCGCCCCCGGCAGCGTGGCCTATGCAAGTTTACGACGCTCGCGACCTCCGGGATGCACCCGGCTCCCCGGGAGTGGGGGCGGGGGGAGGCGCCTTCACCCGCTGGGAATCGTACGCAGGAGGGGGAGGGGGGACTGGGAGGTGTCAGGAGAAAGAAACAACTGGCCTCGAGCCGTAAAAACAAAATGAAAAACCTCCCGGGCTAGTCCAACCCCTTTCCCACCTGGATTACTGGCTGGGGGAGGGGAGGGGACAACATGTAAATGAGCAGCTCGCACCTGGCTGCGCTGCCTGCGGGCTAGGTTCCCCAGGTAACAACACCCGGCTCTTCCTCCAAATCTTGTCGCACCTTTCTCCCTAGGGGTGTCTAGGAGGCCAAGTTCGGTCACCTGCTTGCTGAGAACCTGCCTGGCCATCCTATAGAATTGTGAGTGACCACTAGGAGTTACCACCAACTGTTTTGCTTTTTTTTTTTAAGAGGTGGCTGCTCCCCCTCCTATACAGTGTAGCTCCCCTGAAAGCCGTACCCCCAACCGGGGTTTCAGATGAGGAACTTGCCCAGAATTATTCAAGGTTACAAGCTTGCAGGTGAGCCAGGTATCCTCCCCAGCTTCTCAAACTAGGAGTCTGTCTTCAGCCCAGACTGTCGAAGGTAGCAAAAGGGTGACAGACACCCCTGGTTGCCACAGGGGGACAGCAGTGAGCCAGCTTTGTGCACCCAGGCCAGGAAATACTGTCAGCCACTGGAGATGGATGGTCCTCACTGTCCCTACTCCCTGCCCCAGGAAATCAGTAATCCCGAGCAGGGCCTCTGAGTTGAAGGGTGGGAATAGCTCTCTAGCACCATGTGGCTGGCCCCTTGTTAACGAGCTGTACCCTGTATGGATGGACTGCTAATTCCGACTCCGAGGTTAAAAGCTAACCTCCCTCTGGCTGCCCACCCCCCTCCTCAAGCAGCTGCCCGCTCCCACCCCACCAGCAACCTGAGCTATACAGCCTTTGCTCTCTGGGTCCTTTCCCTCAGTTCCCGTTTGTTTGGGGAAGTTGACTGAGAGAGGATTTGAGACCTAAAGTGCTAGGGGCAGTTCTGGAAGGTGGGAGGAACCTCTCAGCTCAGGATGCTTGCCTGCTGAGGACACAGAAGCACCCAGCTCAAGGGGTTGGGGATTTAGCTCAGTGGTAGAGCGCTTGCCTAGGAAGCGCAAGGCCCTGGGTTCGGTCCCCAGCTCCGAAAAAAAAAGGACCAAAAAAAAAAAAAAAAAAAAGAAGAAGAAGCACCTAGCTCTCCTTGCTAGGGTTCGGCCCACGCTGGGCCGCCTAGAATAGGGAGGATTCCCCCAGCCCTTAACAGCTGGGTGTCTGTAAATCCCACCCTTTTTGAGAATCTGGGACCTCAGAAACCTTCTCCAGGACAGATGAACTTCAAAGCAGGGACAGGACGGGTTTCCAGACCTAGAGAGGGTCTGCTGGAACCAGGACAGGTATGGAGGCATCCACTGGAGAAACATCAAGCCCCTGGGGCTGTTTCACAAGGGCCTCCCCAGAAACAAAACCGAAAATTGCACAGCCACAGCTCTGAAAGGCCACAGGGCAGATACCAGAGGCTCACAGGCAGGGCACGTGAGGCAGCCAGAGTTAGGGAGGTGAGAGGGCAGACCGACAGCTTAGAGCCTCCTCACCAAGGTTGTGTCCCCACCTGAACCCTATCTGAAGTGAACCCTGGGTGTCAAGTGGAGCCTTGCTTCCTCCTGAGGGTCAGCAGGGAGACTTAAGAAGATGTGTGGGTTGGGGATTTAGCTCAGTGGTAGAGCGCTTGCCTAGCAATCACAAGGCCCTGGGTTCGGTCCCCAGCTCCAAAAAAAAAAAAAAAAAAAAAAAAAAAGAAGATATGTTTTCTGCTCTGACCAGCTTGCCCCCTCACCAGAGGTGACTACTTAGTCATCTGGCCTTAGACTGTAGCATGAATCTGACTAACCGTCGCAAAAAGAAATTTCCCAGCACAGACTTGCTGGGCTCCTGTCATCGAGTGCCCTCCGGGTCTGGCCAGGCAGGTGGTGACCGCCACTCACAAGTGTCCATGAATCTGCCTCGAGGTTCCTTGACCTACAAAAGCCTGACCTACAGTTGCTTACTTAAACCTGGCAGTATTCCCACAATCCCCCTCCTAACCCCCCAGACACCCTCAGCAGAGTTTATCAGCCCAGTTATTGAGGGAGTGGTCCTGTCTTTGGGTTCAGGTCCTTCCTCTGCAGCAGAGGGAAGCCGCTGGCCTCAGTTTCTGGTATCTTTGCTTTTGGGACGTCTCTGGATGAACGCTTGGTGCCCAGAAAAAGCATCCTGGTTGGGAGGGTTGGTAGGGGGCTGAGAAGCAGAGAAGGGGGGTTCGCCCAGCCTCCACCCATCCTGGCCCCCTGAGCCACTCTGTCCACTGAAGCTACTGAGCCCTCAATACATCTCCACTTTCCTTCCCTTCCCTCTTCCCTGTCCCACATCGGGCAGCCATTCTTCAAAGCCCTGCTTAGATCTGTGTTCCTAGAAGAGGCTTTCCCATCCCTGCCTCTGAAACTCACCTTTCCAGGCTGGCCCTACCCGTTCAGACAGCAGTGGGTCTGGAATGACAGGCCAGCCAGGTACTAAGGTCCAGCCAGGGCCTGGGAAACAGCCTTTACCTAAGCTGTTCGAGGGTGTGTGGGAATGACACCCTGTGGAGGCGGAGTTTCAGTTTTTTCCCAGCTTGCTCTGGGGGAAAAAAGACCCTTGTCTCTCACAACAGTGACAGCCCGGGGCTGGGGGCTGGCAAACAGGCTCTAACCCAGGTTTGCTGACCCAGGACACGATGCAGGCCAGCAGGGCCCGGAAGGCAGTCGGTGGCCTTCTAAAGAGGACCCCTTCCATCTAAGATGCAGTCTGACGGCTGGCTGTTGGGGACTGAGGTCACCCAGACAGCAGGAAGGGGTTAAGACCTGGCGGATCCCCTCGGCCCATTTGGGGAGTTTTCCTCTTAACCCTGGGCCTCGGCGCCACTTCCTGCGCTTTCAGCGCCTGCTCCCACCCGCGCCCCGCACACAGCTGCACTCTTTTACAACCAGTTAACAGCTGTTTTGCATAGATTTTCAATTCTAATTGCCTCGCTTTGTGAGCGCCTCGGAGCCCCGGTGAATGGGGACGCCGTGGCGCACGGCTGGAAGGCGGGCGGGAAGAGGGCACTTGAGGGGAGAAGAAGGGAGCCAGTGTGCGCAGGCTGCCTGCCTTTATGTTTCTAAACAGGAGAAGAATGTCCTGGCCACCAACTGCCCCTGCATCTCCACTCAGAGCCTCGAAATCTGTACCTAATCCTGGCCAGCCCCTCCACCCTGTGACCCAGCCCCTTAACCTCCCCACCAACCCCCAGACAGTCAGGAGCAGCTTCCTATCCCTGCTGACTCTAGGCCCCTCCCCCTACAAAGCACCCCTCCACTCAGGCTACCGCAAGCCACCCCCGGCTCAGAGCCCAGCTCCCCCACCCTGCGGCTCTCTAGGACTCAGATATGAGAGGCTAATTGGACCATGAAGTTGAGCAAGGAGAAATCGCACTCTCTGGAGACAGCTGGCATCTATAAAAGAGAAATATTTGCATTTAAAACCTTTAAACTTTATATGGCTGGGCCAGGGCCAGGCAGGGGAGGAAAGGGTGGAGGGGGATGTGCTCGGCCCCTCCAGAGGACAGAGACTCCCGGGAGAAGCACTGGGATTGCTGGCACTACATCTATGGCACCAACAGCATGCCAGTAGCCACCACCCTTGGTGGCCTGACTGTACTCAGGTTCAAGTTCTTGACTTGTGAAGTCCTGGGTAGAGGGAGCCCACAGCTGTCCCCAGTGACAATCACCCCAACTCCATTATATCCTCTTTGTGGTGAAGAAGAGGCAGGGCTGCTTGCCCAGTCTGCTTTGGGGACTTACACCCTTATCACACAGTTCAGAGTGAGCCATGGAGGTGACACCACCCCTCTCACCCGACCCTACACTCAGGAGCTATACCCCACAGTGCCATCCCGGTGGTGGGGTGCCAGGCTTCCATTTCATTCCATGCCTAACTCCCTATTTTTATATGAGAGGAACCTGGCCACATTTTTCCCACTGTCAACATTTGCCATGGAGAGCCAGGATGCCTTGTCCCTGAGTGGTCTTATGAAAGCGCCGAACAGGCAGCATCTCTTCCAGTCCTGTCTACCTGGCAGGCCTGTATGGAAAGAGAAAGCTCTGGCTTCAAGGGCACACAGCACAGGGGTGGGTGAGTCTGTGTCAAAGAGCAGTGACCAGCCATCAGCAGGAGTCCTCCCCTCCCGTTTTTCTTCACCTACACAAAACCCCATTTTCAGTCAACAAGCTGCCCTTCTCCTCGGCTTCTGTTCCTGTGAGAACTGGCTCCTGGGCCTGGACTGCCTGTGTCCCAGCTTGGTGTTGAGGCCTGTGACCAATGGACAGTCCCTCATTCCTTCTACCGTGCTTCCTGCTAGCCGTGGAGAAATAGTTCATGTCTCCGTGGTTTCCCACCTACTAACCCACACTCACACCTTTCTTAGAGGATCGGGTGCAGTTCATGGATCACTCAGAGACAAGCTGTGTGTTTACCTCAGTGGTGCCGAGGCTGGACCGTCCTTGCACATGCTACACCGTTCCCAACTCTCAAGAGCGAGCCTTTGAACACAGCCCAGAGTCCCAGTTCCTGTTTGCGGGAGAGGGCAAGGGTACCCAGGTTTCTAGTGCTGATGTACAGACGCCCTCCACCTGCCTGAGAGCGGGAACCTAGAAAGGGCCATGCCCAGGGACTAGGACTATGGGCTGAGTCACCAAATTCCTTCCTTCCGTTCAGCATGAGGAGGAAATGAAGCCCGGGACAGCAAGGATCCCCTCTCCTAATGGTACAACCATATGACCAACAACTTGGAAAAGAGAGCACAGACAGTCCCCTTCAATGTCTCTTGGCCTGGCTGGTCACCTCCAGACACCTCTATAGCTTGTCAGTGCAGCCCACCCATGAAAAGCCAAGTAACCAAACTGTGGTGGAATATTAAGCTGGGAAAAAATAACGGGGTCCCAGTATGTATTATATGGCAGATAAGTCCAAGGACAAAGAACAGACACCCAAACCATACAAGCACCCTGCACAGGTGTCCATTCTAGTTCTATTCAACAATACTGTTGTCAAAGGGTCGTGATGCCTTGGACATCAGCTGGGGAATGAGTTTTAAAAGTGTAGCATACCAGGGTTGGGGATTTAGCTCAGTGGTAGAGCGCTTGGCTAGGAAGCACAAGGCCCTGGGTTCGGTCCCCAGCTCTGGAAAAAAAAAAAAAAAAAAAAAAAAGAAATGAAGGCCAGGTATGGTGGCTCGTGCCTCTAATTCCAGCATTCATGAGGCTGGAGCAGGATGGAGCACGAGGAGAAACCTTGTCTTTTTTTGGGGTTGTTTTTTATTTTTTTAAATTTTTTTTCAAGACTCGGTTTCTCTCTGTAGCCATGGCTGTCTTGGAAGGCAGGGTGCTGGGATCACACCTACCGCACTCAGCAGGAGGAGATCCTGTTTCCAGAAAGAGAAAGAAGCCAGGTATTGTGGTGCTTGCCCTTGGTCCCAGCAGCACTCTGGAGACAGAGGCAGGCAGATCTCTGAGTTCAAAGCCACCCTGGTCCACAGAGTTCCAGGACAGCCAAGGCTAAAAAGTAAAACCCTGTCTCAAAAACAAATGAAAGTAGAGGGAGGGAGGGAGGGAGGGAGAGATAGAGGGAGGGAGGGAGAGAGGGAGGGAGGGAGGGAGGGAGGGGAGCAGAGGAGAAGGGTTAAGGAAGAAAGAAAACAGCAAGCGAGTTTGAACACTGACTACATAACAAGCCAGACAAACATGGCGGGATGCTTGGCGAAGGGCAGAAGCCAGACCCAGAGGCTGTCACGTGAGTCCCAAATAAGCAGTGTCCAGAATGGGGCAGATCACAGAGGCAGACAGCAGATGCATTAGCAGCTACTGGGGGGAGGAGTGGCTGCTCTTGTGGGGGCAGTTTCCTGGGTGACGGGCCTGTTCTGGTTTAAGAAGGACAGGCGCATGGTTGCACAACACTGTGTGCGTGCCTGTACGCCACCAGACTGCATGTTTGTTTGTTTTTTTCTCTTTGGGACAGCACCTTTACTCTGTAGCCGAGGCTGGCCTGGAAATCAATCTCTCTATAGCCCAGGCTAGCTTAGAATTCAAGACCTCTCTGCCTGACCTGGAATTACAGGTGTGAGCACTGTCCTTTTTTTTTTTTAATTATTATTATTTTTACAAAATTTATCTAGTGCGCGTATGTGTGCATATGTACACTAAGGAGTGGACAACTTTCTCTTTCTACCATGTGAGTTCTGCTGACTGAACTCCACACAGGAGACTTGGTGGCAAATATCCCAACACAGGGAGCTACCCCGTCGTCCCCTAACTCCAACCCCCACAGCCCAGCACTGCGTGCTTTAAATAGTGCCCCACCCCCTACCCTGACATTTAGTTCTTTGATACAGGGTCTTATGTATCCAAAACTGACTTTGAATTTTCTATGTAGTTGAAAATGACTAAAAGCCTGGACCCTCTCCCCTCCCCCTCCGAAGTGCTGGCAGCACAGGCCTCTTCGAGCTTTAAAATGGATGCTCTAGACTAGGGGAGGGTGGGTGTTTTCCAGGGGACCCCAGCAGACCTTGGAAACTCCCCTTCCTGAAGCACACAGGCCTGCGGGCATTTTGGACCTGTAGTCACAGGAAACAGTCATGTGCCACTGAGCCTTGCTCCCAGGAACTTTCCCAGACTCAGGCACTCGGTGGACTTGAGACGCTGCAGCATCAAGTGCCTCTCAGCCTTCAGGCTAGAAAGGTCACCAAGCTCCATTCCTCCTGCCGAGCCACCCCCACAAAGGCTGCAGGGCCTCCTGTCTTCCCCCCAGCCTCAGGGCCTGCAACTCTTGAGCACCTGGGGGTGGTGACACTGGAATGTACACACACCTGTCTCCTCCAAGGACCTCGAGCCACCTTTGCCACCTGCTGCAAAAGCACACAACTGTGACCTAGGCAGGGATTGGGGGATGGGGCAGAACAGCCCAGGATGGGGGGAGGGGAGGAGCCAGGTGGGTGGGAGCCCCAGTCCCGTACCCCTTAGTTACAGGGTTACAGGAGAGCAGTGAACTTGCAGTCTCTTTAATCTGCACATTCATCAAGCCAGAACACCACAGGATCGACCCTGCTTCCTTCCCACAGACGGCTAGGAGTGCTGTCTCTCTGCCTGGATGATCCCTGATCAATCAGCTGGATAGGAGGACCTCACCATGTTCCAGAGAGAGAGATCTAGGGGGTACGCCCCAGGGACTCCGAATGTACCCACCCAGACCCTAAAGATACGCCCAAGCTCTGTGATTCTCCGGGCAGATTTAAAAGCCAGTAGAGGGCTCCTTGGCCCACAAACCTCCCAGACCAGGAAGCATCCCTAACCCTTTCCATACTGATACTGGTTCAAGGACCACAATGGGCCATGTTCTCCTGACTGTGAGAGCCTTCTGTGCCTCTGTGGTACCCGGGACTCGCCAGTGTCACTCACTCCCGGCTGCAGACTGTGGGGTTGATATTTCATCCAGGGAACATTACAATTACTCTCTCCCCTTCTCTCTCTGTCTCCCTGTCTCCCTGTCTCCCTGTCTCCCTGTCTCTCTCTCTCTCTCTCTGTGTGTGTGTGTGTGTGTGTGTGTGTGTGTGTGTGTGTGTTTTGAGACAGTGTTTCTCTGTGTAGCCCTGGCTGTCCTAGAACTCACTCTGTAGACCAGGCTGGCCTCAAACTCAAGAGACTCACCTGCCTCTGCCTCCTGAGGGCTGGGATTAAAGCCCAGCTCTACCATGCCTTGCTTTGCCTTTAGTTCTTTTGGAGGTAAGGTCTTTCCCTGTAGCCCAGGTATTCTCTAACTTTCAATCCTCCTGCCCCAGCTTCCTGAATCCTGGGATTAATCCTGGGATTATAGGCACAGGCCTCCCCAGATGGCCAAATACCAGCTTTGTTTCCCATCCTCTCATTCTTGTCTTGATTTTCCCCACTGCCTGTCACCAGAGCCCCAAACTGTCACAGGAAACCATCAGATCCCAGAGGCCTTCGTGGCTTGGAAACTCCAGGAAGGAAACACATACACTGGCAAACAAACCCTTGTGTCCCCAGGAGTGAGCCCTTGGCATTCCTGGGGAGGACATTCTGGGGTCCTCAAGGTCAAGTTCAGATCCTGCCTCTGCCAGCTCCAGGCAGTTGCAAGGATCCGTTGGCACCTGCTCTCATGTTTACGTCACTGTCATTTAGTATCATAGGCTGAAATAATCAAGGAGGGAAGGTTAGACATAAGCCATTTCACGGTGGGGAAGTTCTCGGTGTCAAGCCTGTGGCCAACTTCCTGGTGTTCCGGTAGGTAAGTGGCAGCAAGCTTCAGCAGCAAGGCCGATGAGCCACGGACAACCCTGCCTCAGTTTCCCCCATCCTCAGGGGATGTGCCTTTTCCCAGATGGGCCTTTGGTTGGCCCCAGGCTGGTGCTGCATCTGGGTCCGACCCTAAAGCATCTCCCCACTTCCTGTGGCATGGAGCAGACACCAGGCTGCTGGTGTCCAGCCTGGCTAACAGCTGCCCCAGAGTGACCACTGCTGTATCTTTCGTTCCTCAGGCTTCCCGGGGAACTGGTGACAAAGGGGACTGCCCTCTCCTGCCATCTGTCCCTTAGCCTCCAACAGCAGCACCTTTTGCAAGTGGTGTTTCCTCTTGGGTCCCTCCGGGGTTCCCCAGAGGCTGCACCCACCATCTGCTGTCTCTACCCTCAAGACCACATATTTGTAATACAGACACCGTATTTCCAACCTCCCCGGGCCCCGGCCTCTTCCTCGGTCCAGCTCTGCTTATCCTGGGGCCTTGCCTGACCCTTCCAACTCTTCACTTTGAGCAGTTCCTCCTCTCTACAGCCTTAAACCAAATGCTCACTTCCTCCAGGGAGGCTTCCTAGTCGGGGCCCAAGTGGATACCTCTACCCCTTCACTTCCTATTCCCAATGGGTTCAGAGAGAACCAGGGCAGATCAGTAGCTTTCATCTTGGTGTGCACACCTAGTGAGAGAGAACCCTCATTAGCTACCCAGGGGCACCCCCAAAACAAAGTGGTGGAGAAGGGGTACAGGCAGCCATGGAGTACTCGGAAAGCCGGGTTCAGAAATGACCGCACTTGTGTCCTAGCATTGGGGGTGTCACGTGTGTGTGGCAAACGCTGTCCTCTAGCCCCTCCCGTCTTAAGAGCATCAGGGACAGAGCTGTCTCTTGCCACACAAAGCCCACACAGCACACCCAGCATCAGCCAAGAAGGAGGCTGTGCTCCCGGCACCAACCACAGATCACCACGCCCTGCTCTCCTGGGAGTGACAGGGAGCACTGGGCCTTGCCTTCTTCTTGGTTCTGCTGTCTCCTTTCTCAGAAGCTGAGCCCTACCTCCACTCTCGCCCTCTGCACTGACCTGCCTGGCTGGCAATTTGAGCTCAGGGTTAGCCCAGCCCAGCCCAGCTCAGGAGTAGTTCTATTCCTGGCTCATCCAACAAACTGCTCGCGACCTTGGGGAAGTCCCCCGTGCTGGGCTGCTTCTCTCCAAGCGCTCCCATTAATAAACCAAGGTGGCACCGTAAGACCAGGCTCTACTCCAGGATGCCGTGCAGTGTGGGACAGCCTAGAGGAGGAGGTGGGCCCCTGGCCAGCTGCACAGAGTTACAGGAAGACGCATGTACGGATGACCTGAAACCCCTCAGGAGTCACAGACCAGAGTCCAGGTCATTGTCCCAGGTTCTGGGAACCTTAGCAGGCGGGAACAGTGGTCACTATTGTGCTGTCACAGAACGGAGGAACACAAAGAGCCGTATCTGCTCATAGTTGGGGTGACAGCCTCACTTGTCCCCCAGGTGATGTCTGTGCAAGTCAGATGGGAGCAGATGATGGAGAGGCAGAGGAAGGGGGAAGAGGGAGAGAGGAGAAGAGGGAGGAAGGTGAGGGAGGAGGGAGAGGGAGGATGATAAGAAAGAGGGCTGGAGGGGTTGGGGATTTAGCTCAGTGGTAGAGCGCTTGCCTAGCAATCGCAAGGCCCTGGGTTCGGTCCCCAGCTCCGGAAATAAAAGAAAAAAGAAAAAAAAGAAAGAGGGCTGGAGAGATGGCTCAGCGGTTAAGAGCATTGACTGCTCTTCCAGAGGTCCTGAGTTCAAATCCCAGCAACCACATGGTGGCTCACAACCATCTGTAATGAGATCCGATGCCCTCTTCTGGTGTGTCTGAAGACAGCTACAGTGTACTCATATATAATAAATAAACCTTTAAAAAAAAAAAGAAAGAGGAGGAGGAGGGAGGAAGAAGAGGAAGAGGATCAGGAGATGCAGGAGGGGGGGCAGGAGCGGCAGAAGGAGTAGCCATCAAGAGAACAGAATAGCTGGGATCTACAATGGCAGATAAGACAAAGCCACATCAGCACAGAACACGGACAAGCGGACCACAGGTCACCTCAATGGTTGCTGTGTACTGGCAACCCCTCCCCCCCATCTCCACCAGCAAGAACCTACTGGCCAAGCCTCCACATCATAGCTGAGAATCTGTCCTACCTGCTTCTATCAGCACCCCTGACATGGGGAGCTGGGATAGATCTGGGAGCCAACATCTCTTCAACCGCCCCCCCCCATACACACACAGACACACACACACAGACACACACACACAGACACACACACAGACACACACACACAGACACAGACACACACACACAAACACACACACACACAGACACACACACACACTCTTCCGGGGAACCTGGGCGCACGCAACCCCCCTGTGAGAACCACCCAGACGCCAGCTTCTTCTACCGTCTAGCTGTGGTGTGATCCTCTTTTAAAAGTTAATTTCAAGTGATTCCCCTCCTCTCCCAACAGGATCTGAAGAAGCCTTAGGAGCTTCTGTTTATTCTTTTTATTTATTTATTTATTTTTTCCTCCAAGAGGCTCCCAGTAACTGAGAGGAGAATTACATTCAGAGAGAATTGGGTCCCTGGAGAAAGTTAACGTTATTCGTTTAACGACTTCCGTGGGTGCCGGAGATGTGAGCAGGCTGTACCCAAAGATGTCTCTCCTGCGGGTACTGGGATATTTAATTCACAACAGCCAAGGAAGATAATCAAGAGGCACCAGAGGGGAGGGCCCAAAGGCATCATGGCTTAGGGGAGGGAAGGAGGTAGCCTTGGCAGTATCTGGCACCTATCACCACCCTGCCACAAAGTGACCACGATGATAGAATGAACACAGTGACCAGTGTCTCCATTGACATGAACATACACAGTCCATTCAGCCAAGCCACCTGGGCACAGGAAGCAGCCCCAGCCCAAGGCACCCCTCTGCACCCTTCGGGTCTTCGTTGGGACTCTTGCAGTGGCAATAGAGTTCACTGTCCCCACATGGCTATGTGAAGAGCTGGTTCTTTCTCTCCTAAGGCTCCACGAGTCAAGCAGGACTACTCCTGAAAGGTCCAAGGTGGGTTTCACGTACATCTCTGGTGGCAGGTACTAAGAGGGCGGTTTACCTTAAGAGCTGGGTCTGACATCGACCCAGAAAGGGGCAGAGAGGTCTGAGAACTAGACGGTCCACCGAGCTGCCCTGTCTAACAGAGCATGTTGTATCACAAAGCTGGAGGCCCTCTATAAGGGTATTTCCCAGCACAGGAGCAAGACAAACCCAGGCCGTAAAGAGAAAAAAACTGCAAACATGCCCTCCAGCAGCCGGTTGTCAGCAGTCGTACCTCAGACTGCACCAGCTGCTCTTTTTTTTTTTTTTTTTTTTCGGAGCTGGGGACCGAACCCAGGGCCTTGTGCTTGCTAGGCAAGCACTCTACCACTGAGCTAAATCCCCAACCCTGCACCAGCTGCTCTTATGTCTGTGGTTCCACAGCAAAGCCCCCCAAGCCAGGAAGAACATAGACAGTCCTCCACACACTGGGGGCCAACTGCCACCATGCCCCTCAATGGGTCAGAGACTCAGAGTGACTAGACCCAAGCTGCACAGCACCACAGACAGCAACTGAAACATGAATCCAGGCTCAGTCCTCCCTCCAGCATCCAGGAAGGGAAGACTCCAGAAAGATCTAGCCTGAACCCAGTTATGGCTGAGGGCAACCCATCTTTGTTTATTCAAGAAGACCTCTGAGTAAATCCAGAAAAAACCTGTCACAGAAAAGCCATTCCAGCCCTGAGTGGCCGGCCACTCAGCACCTGAAATGTGGCCAGTTGCAACTAAGAAATAGAATTGTTAAGTTCATTTAATTTCAAGTTGCAATAGCCACATGTGGCTAGTGGCGCCATGCGGAATGGACATTTGGGTCTAGCTATGGCCACACTCTGTGAATCAAGGAAAGAGGCAATCAGGCCCAGACTTTCACCTGGGCTTAAGGAGAAACAGGCAGAATGTCTGAAGAGTCAAGAACAAGCCTTGGAGAGTTTGGCCCTCAGATCCCAAGTAGAGAGGTTTGAAAAGCTGAGTCTAAGCCATTGTAAAACCCAGCTTCTTCCCCATCCCCAGTAAACCACTTTAGGGCCTCACTTCACAAGTCAACACAGGGAGCTGAGGAACTTGGTACCCATCAATATTCAGTCCCCGGTGAGAAGCACAGGTCTGAGAAGGCACGGAGGGCTGCCCTCCTGCACTCCACCTGCCTGCCTTCCCAGAAACCATTTAGAATCTGCCCCACCACTGTGTGGTTCCATTTGGGTACCGGGCCTATGGAATTACCCCCGAAACACACATCCACATTCGCTAGGATGTAGTACATCAGTCACCAGGCAGTGGACATGCAGTACAGCTCTGACCCAAGCCTACAGCACAGAAATAGGAGAGAAGGACCGGTTGGAGAGCCTGAGGACCTACACCAGACAGCTCAGCCAGGGCACGGCCCACTCAGGCTCTGGAGCAGTAGAAGTGCTGACCGGCACAGGGAAGGCACTGGTGAATGCAGGCACTAATGCCTGTGAGGACGGGTAAAGGAAGGGCAACCAGAAGCAGCCCTAGTATCCAGGAGGCTGAAGGCCAGCAGAAGACCAGCCTGAATAGCTGGCGGGCCCCAGGAAGACCCAGCCAGCCGACCAACCAGCCCAGCATCTCAGTTCCCCCAGAGACTTGGCTCACAGATGGGCCTACAGTGTGGAGAGAAAGGAGCTTCCAGCAAACAGCAGATGGGCGAGCTGACCATGGTGGGCAGGGAGGTCTGCCTGCTCCAGTTCTGCCCACCAACTACCTCAGAGCCCCAAGGAATGAGGCCCCAGGTCGGCCCTACACAGGTGAGCCTAGTCTAGGCCCCCTCTGCTTAGATCCAAGCCTCCCTTTCTGCAGCAGAGCCACAACTGGCCCCCCTCCCATTACCCACACAGGGTGATGAATGGCAAAGCATGGGGCGCGCCTAGCTTGGGGAAAGAGACCCCGGCAATCCGGGCAATTTTCCAAGCTCGGCTTCCAAGCCCCTCCGCTCAGCCCCCACCACCCCCACCAGGGAGCAGCAGTGTGCTCTGTCATCAGAACCGCATTGTTCTGGCCAGAAGAGAAACCGGGTCCGGCAGATGGCAGGTGAAACGGAAGCAGCTTGCTGTGGCCAAACCAATTATTTATCTAATTATGATTTACCACTTAACCACATGATCTTTCTGCAGAGTTGTGGGCAATTAAAACCAGGGTGCCTGTGTGGATTATGCAAATGGGATGCAGCCCAGCAGAATAAAATTGGAGATTAGACATTCACACAGACTGTGCTGGCCCGGGGTAGGGCCTGGGGGGGGAGGGGGAGGGGGAGGGGGAGGGGGAGGAGCGAGGGAGGGGCGGCAGTGGAAATAACTCCTCCCCAACTCCTACCCCTCCCAGCTGTTCCGAAGATGACATCAGGCCCCTTGGGAAGGAGAATCAAGGCATCTGGCCTGAAGGACTCCGTGGAGAGCCTGGTGTCACCGGGTCTGCTCCTTCTTGGCTGAAGATGCTGAGAAGCAGCTGCTAAGACTATGGGCAGCTACCACCCCTGCTTGGACGGGCGGCTCTAGGGGTGGAAGGGAGAGCAAGAGGGAGGGGAAGAGGCTGTGGTTAATTGTCTCCAAGGTTGGCTGGCTGGTGCAAGGAGGATCCCACCTTGGCAAGTCCGGAAAGCTACATTATTCACATTCCGGCTGCACCTTTGGAGTGCAGCTACTGCGGTCCTTTTACAGATTAGGAGACTGAGGCTAAGGGTGGTCAGCGCTCACTCACATGGGTGGACCTCAACGGCTAAGCCAAGCTCCTAGCAGATCTAGGTTACTAAGAGCAGGGCAGGGTGTCTCTGAGCCTGTGCCTCCAGCCAGCTGTCAGACAGGGAACTCCTGTCAGGGCACCCAGTGAGAACAGGTTTGTTCAGGTAGCTAACAGTCACCATAGCGTCACGACCGTCCAGATCAGGACACCCAGGGCAGGTCTCAGCTCCCCGGCTGGTCATCCTGCTACCGGTGGCAGGTTTCTTGTGGTCTCTGAGCTGTTTGCAAATCTTTGAAGGGGTTGGACAAAGATGGCCAGCACTCAGGAGGCAGAGGCAGGTGGATCTCTGAATTCGAGGCCAGCCTGAGCTACAGAGTTAGTTCTAGGACAGCCAGGGCTACACAGAGACACCCTGTCTCAATAAATGTGACAAAGAAGAAAAACATCTTCAAAGGGACTAGATCCTGGCTTCTTTGCAACTCTAAAAGATGGGGTCGAAGGACATCTAAATCTCCCTGGGCTGCCTGACCAAGGGGAGAAGAAACCTAGAAAAGATAGGGCAACCGCTGGGGATTAGGAAACACCCATCAGAGCTGGCTTCCTCCAATCAGAAAGCCCCGTACATCCGACACTGTCCTCTAATCTGTGTGTGGGGTGAGGCGGTTGGTCATTTTTCTGCGCGAGGCACAGAGCAGGTCCCTGGCTTGTCCAAAGAGGCGGACCTGGGTTTTCGCGCTTTCGTTGCACAAGGGAGGGGCTGAGAAGGCAAGTTCCATGTGAAAACTCGAAAACAAACCTGAGAGCCCCCGGGGGTTGCCATCTCTGCCACTCCCATTCTGGGAGCTGCCGAGCCTAATCAGAGGGGCTATGGCTGGGTGTGCCGGGACCACCTGTGCTGTAGCAAGGAGGGCCTTCAAAGGTACCATATGGTCACTTGGGGCTCGATGGTGACCCACGCGCTGCTCAGCCTCAGGAAGACATGAGGTACAATAAACTAAAGCTGCCGTGCCTCAGTTGTTTAGCGTGGAGGCTCAACAGTTTGTGGCCAGGGGACACTGAAGATCTAGAACGTTCTGTCCTCGTAGCCCTAGGTGGGCAGAAAGTAAGCCACAGAGAAGAAAGACTTTTTTCTGTTTGGTCCAGACGGCTCTCCGGCACTTTGAAAGGCTTTAGCACCACAGGAATACGCCCATAACTCTGCCAAGAGAGCTCTAAGGCTCTCTTCCTTGAGCTGAGTGTCTGTTCACACCAGGGACAACACGCCAGGAGAGCAATGCCCATGCTCACATCGTCCTCACTGGAGCAGGGCAGAAGAGGGCTAGCCTTTGGAACTCGGGCTCCTTGGAGGCCGTGTCCTGAACACACATATATACACATGCACGTGTACACACATACACGTAAGTAGTATTCCCTTGAGAAACTAATGAGTGCCAAGAATCCTGCCCTTCCACAAAGCCCCACCCACTCAGCATCCCAGTTTTGCCAGGGCCCACCCACTCAGTAATCCCAGCTCCACCAGGCTCCACTCACTCAGTAACCCCAGCTCCACCAGGCCCCGCCCACTCGATTTCTCAGCTCCGCCAGGCTCCACCCACTCATGCTAGTACACAGAGGCCTTAGCTCTCGCTCTTCCTCTGCCGCCTTCAGATAAGCTTGTTTGTAACTCAATAGCCCTCCTCCCCCGCTCCACCTGAAAACCATTGGAACTGACCCCTCAGGAACTTGGATGCAGTTTTGGGTCTCCACAGTGCACATTTGAACCTGAGAGAGAAGCTGGGAAGCACGGACCATGCTGTCAACAGTCTGAACCACGGGAATCGGGATGGTTGAGGCGTTGTACAAGATGACAGAAGACAGGAAGGAGGTACCTGAGGCACACCCACCTGCACCCAGCCTTCTGTAAACTAGTTCTTCCCCTCCGCTGAGGGACGCTTGCCCTGAAGAGTATGAGGGAGTCCTCGAGGTGAGGGGCTGCCTCCTCTTGCAGAAAGACATGCCCTGTTCATAATGGATGGCAGCTCTCATGCGGCTGCACCAGTCCATAGGGGACGTTTGCAGCTTGAAAACTCCGGTAACAGAATGTTCTCAGTGATCCTTCGTGATCCAGCAAAGGTCACAGATGGGGCCATCAATCCGGGGGAATAATGAAGGTCCTGGGTTCTGCTGGCTCATCTATGGCAGAGGACAGCTTTAATCGCCTCCCTTAGGGAGCTGGCCCGGTTGCACAGGCTCAATTACTGATACAGCAAACTGACCAGATGTGGGGCTCTAGCTGGCCATAAAGCCATTTGCACTCTGACAATTAGCAGCCTCGAGGATCTTCATGGGGCACCAGCTCTAAGGTACAGAGCAGGCAAGGGAAGTGGTGAAGCCTTAGGACATTGGGTCTGCTCATATCCACAGTTTCAAGTGGCTCTGAGGCCACCCTCCCAGCTAACGCCCCAGAAGGGGACGCTCTGCTCCTAGAAGCCCAATGGGGGGACGTGCTCAGTCCTGGGACCGTCACTGCTGAGAACAGTCTCCGGGCACAGAAGGGACTTCCACTGGTTTGCCACAGGGGAGCAGTTGTCAACAGTGGCCTGGCAAGACTAGAGTCAGACAAGCTTGAGGTTCAATGCAGGGAGGCCCGGGAGGCGCAGGAAAGGCCTGGTAAGGGACAACACCAGGCCTCAAACTCAGATTCCGGTGCTCCCGTTTGTACTGACCCCCCACAGGAACCAGGGCTGTTCCTAGCAACCCCCACTCAGGAAGAGACGCCATGCTTGGTCCAGGCTGCATACGTGGCCGAAGCAGCTGAAGATGGAGTACCACGAACGAATCCCCAAGGCCCAGCAAGCGCGTGGTGGTCACAGGCCTGCGCTGCCTCCTCCCATATCCCCTGCCTACCGCAGTGTGATCACCCAGAGCCTCTCACACTCTGTTGCCCTATCAATTCCACTGTAATGTATTTTATGAATGTGCAGATGGTGTGTGGAGAGGGCCAGGGGAAGGCTCTACCTTGGGATAAGAAATTAGCACTGGCAAATAATGAATTTACTACATATATTTTCATTTTCCTAATACCACTAACCATCTGCCAGCAACCAGGGCTCCACACCGACATTTACCCCTTATTTCTCCCATCCGCTTTTTAAATTTTTTTACTCCTTTTTTTTTTTTTCATTTTGTGCAGCCTGGGCCCTACAGATACTGCCCAAAGTGGGGGACGGGATCTGCAGACCAGAACATCCCAGCTTTGATGTATCTGTCCCATGCACTGAACCCCTTACCCCAAGCAGAGGGGTGTCTGTTTGTCTTCTCTAGTCTGCAGAATACAGACACACAGACACACACACACACACAGAGTGATAAACACAGACATACACACAGATAAATGCACAGACACACACACAGAGATAAACACACTCAGAGATAAACACACACACAAACACACACACACACACATAGTGGTAAACACACACAGAGACACACACACAGATAAACATAGACACACACACAGATAAACACAGAGATAAACACACACACAGATTAAATATACACATAGACACACAGACACAAACACTCACAGATACACACACAGACACAAACACACACACATAGAGAAAGATACACACACAGACACACACACAGACATGACAAACACAGAGATACACACAGAGACACAAACACAAACACAGAGAAAGATAAACACACAGACATACACACAGACACATACAGGGACACACGCAGAGATACACACACAGACACACAATAGAGAGACACACAGATAACATACATGCACATGTGCATGTACACACACACACACACACACACACACACACACACACGAGAGAGAGAGAGAGAGAGAGAGAGAGAGAGAGAGAGAGAGAGAGCGCAATAAGAACTCATCCAGCCCCCTGGCAGATGGGGACACATTTCTCTCTTTCTGTTCTCTGGAATCACTTAAAATCAAAAGGAAGCTGCAGGCAGTTGTGCATAGCCCTCAGTGGGCAGGGCTATGGGCGTGAAGCAAGGGAGAGAAGAGGTGACAACAGGGATCCCTGGGGCCCAGGCGTGAGCACAGGGCTGGCTGTCAAGAAGCAGGTTAAGCTTTCCACACTCAAAGCTCAGAGCCAGGCGAGGTGGTGGGAGGGGCGAGATGGTGGGAGGGATGAGGCAGTGGGAGGGGCGAGGCGGTGGGAGGGACGAGGCAGTGGGAGGGGCGAGAGCCTGGGAGCCCACCCAGCCCAGCAGCACTCTTGGCCAGGAGGCTTGGCTGCCTGACAGCCAGACTGGCCCGGCAGCGGGGAGGGCAGGGACTGATCCTGGAGCCCCTGTTAGGAGCCAAAATGGGGGGGGGGGGCTGTTGGGGAGGAGGTCAGACAACTCAGGAGGTAAAGACCACACCCCTGGGACCTGAGTGTGTGACTTTATGTGAAGCAAGATCATTAACTGTGACCAAGCCTTCTGAGCCCAAGATCTGGGAGAAAATGGTCTTGTAGAATCAGGACTAGGGGTCAGGCTGAGCCCAACTCCGCCCCCTTGAAGCACCCAGAGGAACCTGCCTATGGGTGCTTAGCCTCCAGGAAGAAAGCTGCAAGTTCAGCTGTTCATCCCAGACACCAGATTTGAACCCCTAAATTTATCCCAGCAGGCCCAGGAGCCTGGTCTGTGAATGGAGAGGTATCAAAGAGGACTGATAGGAAATTCAACTTTTTTTAAAGGTGCGAGCTGAAGTAGCCCAGGCTAGCCTGGAGCTCCTGATCCTCTATTTACCCAGCACTGAGACTGCAGGCAGGGTGGCACCACACCCAGATAGAAATTACTATCACTAGCATCACCATCTGTGTGTAATCCACGCCAGCTCCCACTGAGGTGCGGCTTATCCTCTTGCCCCCATTTTACAAGCAGGTGAGCGTGTTACAGAGAGGCCGAGCCCCTTGCCACACAGCCAGTGAGTGGCAGAGGCAGGAAGAGAACCCAGGCAGGCTGGCACTCAGCCTACATTCCTTATCGTAGCAGTGGGGCCCCCCTAAACACACGGGAGCACCACCTGGGTCACAGCTGAAGTGTGTCTCGCTGGCCCCCACAGTAGTATAACTACTGACTTCGATTGGAAGCCCAGAAAGGACCCACAGGTGGTAAAGGCATGGAAGGGGTCTAGACTTGGGCTCAGACATTGCAAAAAGACACCCAGAACCAGCAGAAGAATGCAAGAGAAGTCTCGAGGGGCCATAGGTAACAGTGGAAGCCACGGTCCCCCCATGAAGCATGGGGCCAGATCTACAAGCTGCATGCTCCAGGCTCCAACTCAGAGCAGACCTGATTCACCAGAGTCACCATCAAGACTAAAGGAAGGGCAGAGGCCCTCAGGCGCATGGCTCAGAGCCACCTGCGTGGGCTTGACCTTGAATATCCTAGAGACAAACAGGGAGAGAGGCCTCTGGGAGCCAGGAAGCAATCTGTGTCTAGAGGCCCCGGACATATTTCTTAGGTCCTGTCAGGCCCCTCCCCAGGAAGACAGGTAGAAGCTTTGAGCATCAAAGCTTAGATGGCCCTTTCTGCAATCACTTTTTTTTTTCTTTTTTTTTTCGGAGCTGGGGACCGAACCCAGGGCCTTGCGCTTCCTAGGTAAGCGCTCTACCACTGAGCTAAATCCCCAGCCCCTCTGCAATCACTTTTAAAAGATATCTCAGGGGGTTGGGGATTTAGCTCAGTGGTAGAGCGCTTGCCTAGCAAGCGCAATGCCCTGGGTTCGGTCCCCAGCTCCGAAAAAAAAAGAAAAAAAAAAAAAAAAGATATCTCAGAGTACTTGTTACTCTTCCAGGATCGGGGTTTGACTCCTAGCACCCACACGGAAGCTAACAGCCATCTGTAACTCCATTTCCACAGGATGTGATGTCCTCTTCTGACCCCCATGAGCACCAGGCACGCACGTGGTGTGCAGACATATACCCGGTCAAACCCTCTGGCTGGATGTGGGCTTGGAATACTAAGTGACCACTTTTCCCTGTGTTATCTGGAATGATTCTCACAAGTGACACCAGATTCAAGCACAACCCCCCCCCCACCCCACCCCACCCCCGACCCCACTGATCCCCGTCAGGGCTGGAGAGGGAAGAACGATCACTGAGGGAAGTCTCAGGGCACCAGGCACTCGGACACAACAGAATACCCCTCCCTTCACCCCCCTCCCCCTCCTCCCCACGGCCCACCACTGCCCCCCCCCCCCAACCAACTCTTCCCGCCAGAGGGAAGCCAGAACTCGAGATTGGAGAATAAAATTTGATTCGAAAGAATTTTATGGCTCAGCCCAACGACAGCTTTAAATATTAAAAAGGCATAAAACGGGGAGGGAGCGGGGTGGCAGGGGAGGACGGGAAAGTCGTACCGAGGAGAACCGGCCTCGCTGGCGTTTCCAAACACACCACCTTGTGCTGGAGTTTGGGAGAGAAAAGGTTGCTAGGGAGGCCACTGCCTCCCCCACCCTCCGCTTCCGGGATCTTCCAAACCTTCCCCAGACAGGTAATACATCCATTATTGATGGACCAGTACCCAGAGAGTGTAAATTACCGAAACAAACACAGCGTAATTAGGACATTACAGGCGGCGTGGAGGGAAGGCAGGGTGTGCGGGCGCTTGGCTGAGCCTTTCATCTTTGCAGGTGTTCGTGCGGCCCAGCCAGCAGCCCAGTCTGCTTACCATATGCACAGCCCCGCTAGCCAGTTCTCAGCTGGGAGGCCTATGGGGTATGTGTGTGGGGGGGCTCCATCCTGACACCCCCACACCCAAATCCAGGAGACCCAGCCGGCCAAAGCACGCAGGACAGGGGAGGGCAGGCCTCCAAAGGCGCGGGGCGCACACACAGGCACGCACACAAAGACCCCAGGCCAGTCTGCGGGCTGTGCAGCTGGTAAGCCCTGCGTCCCTGTCCCCATGCACGCCCTCAGGATTTCATGACAAGAGCGAAGCCGAGCGGGCAGCCTCGGGCTCCGTAATTAGGGCCAATTGAAGGTGACAAAGGAATCTATAGACATCGCAGTGGGACGTGGTGGTGATGAAGGCGCTTTGAAATGGTGGTTTGTACTTAGTGGGTTATCACTGTCCCTACATAAAAGCGGCTGCTCTCTCTGACGCCCCCTCCTCCCCCCCAGCTGCCACCAGGGAAGCCAGGGAGGCTCCAGACACCCCTCTACCAACTGCCTTTTCTGGGTCAGGCTTCACTTTGATGGCTCCACCAGGAGGGGGGGCCAGCCCTCTGCTTTTGTTTTTTACTTTTTTTTTTTTTTTTTTTTTTGAGTTTGGGAGGTGGGCAAAACAAAAGGCTAGCTCTGGAGGCTTAGGGACTGGGCACAGGCTAGGGGTGAGGAGTGGGGGCTGGCTTTTTGGCTTGCTGGAGGGGTGGCGGGGAGGGAGGGGTGCGATTAGGTACACGCCTATGGGCTACTTTGCATGTGTGCTTGTGTGGTAGGGGTGTGTGTGTGTGTGTGTGTGTGTGTGTGTGTGTGCAGGCACTCATGAACAGCCACGTGTGTGCCAAAGTCCCAGGGTCTTAGGGTCAGCAGACCATTCATTCTCTCTCTTTATTACTTTCTAAAAAGCTATAACCGAGTAGGTTGACCTAGCATGTATGAAGCTCTAGGCTAGGATCAATCCCAGCATGGTATAAACAGTGCACTGTAATCCCTACACTTGGGAAAGGGAGGCAGGAGGATCAGGGGTTCAAGGTCATCCTCAGCTACATAGTGACTTTCCAGGGCCAACCTGAGCTACAAGAGACCCCGTCTCAAAAAAAAATAAAGTCGGCTGGAGCTAGGCCCCTACACATCTGTGGCAGATGTGCAGATGGTCTTCATGTGGCTCTAACAAATGACGTCTGGGGTTGTCTCTGACTCTGTCCCCTGCCATTGGACGCTGGATTCCCTTCCCCTACCTGGATGACTTCCTGGTTGGGCCTCAGCAGGAGATGTGCCTAGTCCTGCTGCGGTTAGACATCGCAGGGTGGGGTGGTAGTCAGGCAGGGCTTCCTCTTTTCTGAGAAGAAGGGGAGGGGATGATGGGAGAGGGATTTGTAAGGGTAGGGGCTGGGAGGAGAGGAGGGAGGGGGGCCACCATCGGGATATAAAGTGAATTAAAAAATTTAATTATTGAAAAACATTAAGATAAAGTTATAAGGGCAAAGCCACCCTAGACCCTGACCTAAGAACATTAGTAGTCACTGGCAGAGAGAGGTGAGTGTGGGGGTGGAAGCCACCGAGGAGCAGGCTCCTGCTCACAGTGGCTCACCCTGCTCTCAGTCTGACAGTTGAGGCCAAGAACTTAAGATCCTGGGGGCTGGGTTACTCCCGGTCTGCTGTCCCCCAGAATCTCAGTTGGAGAACTCAGATAAGCATCTCATCGGAAGGGGTCCCCTGGAAGATCGGGCAGTGTTGGGGATGGGGTGGAGGAGAGAAGCAAGGCTCCGGGAAGCTACCCCAGCATATCCCCAGCTGGGTCCCTGGGGCTGTGCCAGCCTGCTGAGGCACACACGTGTGTTCCTCTCTTCGTGCCCACGGTAATCTCCGACTTTACAGCAAATTATTAAAACTCACTTATATTTAATCTGCCTTCTGGAATTAATTGAATTTTTACGCTCAGCAAATGCCACAGTTTTCAGGGCCTCCCGGTCGCTGGCTCGGAACTGCTAAATGACAAGGCGGTCGACCAACTGTGGGCTGCGCAGACAGGCTCCAGGGGGAGAAGAAGGCATTAGGAGATGAGGTGCTGTGTGAGACAGGCCATCCCCAACCCAGATGCCCTGCACAGTGAACAGACGCTGTGTCCGTCAGCACAGAGGCCTGGTGGACTTGGGGTACACTGGCCCAGGCGTCAGCTCAGTGGAGACCAGTGCAGAGAGAGCAAAGGCTACATCCTACTCTCCGACTATGCGGGGAATTGCCCTGACCCTGGGTCCTCCTGGTACTGTCCAGCCCCCAAGAGAACCCCAGAACCCCACCCCTGGCTCTGAACTCTCCACTCAAAGGCTAAGGGGCCTCCCTGACCTCTGAACCCCAGCCAACCTTGGCAGCTGAGAGCCACCCTGAAGGCAGAAGCACTGGGAGCCAAGGTCATGTGGGATGTTGGCACGCTCCTTCTTGCAGAGACACATTAATGAGGGGGTGCTGCCACCCCGGGAAGTGGGGGGAATGTTTTCGAAGCCTGTGCAGGTGCTAAATGCATCTGCACACATTTGCCAGGTTCAGAGAACTAGGTGAGATGACACCAGGCTCCTGTTGGCTGGGGGGGCACCGACTGCTCTCGCCTCTCTCACAGCCACCGCTGCCATAGCTAGTGTGAGAGCAGAGGTCCCGGGGAAAGTCTTGGCATCTCCACCCCAGACGCTCCACACTGCAGGATCTGCTTCCTACAGAAGACCTCCTCTTGGAGACTTGGAAAATGCAGATCCCCAGGCCAGCCCCACCTTCCCAGGGGAAACACAGCCCAGGGGCTGTGTTTTTATACAAGTTGGAGACCTCTCTGGGGACTGTCAGCTGGGGAGGAGGCGGGACTCCATCCTTCCCGCTCTGGAAGGCTGAGGTAATGAAAATCAGGCGGGCGAGCTAGGCAAGAAATCAGTCCATTCCCCCTAGGCTCAGAAAGGTCCAGGCAGCTGTGTGGGTCACTCCAGTTTCCCTGGTGTCTGTCCCTCAATATCTATCCAAGAGCAGTCCCCTGTCCCGTCTCCTCCCCATCCTGGCAGAGCTCCCATGGAAGGCTCCCTGGGTTGTCTTCCCACACTCTGGGAAGTTCTTCTCCACCCCAGTCCTTCTCAACCATGTCTATGGCTCAGACTTGTCAGAGGTGAACGGTTCCAATCCCTTCCCAGCTTGGCACTTATCACCACCTTCTCCAGGACACTGACCTTACGTACCTCTCTGTCAACCTGCCTAAGTTTCAGGCACTCAGGGCACCTCCCCCACACTGCTCGCACCCTCCCTCCCTCCGGAGTATGAGGCTGTGGTGGCTCAGGCTGCATGGGAGGCTGAAGAGGGCTGCAGGGTTCGAAGGCCAATCTGGGAAACTCTAGTGAGACTCAATCTCAAAATACACAGCGGAAAGGCAGCTCAGGGGCAGAGCTGAGTTCGTTAGCTTGTGTGACATCATGGGTCCGACCACCTAATGCCACCTCCCACTCCAAGAACCACCCTCAGGGTTTAGTCTGGTCCTTCGAGGAGGGACAGGCTGAGCAGTGGCAGCTGCAGCCCAGAAAACACAGCAGGGGTGCCCTCCGCAGTCCTAGAGGTTATTAGTCCAGAGCCCAGATTCTGGTGGGCATCTCTGCAGAATGCTGGGGGATGTCTTACACACACACACACACCCTGCCAGACCCCTCATGTCTGCAGGGGATTCAGCCTTCCTGGGAGTGACGGGGAAGGTGGCTAATATGGGTGATCGCCAAGTCCTGGCATCTGAAACAGTGCTGCTGATTGGGGAGAGAGAGAGGGGTGCAGGGGGAGAGGAGGGCTAGGAAGGAGGGGAGGGAGGCAGGGGAGAGGGAAGGGAGGCAGGAAGGAGGAGGGGGAGGGAAGTGAGGGGCACGAGGGAGGGGGTGTGGGAGGGAGGAAAGGGAGAGGGCAGGAGGGAGGGGCAGGAGGCAGGGGAGGGGAGCAGGAGGGAAGAGAAAAGGGAAGGAGGGAGGGGGAGAGTGGAAAGGAGGGGAGTGGACAAGAGGCAGGGGAGGGGGTGGGAGGTGGGGAGAGGGTAGGGAGGAGGGGAAGTGGGCAGGAGGGAGGGGAGTGGACAAGAGGCAGAGAAGGTTAAACTGAGGGAGGTAGGAGGCAAGCAATAGGAGTGGGAGGGGCCCAAAGTACTCTTCCTTCTCTGAGGTGGTAGCTGTCACAGCTGGCTTTATCCCCTCTCCTCAAGGTTCCTGCACCCAGTGCCTGCTCTTCCCCTGCAGAGCTCACTCACTCTTCTGCCTCTTACCAGCAATCATTCTACTTGACGACTGGACTATCCTACCAGCCCACTGCCGCCTCTGCTCCTTTGCTTCCCTATAGCAACTTGAGCCCAATAAACATCCAAAGAAACCACTCAAGAGTTGGAAAATCCGGGCTGGAGAGATGGCTCAGTGGTTAAGAGCACTGACTGCTCTTCCAGAGGTCCTGAGTTCAAATCCCAGCAACCACATGGTGGCTCACAACCATCTGTAATGAGATCTGATGCCCTCTTCTGGTGTGTCTGAAGACAGCTACAGTGTACTTATATATAATGAATAAATAAATCTAAAAAAAAAAAAAAAGAGTTGGAAAATCCATGGCTTGGGACACACGCCAAGCCCCAGCCCCAGGGCCTTGGTACCTGTCATCTGATCACATGGCTTGTTCTTCCCCAGGGAGCTCCTGGGAGGCCCCTTCCTCCAGAGACTGAACGGAAAACCACTGAAGGCCCGCTCACTGAACCTCTCCATGGCCTCGACACCCACCCTAGCATCCACCCCCCACCTCCACCCACAGGACAGGTACACAGAGACATCCCTCAGTGTGGCCCCGAATGTGTCCAAGCTCACTCCAAGCCTGTGCTGAGCCAAGAAGTCACGTGTCTTTCTCAGCGCGGAAGGATCGGGCGCCAGTACCTGATATGCTGAGAGCCCCACCGCCAGTTCTGGCCTAAGACCAGAGTCAGGTTCCTTGGAGGTCTGGCCAGTAAGCAGGAAGCTAGGCTAGACAACCTGCCCTCAGTGGGTCTCCGAAGCTTAACACTGGGAATCCCTGGGTCTCTAGGACACGCCCCTTTGACCCCCACACGTCACCTGTGCCCTCCATCCCTCATCCAGTGGCGGTCTAGACTCCCACAGGCGTGAAGACAGCACAGCCCCTGGGTCGGTGGATTACCATACATTAAGACATAATTCTCCATGGAAATTTACAATACAAAGCGCCCCCACCCCGGTGGCTGTAGAAGGAGCCCGGACACAAAGCAAGGCTGTGTCTGGCGGGACCCCAGAGCTGGCCCCAGCTAGGCTTCAATAGAAGTGGGTGGGTCTGTCTTCGGGAGCCTTTTCCTCACACCGGGCAGAAGCCCCGCCCCCTGGGAGGGACCTCTGGCTAGAGAGAGACTTCTGGCTAGTAGAGAGGACTTCACCATTTCCTTGCCCTACTCACTCCGGGGGCCCCAAGCTCTCACAGAGTTGTCTCTGTCCATGGAAGGGAAGCCCAAAGTAGGCAGAACCCTAAACCATGGGCTCCCTACGGACTTGCTCCCTCCAACTGGTGGGCACCTGCTGATCACTCACACACCCCGCTCTCCGTGCGCTGCTCTGTGTGCACCTGTACCTCATTGGAGGCAAGAACAAAGAACCTGTGAATTGGACCCCTTATTTTAGAGAGAGCTTTTCGCTCAGCTGGGAGACGCCCCTACCCCTAGTCTCAGGGGCTCAGGAACATGATGGGTCAGGATGATCGGGACAAGGGTGAGAGTATTGGGGGTGGGGTTCTGATGAGGGGAGGTCTGAACGAGCAAGGAGCTGTGGGTACAAGGGCAGAGGCAAGACCACACACACACACACACACACACACACACACACACACACACACACACACGCCATGGCCTAGCACAATGGAGCAGGTGTGAGTCCCCAGTACTAGAGACTAGAGACGGGGCTGGGAACTCATTTGACCTAATGGACCAAGAGACCTGAGGCTTAGGGGAAGGGCAGGCCCAGGTCTGAATCCCACCATTAAGATTCCTGACCCAGGACCAACGGCACAAGTCGGTCACCCGTTCCAGGACTCTGCTCCTCGCAGAAGAAAGCTGACAACAATAACCGCACACCTGTCGCACAGGCGCAAAGGGTATGGCCGGTGAAAACCAGTCCGTATGGGGTCCAGAGAGGCCTATCACTGGGGAGACCGCTGTTTATGGCAAACTTCCCACCCTGCACTAAATGCAACAAGGCCAACTGGGGTCATCTGTCCATTCGCCGTACACTCCAGAGAGAATTAGCCAGCAGCTACCCTGGTGCCACCTCCCAGGTGCCAACAGAGCATATAAGGTAGAGCCAAGATTCCATGGGAGAGACCCCCACCATCCCCAACAGCCTGTTAGCCAGGGCCGAGCTGGGAGAAGGCGGTTTACCAAGAACCAAAGGCCCACCGCTGCCTCTGACTCTACAGTAAAGGCCTCGGCCTCCCCCAGCAAGGCTGCTGAGCTAAGAAGAGAGAGGTGGACGGGCAGCTACTGCAGTATCCTCAGACCCAGCACAGCACTCCAGGCCCTGCATGGAATCCCCGCCCCACACACTACCCCTAGATCCAGCACAGAACCCCCAGACCTATCACAGTACCATCAGACCTGACGCAGAACCCCCAGACTGCACAGCAGCCCCAGACTCTGCACAGCACCATACCACCCTATTTCACAGGCAGGACGGAGGTCGGCCCAGGGAGGAATCCACTAGCAACAGCTGATGGGTTGCAGAGCAGCCTGGATAGCCCCACTGGAACTGCAGAGAGGCAGAGGTGGCAGTGATCTGAATCCTGGCCTTTGTCAACCTTGGTTTCTCCCTGAATCCTCTGGCCACGGGTTCTGAAGTCGGGCAGAGGGGTTGGCCATCTCTACAGAACTGCTCTGGGAAACAGTGACCCCTTAGCCTCTGTCCTGTGCTTAGGTCCTGCCAGTGCCTGGAGGGACCCCCTCCCTCTCCTGTGCAATGGGAACACGGGTGGGCAGAGGGTGACTCAGCCCCCGCATGGGGTATACAGCAGGTACTCAGTAATTCCCAGCTCTGTCAGGTGCAGCACAAAGGACTATGGGGTGTCAGATGTCTCTGCGGCTGACCAGGTTTGGGGACAGGAGACTGTCCCTGTCACAAAAGGCCTGTGTTCTGCTCTGGCTGCCCTGAAGCCTCCCCTCCCCCCATAGCTTCTGTCATCCTGGAGGTGACACATGGGGTTCCAGGTGAGCCCCAATCTATACCCTTCTTCTCCACAAGGACCCGGCCTACACTTATTCCTTCCCCAATTCTTCCTTACCACAAATACCTTCACTACTTGGACTCCCCAAGTTTCCCCACCATGGAAGGAAGTCAGTGTAGGGGTGTTGACGTGGGTCACCTGACCTGCAGGACCCCAGCTTCCTGTCTATGATATTCCAGGCAGGGTGACACTGAGCGTCCTCACCCGGGACCTGTGGTCAGTGTACACATCCCAGCAGCGTGGAACGTTAGGGCAGCTGTGATGGCCAGGTACACAGCCCCTGATTCCTGTGGCACGTCTCTCAGTGACAAATGGCACCCACCTCAAGGCAAACTTGGAACAGCGACCTACCTGCAGGCCACCCTGGCTCCCAGGGAAAGTGTGTGACACAGTCCAGCAGGGGTAGGACAGATACTTCCTACATCCTTCCTGACACAGAGCAGACATACTGCACAGCACCCCAAAACCCGAACAGTACCCCAAGATCCTGTACCGCATCCCAGACTCAGCATAGCAATGAGGACCCCACACAGGACCTCTCAGACCACGCTTAACATCCAAGAGTCAACACAGCACCCTAGACCCACACAGCACCCAGAACTGGGAAGAAATTCCAAGGTGGAATTGAGGAGCAGACTCTGGGCCTACGGCTAGCCGGGCTCAGGGCGGCAAGAGATACCAGCCAGCCAGAGAGTGCTCAGGACTCAGCCTCTAGTCAAGTCCTTTGTGTGGGCTGGAGAGATGGCTCAGCGGTTAAGAGCAATGACTGCTCTTCCAGAGGTCCTGAGTTCAGTTCCCAGCAACCACATGGTGAGTCACAACCATCTGTAATGGGATCCGATGACCTCTTCTGGTGTGTCTGAACACAGCGACAGTGTGCTCACAAAAAAATAAATCCTTTTTTTTTTTTTAAAGTCCTTTGTAAAAACAGTACTCTAGATTTTGAAGAACAGACCTTGGGCCGTGGTAGACACTGCAGGAGCTGGGGTCTACCCAGAAACCCCAGTCACACTGTATACTAGGGACTCACACTGTAAGGCTTCCCCCTTTCATCAGCCTGCACTAAGGGATAAAGCTTGATCCCCAGATGACCATTCGGGGAGGTCAGGTCCGTGCCAGCGGCCAGCCTTCCCTTGGCCTCCTTCCTGACTCCAGCCTGGCCCCGGGAGTGTGGGACCAGCATCCTGGCTCCAGTATTGCTGCCTGCCTGCTGTCCTCGGGACCAGGCGCTCATGAACACAGCTGTCAGACGCACTAAAAACAGGAAGAAAAGAAAAACCCCAACAAAACGGAGGCAACATACCAAATGCCAAAATACAATGAAAATTCAAACAGCTAAAACAAATACAGCCGTAAAAAGACGGGAGCCCTCGCAAAGCCGTCTCTACAATTAAGCAGCTTTCTGCTGTACGCTGACAGTCACCTAATTATACCACTAATGACAGTTCAACCTGCTTCGAAATAAAAGGCCAGTTTCCACAACAGGAAACCAGCTGTTAGTTACACATGTCAAGCATCTTTAAAGCGGTTATTATTAGGGGGGAGAGCAACAAAAAAAAAAAAATCCCCATAAAATGAACACATCCATCTGATGCCCCACTCCATGAAGGAAAGAAAAAAAAATCACAACTAGCCATACGCTTCTGCCTAATAATAATAAAATGTGAATGCACACACAAGGAGGCTGGGAGAAAGGGAGAGAAGGGAAAGCTGCCCCCTCAGGGTCTTCTAAGGGGCTCACCACTCCGTGGTGCAGGAGGACCGGTCTGTGTTTATTTCCTTCCTCTGCCTTTTAAATTCCTCTTGGTGAAGCAGTCTCTGGGATCAGGATATTTATGAGCTGAGCTGATCTTCCCCTGGGGGCTCAGCCAGGGCTCCCCTGGTACACGAGGCCCTGTCAAGTGCCTGTCTGGGAGGCAGTTAGCGGCAGCCGGAGCAGCAGCAGCCGCAGGTCGCGGAGGTGGCAGTGGCCTAGCTGCCCCGGCCTCGTAGACATATGCTCGGGCTATTCCCTGCCAGCATGTCTTCAAACCGTGCGAGCCTTTGACATTCTGGAGGCGCAATAAACACCCGAGTTTCTCTTCTGACAATAGCCGAGCGGATTTAATTAACTGGGGCGGAAAGGGCTACGGCGGGAGGGGCTGGGATCCAGCTACAGAGTGGGGATTAACCTTTAAGATCAGCAACTGGCTGGCAGGGTAAGGGGACCGTGGCCTGCTGGGGGCTCAGGGCAAGCTTACTGCACCCGTGGGAGCACTGGGGTGGGCAGAGCAAGCGCAGACACAAGGAACTGCGGGGGTGGGGATGAAGACTCCGGGATGCTCCCTCCCACCTTGGCTGCAGCTGAGCTCTAAGGTGGGGGGCCCTCCTCACCAAAGGGTCTATGGCGGGGGTTGGGGGTGGGGTTAGGGGTAGGGGGTAGAGCGAACCCTTCAAATCCAAGCTAAGCTATACAAGGGCAGCTGCCTGGGTCTGCGTCCTGTTCAAAGGCACCCTTTAGAGTCAGTGCAGCAGCCTGAAGAGGGGCTGAGTGTAACTCGGGCCTCCTCGATAGGCCACAGCCACGCCTGTGGCCTGACCCCTGGGCCTTGTCCAATAGAGGAGAGACAGCTCATGGGTTGGGTGACTGTGGCTTGCGGGATTAGACACAGCAGGGCTGGGACAGGGGCAGTAAGGATGTCAGAACTGCTAACCTGCACAGCTGCTGCCAGGAGCCCTCCTGGGTGAACTTGCCTCCAAGCGCTGTGTGACCCGGGGCAAGTGGTTTTCCCTCTCTGGGCTATAGCTGAATGGTGGGCACTGGGTCTTTCACAGGCCTTGTTTTTCCTTAGACAGAAGAGGAGCGTTCTGGCTGCCTGCTAGGGAGAGCCATTTACCCTTATACAACTTCCATGGCCAGCCCTCGATAGCTTCCTCTCTTTCAAAGGAGTGCAGTCAAGCCAGCTCTCTGACTAACTGGACGTCCTCCAAGAACAACTCAGCTTGGGGCCGCCTGTCACAGTCGGCAGGGAGGGTGGTTGGGGAGGGGGATGTGAGGGGGAGGGGCTCCCAGTGCTACCAAGGTGGGATGGTCTCTTCCAGACTAGGTTCAAGAAGGCTGAGACCATGGAAGTCCTGCATTGCCTGGTGCTGGACCTACCCCTACTGTGAGAGAAGAACACAATGGCTCTATCACCCACCGTCCCTACTGTGGTCTCTTTTCTATGGATGGGGTTCTGACAGGAATAATTTCTCCAGAACTTCAATCCTCAGAAACACACGGACCTTGTGGACAAGAAGTGTGCAATCAGGGTTGGGGATTTAGCTCAGTGGTAGAGCGCTTGCCTAGCAAGCGCAAGGCCCTGGGTTCGGTCCCCAGCTCCGAAAAAAAGAAGAAAAAAAAAAAAAAAAGAAAAAAAAAAAGAAGTGTGCAATCTGTCAGATGTCTTTAGTCCTGACACTGGGGAGCAGAGGCAGGTGGATATCTGTGAGTTTGAGGCCAGTCTGATCCACAGAGAGCTCCAGGCCAGCTGGGGCTATACAGGAAGACCTTGTCTCAAAAACAAAACAAAACAAAACAAAATTGTGTCCATTTGAGAGCCTCCTGGGGAAAGGAAGCTGCTGTCTCCTGGACACCTGCTCTGGACTTGAGACGGTGCTGAACACAACCATTGAACACCCCAGAATTCACAAACTAAGTTTTTTTTGTTGTTTGTCCAGACAGGGTTTCTGTGTACCCTTGGCTGTCCTGGAACTCGCTCTGTAGATCAGGCTGGCCGTGAACTCAGAGATCCACTTGCTTCTGAGTTAAGCCATCGATCGCCACAAGCCGTCGCCACAGCCAGCATGAGGCACCTCTGTGTTACCAGGGACACTGAGGCTTAGACAGAGACCCTGAGAACCAGCCTCTAAGACCCACTGTCCACACAAGGCCTGCCGTACACGGACTCATGGGAAGAGAGAATCCAGTGCCTCAGTGGATTAGTTTACCACCACAAAGATGGGGTTCTGTGCCATGCACGAAAAAAAGAGACCCAAAGAGCCCATGCATTTGGGGTCAGGACCCTGCAGTTGTGGGCCTAAGAAACCAGAGAGGCTAAAAAAGGCATCTACAATCTGAACAGTGCAATTTAAACCCTGCCCTACCACTGACTGGTTGTACATCCCACCCCGGGGGCCACTCAGTCTCTCTGTGCAGTTTCCTCTTCAATGTGAGAAATAGGGTGGATGAATGAATCCACAGAAGCCCCCCTCCGGCCCCTATCTGTGATCCAAGTCTCCCATAAGTATAAAACAGCTTTCCCATACCCCCAGACCACACAGATAACACCCCACCTTCCCACTTCTAGGCAACTATTCCACACTCCTCTCCTGGGATGCCTTAGGTCATCATCCTGTATTTTTCCCTCCCAGAATGCTCCACTGACCATTGGGTCCCTTTTTGGGAACTTACTAGCACCTAGAGGAGCTACTGCTCGGTGGAACCCCAGCTAAGCATCTCTTTCCAGCTCTGCTGCCCTCTAACCTACTCTGGAGAAGAGGGGGAGGGGCCACCAGGAAGAGGCAAAGCCAACCCCACCCACAATAGTGGGCCTACCCCTTCTTTAAAGACCCTACCTCAGGGTCTGGAGAGATGGCTCAGAGGTTAAGAGCACTGACTGCTCTTCCAGAGGTCCTGAGTTCAAATCCCAGCAACCACATGGTGGCTCACAGCCATCTGTAACGGGATCTGTGCTCTCTTTTGGTGTGTCTGAAGACAGTGACAGTGCACTCATATACATAAAATAAATAGAATCTTTTTTTTTTTTTTTTTCAGAGCTGGGGACCAAACCCAGGGCCTTGCGCTTCCTAGGCAAGCGCTCTACCACTGAGCTAAATCCCCAACCCCAAATAAATAGAATCTTAAGAAAACCGAAAGAAAGAAACTATCTCCCTCAGGGGTTCCTGCCCACACCCCAACCTTACTTCCCTGTTTTGTGTAGGGCACCTCCAGGGTATCCCCAGGCTCTGAATATGTTCCACTAACAGTGACCTGCCGCAGCAGGCAGGACCTGTCGACTCTCCCCAAACAGGCTCTGTGACCTGTCCCTGCTCATCCCTCCAGTGTGTGTACTACACACACACACACACAGAGACACACACAGACACACAGACATAGACACACACACAAACACACACAGACATAGACACACACACAAACACACACAGACATAGACACACACACAAACACACATAGACACACAGACACACAGACATAGACACACACACAGACACACAGACATAGACACACACAGACACACACACAGACATAGACACACAGACACACACACAGACATAGACACACAGACACACACACAGACATAGACACACACAGACAGACACACAAACACACACACAGACACACAAACACACACACAGACACACACACAGACACACACACAGACACACACATAGACACACACAGAAACACACACAGACATAGACATACACACACACACACACACACACACACACACACACACCAGGCCTCAGGCTCAGCAGTCTCCCTCTAGGAGCCCTTACCTGTCAATGTCCTCACCGCCTCAGGGCTGAGACCTGCACTGCCCTCTGTACTTCCTAGAGACTGGGGCCTTGATCTCTAACTCTGCTGGCCACCCTGGAGCCACCATCCAACTCAGAAACAGGAGGCAGTGTTCCACGACCAGCTTCCTAAGTGTCTGACATGAAGCCAGGTGTTGGGTCTGGGGTAACAACACAGATCTAGCCTTACTCCTAGGGCACGGCCTGGGGAGGGTGTCTCCCCGTGGGGACTCAAGGGCACTGCCTGAGGTCCTTCAGAGCACCCAGCCAAGCTGTGACACCTGAGAGGCAAACCACTCCCTGGCTCCACGGTCCCCCTTTCTACGTGGGGCACCACCTCCTACAGGAAGGCCTCCCAGTCTGCTCTAGGCTGGAGTCAGGAACATCCCAGGATCCAGTGCAGGGAACTTGCAGTCTAGAAGGCAAGACCTATGACTGACTTTCACTCCTCCCCACCGCCGGGGCCTGGCACGGCCAGGTGTCAGGAACTGTCTGGCAGCTGCCAAGCACTAACGTCTCTTTCCAGCCAGGCCGGGACACTGCTGCCTGGTGCCTGTTTGCTTAGCATCCTGCCCATTCGGCTCACTGCGCCGGTCCCACATGCTGGCTGGCTGCTCCCTCTGCCTCCTAGCACCCTGGAGGTGACAGAGCCTTGAGTCAAAGGCTTCTGACTCTGGATTAAAAGCCAAAGAGTGGACGTGCTGGTTTCTATGCTTCCAATAAAACCCCTTCTGCTGCTCTTGACTCTGCAGGGCAGGTGGATGCCGGCCACAGTCATCAACAAGGCCAAAGGTGAGGTCCTGGAGGCAGGACCCACACTTTGGGCCCAGAGGACACTCCCAGGGCTATACAGTCCCTGATGGCCACACTGATCATGACCAAGGCCTTCAGAGCTCCCTGGCCCTGAAGAAGCCCCAGAACTGACCTTTAATCCCATCTGGCCTGGGAGCCACCTCCCTGGACAGGTTTTCTAGGACAGAGGCCAGCTCGGCCTGTGAACCTAGGGCCACAGCTCACCAGCTCACTGTGGGCCCATCAGACACCTCACTCTCTTCTGCAGATCCCTCCCACCTGAGGTTTAGGGGGAAACCCCTTGGCTCCACACACAGGGAGCCTGTCCAGGTCTAGGGAGGGGCAAAGCAAGCCTCGAGAGGAACAGAAACCCACACAGTTTAGGGTGGTCCTGAGGAGCCCAGGGCACAACAGGTTGGATGGCCAAAGCAGGCAGCCTCTGAGGCTGTGAGCGTTTTCCCTTCATCTCTGACAGCCTTCACAGAAGCAATTCGTGCCTCAGTGTCCCGCATGCTGGGATCACAGCCCTGTGCCACCACACCTGGCCTCATCAAGTACTTTAACGAACCAGCTTTCTACAGCCTAAATAGGATACAGCAGAGGCTTGAAGTTTAGCAAGCAATTTGCCCAAGCCCTTCTAACAAGGACTCTGCAAACCCAGATCCTAGGCCCTAGCCAGGGGTTGGGGGTTGAAGCCCTGTGATCTCGGCAGTGAGGAGGCTGAGACAGGGGGATGGAAAGTTTGAGGGTAGCCTGGGTTGAATAACAATACCCTGTCTAATAGACAAACACAAAAACAAAAACCAAAGTCTTGGGCCAGGAAAACAGATGGTTCAGCAGATAAAGGCACTCGCTACCAAATCTGGTGGTCTAAATTTCCACGCACAGACCCAGAGGAGACCCATACCATGGACGATGGGGACAGACTCCTGCAAGTTGTCCTTTGACCTCCACAGGTGCCTTGTGGCTGGAAATCCCCCACCCCGCAACACAAAAGTAGTGTTAAAAAAATTTGACAAGGGGCTGGAGAGATGGCTCAGTGGTTAAGAGCACTGACTGCTCTTCCCGAGGTCCTGAGTTCAATTCCCAGCAACCACATGGTGGCTCACAACCATCTATAATGGGATCCGATGCCCTCTTCTGCTGTGTCTGAAGACAGCTACCGTGTACTCGTATATAATAAATAAATCTTAAAAAATTTTTTTGACAAAATAGATCTGGTTTCTGAATTCATGGGGTTCCCAAGAGTCCCACTATCACAGACCTGGGGCTGGGGGAGAAGCACCTAGTAGGGCTGAGCCTTGAAGTCTGGTGAGGGAAACATGTCTGCACAGAGGTGTAACCAGGTAGCAGGTCAGAGCCAGGCAGCCCTCCCTGGGCCTGGAGCCTTTGGACAGAGTTGCCAGGCAAGGCAAAAGGAAAAGGTCCGGTTGGAGCAGCCTGAGATGCCAACTGGCTAATACAGTCGCCTAGGTGGAAACTCTTAGGCCGCAGCAGGGAGGCCCAGTGGCCCTCACATCAGCTTCCCAGACCCAAATGTCATCCATCCTCTAAGGGGACCCTCGTCTGGAAACAGGGAGGCATGGCTCTGACAAGTGACAATGGCCTCCGACTTCTGCTCCTGTCATTCCAGCGTGGGCCACTACACCGTGTGTGAGCTGTGAGTCACCAGCCCCACCTACAGCCAAGGGCGAGGGGAGGGGGAGGTTCCCAGAGTTTTGCCCCGTATCTGGGTCAGGAGCCTGGCTGGCTGCTCCAGCCACCGATCAACCCGTGCTCGATTCAGCCATGAATATTCATGAACTTATCCGATTCCACACTTTCATTTCTGGCCCAAATTAATAATTTACCAGGGAGGTTCATAAAAAATCAGATGTGGCTCATTAGCAGCTACCCCGAAAGGCATCTAGTTGGCCCCTCACTCCAGGGAGGGGCTGCTCTTCCTGTGACCAGAGCTGCACCCTGTGTGCAGACCCTCATACCATCGTCACGGGGCTGGTAGGCTTGAAACTGGGGATTTACTTTATGAACTCTCAAGGCAGGACCTTCCAGCCTCCACACTTAGGTCCAAGCCAGCTCTAGGCCCACAGCCTAGACTGTCTGGAAACCGAAAGGCAAGCTCTAGGGGACAGGGTCTAGTCCAGTCTCAGAGTCAGGCCTCCTACCTGGAAAAGCAGGCTTCCCGAGGAGCTTGTGACAGGCTGACTGTTCTCCCAACAGGCAGCTTCCACATCGCCATCCTATCTTCTCTTCAGCATGGTTCCCACCCTATCAAGGGATAGTTTCCTTCCAGCCGAGCCCAGCCCGGTGGGGCTCCTCCCTCTCCTGTGGCTAACCTAACGGACAGAGTATGGTGTGGAAGAGGCCCTGATATCTGAGGCCAGGCCCGGAGGGGAGGGGGTCATGGGGCCTCTGCATAAGCCCCTGCCATTACATCAGAGGCTGTGAGGAAGCCCAGGCCGCACTGAGAAGCCCATGGAGGAGGGTGCTTCATCTGGGCCCACTGAGGCCCCTGCCTGTAGCCAGAGCCAACCGCCAAGCCTGACAGGGAAAGGGCCCTTCAGGCACCCTGCCACAGACAAGTCCCTCTCTTATCTTCTACTTGTGGCTGCAGTGGCAGGCATAGGGGACAGAGGCCAGCCCACAATGGCACACTGGTGCCATCCGGACCTGTCTGGCATCCTGTTCCCAGCATCCTGGGGGTGGGTTTATAATCTGCACTGCTCAGCTTCCTCCCAGGTGGTGATACCAACCTCCCCCAGCCTCCCCCTCCTCCCCCTCTCACAGCCTCCCCCAGCCTCTCAATGTTGCTGTGTCTGGAGAAGCCCACAAGGGAACTTTCCCAGCATAAAGATGGGGGATGGGAATAACACCTTGCCTCTGGTCCTCAGAGGATCTGACATAAAGGAAGTAAAGGTGAGGTGAGGGGGTGATTCTCTCATGTTCCCAGAGTGGTAGGAAGTGGTGAGAGCCCCCACCGGGAGCCCCTGCCACACAGCTGTAGGTCTGAGGGCACCCCGTCCCCTTTGTGCCTCCCAGGCCTCCGCAGAGAGCTCCATTAAGACCCATGCGGTCTCCCCCTTACCCTCTTTCATATCCCTGCTGCCCCCCCCTCTTCTCTCGTCAGATAATCACAGAAACCAGCAAACGGTTGACACGGTTTCCAAGACAACAGAAGTTAGACCTGTGAGAGGCCTGGGAGCTAATCCTAAATGAATTACAAGCCAGAGTGACAAGGGGGTGGGCAGCATTGGGGGCCAGTTCAAAGGAGGCCTGGTCAGAGATGAGGTGCTGTCTGCCTGGGGCTCCATGGCTGCTGGGTGAGGCTGGAGTATTCAGGGGGCAGAAGGCAGAAGCGTTTAGAAGAATCCGATACCGAAACCTTCTCCCTGGAGAGGATCCAGTCAGAAAAACTTTCTATCCCCGAAGACTGAGGTCCGCTGGGGTGGGACACAGGCCAGTGTGGGAGCCTGCAGGGTGAACTATTTTCGTATCTAGGATTTGTCACCAGTGGGTGACCATTTTGAGAGCCTAGGCTCCTTGGCATCCTGCAGGAGTCCATAAGTAAGGCCCTCCTTTAGGCATCAACCTGGGAAGGGTCTCTGCTCTGACACCAGCCTGAAGCCACAGCTGAGAGAGAACTAATACTCCACGAATAAGGCAGACCTCAGTTCCAGAGCATTCCACGCTCGGAACTTACCTGCCTGTGCACTTACCAATGCTCATGACAGACAACCTTGCATGGTACACAGGAGAAGCACACAAGGAAACAGAGAAGTTAGGTAACCTGCCCAGAGGTGCTCAGCCCTGACTCCCATCAGGCTCTGGGCTTAGGTAGCGCTGCAGTGGACAGACTTAAAACAAGCTGCAGACCCCTCAGACACCCTCTAACCCTTACTACCACACCGCCATCCTCCAGTTCCCAGAGGTGCAGAAACAAGGTCTCCAGACAAGATGGCCATGAGTGAATCTCACAGCCCCATGGACATTTTCCAAATGCCATCTCATGGCTCCAAGCCACAGAGCAGCCACCCCAGAGCCATCCGTCACCCAGCAGCCAGAGGATCTACAGTAGTGATAGGCTCTGTAGGCCTACGCTGCTCTTCAGACATCCGCTCCACACTTAGCCCTCCTTCCCCTCAGCCATTCCAACCCTGACACCTTAGGGCCTTCCTATCTGACAAAGCTAACACCTTCTGGGTTTTTTTTTGGGGGGGGGGGCGGGGTCTGGTCACCCAGTACCCAATCCTGGCTTTCTACACCCCTGTATGTCTCTCAAAACTACAGGTGCCACTGCACAAGGCAATCCTTTGGGACTTTCTCCGCTGTACCTCCAGGTACCTGGGCTTGGCACACTGAGTTGACACCTCCAAAATGTTGGGTCAGCTGGGCAGTGATGGTCCACACCTTTAATCTCAGCACTTAGGAGGCAGAGGCTAGGCAGAGCTCTGAGTTCAAGGCCAGCCTGGTCTACAGAGTGAGTTCTAGGACAGCCAAGGCCACAGAGAAACCCTGTCTTGAGAAACCGAACAACAAATAAATATAAAAACTAAAAAATAAAGGGCTGGAGAGATGGCTCAGTGGTTAAGAGCACTGACTGCTCTTCCAGAGGTCCTGAGTTCAAATCCCAGCGACCACATGGTGGCTCACAACCCTCTATAATGGGATCCGATGCCCTCTTTTGGTGTGTCTGAAGACAGTGACAGTGTACTCACATATATAAAGAAGTAAATCTTTTTTTTTTAAAAAAAACTAAACAACAACAACAAAATTCTGGGTCAGGCTGGCAAACTGGCTCAGTGGGCCAAGGTGCTTGCTGCCAAGCCTGATGACCTGAGTTCAATCCCAGGACCCACATGGTGGAAAGAGAAAACTGACCACCACAAGTTGTCCTCTGACCTCCACATGTATGTAGTAGCATGTGTATGCCCAACACAAAGAAAAGCAAAAACAAAAAAATTCTGGGTCCCCTCAGCTCACAGAACCTGACCTCAGAGGTGTGATGACATTTAAGACACTCCCAAGAGTAGTCCCAACACCCGTCTGACCCCAAAGCTATTACCACTCCCACAGATGTCAAAGCCCCAAGAGTCCGGCCCAGCACATGCCCTGCCTCCTTCTGCAGAGCCTGGGCTGTGAGGACAAGGTCCAGTCCCCAGCCACTCCTAGGCCACAGGATCAGATGCATGCTGCATGCGCATGTCTGGCTGCCACAAAGAGCCCTACTTCCTCCCCCGACCCCCACCGTCGGGACCCTTGACTTCTGCAAGAGCCCTGCTGATTTTTGGTGACTCAAAGGCTCTGGAACCTTGCTATAAAAATACCACCAAGGAGGAGGGCTGGGGTCTCCTCCTGGACACAGTCTCTGCCTCCAACTCAAGCTGAACCTTCACCTTTTCTTTTTTTTTTTTTTTTTTTGGTTCTTTTTTTCAGAGCTGGGGACCGAACTCAGGGCCTTGCGCTTCCTAGGCAAGTGCTCTACCACTGAGCTAAATCCCCAACCCCCACCTTTTCTACAGAACAGGAAAGCCCCGGATGGCGGGGAGCTCAGAATCAGCTTGTCACCCTGATATTCAATCCCTGTTCCACCTCACGGAGTGTGGAACTAGGCCAGGCACACATGCTCCCGGTGAAAAGCAACACTGTAGGACTCACAGTTGCCCAGCAGGGCCAGGAGCCCAGGTACCCAGCCTGCACTGCCTGTCAGGGAGGAGAGCCAGGCAACACTGGTCCCCATAGACGAGGAGGACTCAGCAGTCTGACCTCCTCGGAGACCAAGGGTCTGGTGACTTCCTGATCGTACAGGCCATTAAGCCGGTAGCCAAAGGCTGGCTGGGCAGTGGGCCAGGCCTGGTCAGAGGGCACTTCCGGCCTCGCTGCGGGTGGGGATGGGCGGAAGGCAGAGCAAGTGTGATCCAACAAGGCAAGGGAGTCCAGGGGTTGGCAGGCCTGGGGGCTGGGGGCTGAGGGCAGGATCTGGGCCTGGCCACCTGCCAAACACCCCCATTTCCAGTTGAGTTCCACACAACTCGGGAGGCAGCGATGAGGCCCTGAGGAGCTGTACAGCGTCTGGCACTGCTGGGGGGAAAGCCGGAAAAATGAATCTCCCCTAAGACATGTTAAAAAAGATTCTCACCCATTCCTTCCCTTTTACCCCAAGCCTTCGGGGATCTAAATATGTCACACTTTGTGATTTTACGAGCAAGCCAAGCTGTACATCACGGTTTTACGTTCCTAAATTAACAAAAGGACCTTAAATCTGTATGGGGCTCTTAAAAAGGAAGAAAGAACATGATATCTGAATTATCCCTTCATTCAACTCCCGTCTTCCCTCCTATGGCATGGCCCCTGGTGAGTCCACCTCAGTCCATGGACCACCCACAAGGGAAAAGTCCCCATGCACTAAGCCCTTCCTCTGGTCATCACCCATAGGTGTTACCATTCATTTCTCTGAGGAAAGGTCAGTCACTTCAGGGTCTGGAGTGTAGTGTTTGCCTAGCATCTTCGAGGCCCTGCGAACCATCTCTAGACAGACAGACAGACAGACAGACAGACAGACACACACACACACACACACACACACACACACACACACACTATGACTACTAGGGACTCTGCAAAGTGTATTTCGAGGCAGGCCGGAAGCAGCTGACTATAAACACAGCACTCAGGACAGTGAAAAGCTTTGGCCACCCTGAGGTGCAGAGTAAGTTCAAATCCACCCTCAGCTACTTAGCAAGCCTTTGTCCCAAAGCTTTAAAAAAAGAGAGGGGGTGGGGGAGCGGGCTGGAGAAATGGCTCAGCGGTTAAGAGAACTGACTGCTTTTCCAGAGGTCCTGAGTTCAAATCCCAGCAACCACATGGTGACTCACAGCTGCCTGTAATGGGATCGCGATGCCCTCTCTCATCCTGTGGGTCTGAAGACAGCTACAGTGTACTCATATACATTTAATAAATAAGTAATTTTTTAAAAAAGGATAAAAGGAGGGCTGGGTAGAGCACTTGCCTGGTGTGTTCGAGACTCTGGGTTCAAGCCCCAGTGTGGCCAAAAAAGAACACCCTACTTGGTCCTTCCTAAAGAGTGACTGTGGGAGCACCAACCTTGCGCAGAGCCAGTCCCCCAGGAAACTGGAAGGCGCAGGCCTGAGAGCCTTCCTGGCAAGTGTCCTCGGCTGCATATATAAATAGAGCTTACTGGACCCTGGCACTTCACCCATGTCAAAGGCAGACAGGCACTCGGAGTAAATGCTACAGAGGCAGAGACCCTCTGGCCCCTGGCTGGCTCTGCCAGGGATGATCTGTCTGGCTAGGCTCTCCCACTGGCCATCTTCCTCTAGAGAGGAAGTACAGTCTCCCTCCTCCCCCTCTTCCTCCTCCTCTTCCTCCTCTTCCTCCTCTTCTTCCTCTTCCTCCTCCAGGCAGAACCCAGTGCCCTCCAGACATTTGCTTGCACAGCAGGAAGAGTGAAGAAGAAGTCAGAGGAAGGGGCAGATCGATTCCCACCCATGGCATTGCAGAGACACCGAAGCCAGAGGGAACCCTAATGACCATCTATCTCACTGAGCAGCGGTGAGAGCCAGACCAGGCCCTAGTGAGAGGGCCTGACCTCATCCAGAGGGGCCGAGTCACAGCTGAGACAAAAGGGCCCCTGGCTTTCCCAGTCTTCACAGATCCAAATGTGGTAGTCCCTCCCCAGTTCTCAGGGGTGTCTGAGATTAATTAGTGACCGCCCTGAAAATGCTAGCTGTGAGCCCGGTGCAGTCCCCACTGTGTCTGAGCTGTAAGTAAGAAGGTCTCTCTGTCACTGCAAAAATGGACAAACCTTCTTCGCAGACTTAGCCTGGCCCAAGAGCAGGTCTCCAGTGTTTCCTTAGGATCTCACGGGCGAGGGTGTAACTGGCAAGGGAGGCCTGTATACACACCCCCCCCCCCAAGACGTGCTGGGCACAGTCCACATCTAGCCTTGTACGCAGGCTAGAACACTCCAGAGAGCAATCTTTGGAAACCTCCATCCTTCCACTACCCCGACTTTATGCAGAGTAAGCTAGGGTTGGCTCAGAAAGGCATCGGGTCAGCCCGGTCACCTATCTCTGAATGACTCACTATGACCTCAGGGGGCAGCTTTGGGCACAGAAGATGTCCCAACAGAGATAAGGCTAAGTACCGCCACTAGCCATGGCCCTCTCAGGACCCAGTCCCTTGATGGCAGGTCTCAGAGCATCCTTCCTGGCTAAGGACAGGGAATCCAGGGGGAGGTGGGGTCACCAAGAGTTCAGCTAGAGGCCAGGGCAGGGTCAGCCAACAGTCAGGAACAAGATAAGGGGCCCCAGGAGGGCGCCACTGCCAATACCAGCCGCCATCCCTCCCTGACCGGTCAACAAATATTTATTAAGCAGAGACTCTGGAGCCAGACTGCCTGGGGTCAGGGGTCAGGGCCCAGCTGAGCCTTTTGCTGCTCCTTTTGCTGCTCCAGTGACCTCAGCTTCCCTGGTGCCTCAGTTTCCTCTGCTGTCAAGTGGGGCAAGCACAGCCTGACCACCCAGCGCCGTCCGTCAAATTAGCAAGTCTGGCGTGGAACAAGCCGTATGTGAAGTGGCCACAGCCTCTTCCTTATTTTATTATCCTTTTTATTTTTACGACTGTCGTTATTGGTCTGGCAGGAGGCCAAGCAAAAAGGAGACACTCAGTCTACGCCTGCACGGATCACAAAGTCCTGTGGAGTTCAGGGACGGGGGTATCCAGTAAGTCGTGCACGCAGAGGAAAGCTAGATAGGGGACCCCAGAGAAAGGATACCATCTGTCACCGGCAGGAAGATGGAGGGCACAGGATCCTGTGCCCGCAGCCTGCACCTTCCTCTCTCTGCATGGGAAGCTGATTGACCCTCTAGCCAGTGAATCGCTTATCACTATAAAGTCAGCCAGACCAGCCCAAAGCACCAAGTTCAAGTCCCTGACCTGCCACTAAGTTCTATGAGTTTCTGCAAAAGGTTTCATCCTTGTTACAGTGTTCCATTAAGCTATATATTTCTAATATACTTTACCCCTTGATAGTTACCCCTGAGTGAGTAGACATTAACTCTACACCCTAACACCTAAGGGGTGGGATGGAGGAAAGTGCACAGGAAGTTTGAGGCTAGCCTGGGTCACACAGCAAGTTTCGGGTCAGCCCAGGCTACATGAGACTCTCAAACACAAAACAAACCACACTTCATCCCCAAAATCTTCTCCCTCATAGGCTCCTCAAACCAAAGTCGGACAATTAGTGGAGCAGGATATCTTAGGCCTGGTCAGTTAGCCTGGGCTCCATGACTACTGCAGAAGCTATGTGGTCAGAGAACCTTCAGGGACTCCATGAGAGTGCAGGCGTACTTCATGCCAACAGAGCCTTAATACTGTAGGACTCTGAATCTTAGGAACACAGCACTGCACTGTGGTTCCAAGTCACAGAGGGGAAAACTGAGGACTTCCAGGAACTTTCCTTACCTGCCAAAGTTCAGGCTGGGAACAGGCAGAATTGGACTTCAAACCTGTTGTCCAGTGTGGCAAGAGAAGACAGAATCTAGGGCCAACCCAACTGTGGCCACCCTCCCTGTCCCCCACAGTAGCTGGTGGGTAGGTTCTGGACCCTGCCTCCTGGTGATCTGCTATAGCCACCTTGATGGGACCAGATCTTGAGGGCAGAATCCAGGGCTCAGAGGCTTGGGATAGAACCTAGAACTCAAGTGTCCAGGTCCGTAGGGGCCAAGGCTCTGGCTCTCAACTAAAGCTAACTGACCACAGCCAACCAGACACGTACTGTTCTCAGGCCTGGAAATCCCCTCTTGAAGTGGCTGACAGCTGATCCCAGACCTGACACTTCCAGAATGGCAATGGCTGAGTCTCTTGGGCAGATTGGTCAGCAGGGTGACATATCAGTCCCCACCCCATGGGGTGTGTGGGAGAGTCCCCAAACCATCTACAGCTCAGGGTGCATCTGAGCTCCAATCCTACCCTAAACTCACAGGGTGGAAACCCTGGCAGAGACCTTCAAAAAATAAAACTTCAGTAAGAGAAAACCCTTCATCCAGTGGCTAATTTATCTGAGCCCTCCTCCCTGGGGAGGAGAGCCAAGCCCTCCCCTCCCTGAAGGATCAGGAAAAGCAGGATTCACCTTGCTGACAACAGCCTGCCTAGGGCCTAATCCCAGCCAAGGCTGATTCTTTTAATTGCTTTGAACTTCCCAGTCTGACACTTCCTCCTTCTCCTTCTGAGACTCCTTGCGTAAATAAAGAGTCGGTCACCTGACAAGCTAATATACCAGACGGCCCTTGGATGGCAGGTGGAGTGGGGTGCTCTTTTGAGCCGCCCAGTACTTACAGAGATTCCTCTCACAACACTAGCTAGCTCCAAGGCCCCAGAGAGGCGCTGCAAATACAAAAAGAAAGTACTCTATTTGCTCTCCTCAGCAAGCTAACGGGATACACCGGCGGAATCAATCTGTGGCACAGCTGGGAAGGGGCTGCCACAAACACCTTCCCATGGGGAGAGGTGGCTGAGCAGCATAGGACACCTGCCTCCTGCTGAGATGACCCTGTTGGAAGCTGGGGATTCCTGGCTCTAATTTTAGTTAGACCTCTGGAAGGAAGTACCGAAGTGAACAGAGGAACGGGAGAGTCCAGCTAGAGGTTTGACAATTGCTATTTCAGGTCCCAGAGGAGAGGGAGACACGTGAGTGGCTGAGAGATAATCTTCCAATAAAAACAGCCCGGGGCCAGGCCCTGTGGCACACACCTTTTATCCCAGCACTTTGGTGGACGTGAGGCTGAGGCAGGGGAATCTATGAGTTCCAGGCCAGCTAGCGTTGTATCGGGAGACCCTGTCTCAACATAAACAACTGTAAGGGCTGGACACCCCAGGAACAGAACAGGCTTGTCATCGGACACAGAAGCATCCACAAAGGAAAACCCAGGGCCACCTACAACCGTCCTGCAGGCGAAATTGCCTCCATTACCCCTTCTTCCTTGTGACCCTTCGTCTCTGCTATATTAACTCAGTTACAACGTGTGCCCTAGGTTAGGACGACGAAGGCCAGCTCCCTGCAGCTTAGTCCTGCCCAGGCTAGTTCTTGGCCCACATCTCCTTCTGTGGACTCCAGGGCGGTAGGAACCTGGCAAGAGTCACAGGATCCATACAGCACACAAGGAAAGAAAAAGGCAATGTTAACCCAACATCCAGCCACGTGCACGTTTCCTAGCAAAACTATTCACAAATTATCTGCAGAAAACAGCAGACCATGTCATGCACGAGGGCCACCCCTCTGCTTCTTTAGCACCCCAACATTTCTGCACCCCACAGACGCCTCAACTTCAATAGAAACTATGTGTCAGGGCTCAGAGAAAGAATAAAAACCCAGCACATTCTTAGAAGAAGCGGCCACACGCAGCCCAGCCCTCCCGACCTGAGGTCACGTGCAGTCGGACCCCGGGGTACCCGAGGGGGAAGCCACGGGGAGGGCCGGGTTCCCACGCCCGCCTGCTCGCTCCGAGCTCTCTAGCTTCCCTCGCGCCCGCGCGCAAGCATCTTAAGGGTGGAGGGGCTCCCCAGCTCTCCCGCGGTGGCCCCCGAAACTGAAAGTTGCAGGGCAGAGGCTGTCAGCGCGCACCGAGGCGCAGGAAACAGGAAGCCCAGCGCACTGCGGCCGCGGCCCCTCCGGGCCTCGCACAACAAAACCTTCCAGGGAATCGGGAGAGGGGGCAGTGGGGCCGGGCCCCCCCGGTCGCCGCCCGCGGGAAAGTAACTTCACACCCGCGCGATCGCGCCCGGGGCGCAGCGCCGCCGGCTCCGCGCAGACAAAAGGAGCGAGACGCGCACGGGGCCGGGCGCCCCACGCGGCAGCGCGCACTGAGCGGGCAGCCGAGCAGCGCGCCCCTGTGCGCCCCTACGCGCCCTGGTCTTGGGACCCGAGGACCTGGCGCACGACTTGCTTACCTGGTAAGTAATAGAGAGGCGGCTTCAGTCCGAACATGGCTCAGGTTAGAATTCCATAGTGGCCAGAGAGGGACGAAGAAGGAAATGAGGAAAAAGAAAAAAATCAAGCCCAGCAATGAAACAAAACCAGCGTCCAAGCCACGGCGCTCAAAAATGTCCAAAACAATAAAATAAAGGCAGAAGAGCGATCCCCGGAGCGCCGTGGGTAGAAACCAGTTTGTGTTTTTTCCTTTTCCTTCTCCAAGATGATCAAAGGCTGCCTTTCCGTCCAGCGCCCGGGCAGGTTCGGCCACCTCGGCCAGAGCAGATCCACAGTGAGGTAATTGACCAAGGAAGGGCCGGAGCCTCCACGGCGGCCCGGCGTCTTCGCCGCGTGTGTATTTTCTGCCTTTTGGACTTGAGATGCAAATTAAAAAAAAAAAAAAAGGAGGGGGAGCTGGCGGAGGGAAGAGGGCGGGAGAGCAGAAGAGGAGAGAGAAAAATAAAGGGGGGCGGTGAGGGTGATGAAATTGGGGGGTTAAGGTCTTTAGGGATTACTCATTGGAAAGAAAAAGAGACAGGAGAGAGAGAGAGAGGAAAGGGGAGAGAAAAAAAGCACCCCCTAAGACGTGCGAACAGCAATCTCGCCTCCATTCAGCCATTTGAATGTCAAGGGCGAGGGTCAAGAGACCTGTTTCCAACAGGGTTTCACGTTCAGAACCAGAAGGGAAAAGGAAGGGGGGCGGCGGGAGGGGGCATCTGGTTGCCAAGGAGAAATCGGCTTTGTTTTCGTTTCCCCTTAGCTACTGGGTGAGGAGGGGCGGGGTGCGGAGAGGAGGAGGGGGGCGCTCAGCAGGGGTGCTGGGGGTGGAGAAAATTAATACCCAAACAGCCAAGAAGTACCGAGGGGGCAGATTTCGCCTCGTCAATGGGAGAGGCGGCGGCGACAAACAAGTCTTGGGCTAGGGACACTCGCTGGTGAGGGCAGGCTCCCCTCCCCCCCTCACTACCAGCATCCCCCCCCTTTTTGGTTATCTCCCCGCCCGGCGTCCCACCACTGACTCAGACGGAGGGGGTGGGGAGGAGGGAGAGGAGGAGGAGGAACTCGCGGGGGCGCAGCCGGCAGGAGCAGGAGAGCGGGAGGCGAGAGCGCGCGGCGGTGGAGAGCCCCTCGATCAATTTTCATGCAAGAATCATTATCGGTAAATTGGAAAGCTGGCTGCCTGACAGCAGATTTGTCTCCCCTAATGAAAGCGAAAGGGAAGGGGCGCAGCGGCGGGCGGCTCCTTCCGTCTGCGCCGCGTCCTCCCGGAGCTCCCGGCTGAGCGCCGCGGTGAAGAGAGTCCCACTTGCGACCTGCCCGTGTGCTGCCTCAGAGCCTTACGGACCAGACCCGGTGCCCAGGGCTCCAGGCGGATGCTCCCGCTTCCGACTGCACGGTGATCCCCTCTGCCCGGGAGCCGGCCGTTTGCAAACAGTGGGCGGCTGCGGGCGCCGCCAGGCCCCCCTCTGGCTGCCCAACTCTGCGCTCTGGCCGCTGGCCCGCCCTCGCTCCTCCCCACCCACGTCTGACAGCTGCGGGAGCCCGGAGCACGACCTTCCCCCCCGCGACCGTGCCCCGGGGAGGCCGGGGCCGCCCTTTGTGCAGCCCGCAGCGGGCTGCAGAGACCGCGCCCGGGAGAGCTAGGGCCAGTGGTTGGCCTCTCTCTTTCCTTTCCTCCCCCCCACGCCCTACCCCTTAAAAATCCCTGTTGCAAGTGTAATCAAATGCTTGATACCATCTCCCACACTCTCCTGCACCCGGGCATTATCAGATCCGGGAAGGCATGCTTCCAGGCAAACAGACCTAATAAATGCTATTACTGGGACTCTGCAAGCCCCGGCTGCACCATAGTAACGAGAGCCGGGCTAATTTGGTTTAAGCAAACGACCGACTGCACTGAGCGTTAGTGTGGCGCCTGTATCTCCCCTCCCCAGCCGCTGCGCGTTCACACCAGCTCAAGAAGGCCCCAAGTGATAATTCCCCAAATCGAAGGGGAAAAAACCCTGCCGCCAAACCACATCCTGTGCGCTCATTGTCCAGCCCAGCGATTTTAAAGAGACAGCATCCATTTACCCACACACCAGCCCCTACTACTAAACACACGCTGCAAAACAAGTATCGAGATGCGACCGTTTGTTTTTCAAGCCCTTTTACAGAAGCTCACCCCACTCCCGTGGCGCGACTACCTGGGGTTGGGACTACGTGACACTAATGGTCTCCTTTTGACCCCAGATCATCAAGTCCTAGTCCGCAGGTACGCACAGTAGATACCACGGCCGCCCCTAGCTAGGGTTGCTGCTACGGCTCTCTAACCTTCTCACCCATCAGGGGTCCACAACCAGTGGCCTTGAGATCCGAATAAACTCGGTGAATTCAGGTAACTCGCAGAATAAGCCCCCCCCCAGGGGGAGGGGAAGAGCTCTGGAGGGCACTTTGAGGGAGGTGGGGGCCCAGCCTTCTTATCCTTGTTGCACCCCCTCTGCGGCAGACCAGACGCGCGCGGCCCCGGGGAGGGCGCCTGGGCCCCAAGTTGCAGGAAGGGGCCGCTGCCGGCCTCTAGCCACTTTGCTATGCGCGACCCTAGAGGTCGCGCCAGACCCTAGGCTGCCGCCCTTTGTTTCCGGGGCTGCCTGTGAGGCGAGGACACACAGGCCCGGACTGGAGGGTCTAAGGTCATTGCATCCATCACCTGCCTGCATTCTTCCTGGTGGGCTAGATGAAAGAAGAGGGACCAGGGTCTTCACACATTCCCCCCCACCCCCGCGCCCCGTGCCCCGCCCCCTCACAAGCACTGGTTGTACTTAGGGGAAAAGAATAAAAACTATTTTTAAAAGACCCTAAACTATCAGTTTGTGTTGTCACTCTTTTATTGGTTTTTAATTCCCCGGGATTACGGGAACAACAGTAGTAATTAATACGAAACCTTCCTCCACTGTATATGCTAATGGCAGGAGCCATAAAAATTAATTTGCAAACATGTCATTACACAATAGCTATACAGGCAATAAACCTGTAATTATGGGCCAATCACAGGCAGGGTACAGAGGGAGGATGCTCCCCCAATAGGCTGGGCACCCCTCCTTCCTTCCCCTGCTTAAGTAGGGGAAATCATCCTGAAAAGAGCCATCCTTGAAGCCACCTGTAGAGAAAGCTGCCTGGACTGGATTCCAAACTACCTTGCTTCTGTGCCAGCCACTCCGGGACTATTGGGGACCTATACTGAGGCAGGGGAGGCCTTGGCCTGGCTTGTGAAGAGGCCACCAGTGGGAAGAACAGGCAGAAAGGACCCCATTATGATGGGCCAGCTCCACTTAACCATCCCTCTATCGTTGAGCCTCCCTCCTAATAAGAAGAGCCTCTCTCCTAATAAGAATCCCAATGCCTGCATCCAATTATCGGGGACCGTGCAGGCCAAGCCCTAATTGCTCAGAGCCACACCCTGGGGAAGGAGGCTAGCTATGTGATGTTAGTGATAGCTTTGGTCCTTCGCCCTGCGTGGGTCTGGAGGCTCAGAGTACTGTAGTAACACGTCCTGGTGATTGGGACCTCCGAAGGGTGGAACACTCCATTCTACTGAGGGAGAGTGGTCACCCCACAGTCCCCCCAGAAACCTGTCGCCCAAACATCTGAGAACACAAAGCACTCCCACCCCCCAACCCCCAGCAGCCGGCTCAGTGCTGGCTCTCCCTGAATGGTTGAGTTGTTTTGCCTAATGTGGCTGAACAGGGTAGCTGGCTGCACTTTCTCTTTCCCACTGGCCCCTGTGGCTTTGCTGTGGTGGGTGGACCCCATCACTACAGCCGTTCATATCCCAGTGGGGAGCCAGCCCTTCCCCAGGCATGTCTGTGGCCTCCTTCATATTGGGACATGCGCCCAGCGCTGTCACCACAGACCATGTGGACTCACCAGTACTGGCTGTGGATATCTGTATTAGGCTGTTGCCTTTCTATGTTTTACCCCAGAGAAAGGGGGTCATTACCTCTTTCCTCCCCCAGAGCATGATGAGCCAGTAAGTACCCCCTCCCCTCCATGTGTGGAAGGGTTGACGAAGAAGCAGCAGCAATTAGGAGGTTTTTCTGGACCACCCAGAAACCAGCCTCCCTCTGGGCCTTTAGGGAGACTGGGATACCACAGGGCATCTTTCCTTTTACCTCCAGAGAGACAGACCACAATGAAAGCCACCCAAGGTTAGAGGGGAGAGGGGCTGACAACACCTATTCGTCCAACAGGAAAGAAGGTAAGGGGTTCAGGCTTCCCTCTGGAGATGCATGAAGCCAGGAGGTCTCTTCTCTGACGATGCTGTCCGCCATGCTGGCTACCCCTTCAGCACAGAGGGGCTCCCACACTCCCTCCATCAGGGCCACCCTTGCCAGGGCTCAGACATAGCCCAGCCAGTGCCAGACAGCTGAACGCAGTAAAAATAGTCCCGTACACGTGCTAAGGCAGGCGGTTCTCTGTCAGCTGTACCAGTCGCCTATCATGTGCCACCCCCTAGGCCGAGCAGCCAGCTCGCCTTCCACAAGGAAGTCTCATGCCAAAGACCCCAGAAAAGAGTGGAAGTCTCGTGCCAAGGCTGCATGGCTCCTGGGACATGCTGGATCCTCCAGATGCCTGCCTGTCCCTCTGGCCGGGCAGTGAGGCAGCAGGTACTTCCTAGGTGCGCGCAGTGTGGGCCAGGTGCTACTGTGAACATTCTTCCTAGATGACCCAGGGAATCCTTTGGAGCATCTCCATCACCCTTCCCACTTACGTTCCCCAAGTGAGGCACGGGGAAGCTGAGTACCGTCTCTAAGGGCTCAGAACCTATGGACGCCAGAACCTAGGGTTTGAGCTCTGGAGGCCTATTTCTAAGCCCCAAGTACCCTATCTCCTGATCTGGAAATTGGGGTGGATCCAATTGGGTCCCCTGGGCCAGGCAGGCAACTTGCCTTCCTGAGGAGGTGCATGAAAGGAAGCCTCATGCCAGAAATGAGTGGAACCTGCTATGCCAGGAGTGGGCAGGAGTGCTTCCAGCACCTAAGCAGCCCAGGGCCGCCACAAACATCTGGGACTACTCCCATGACTATATAACGATGGTGACACCATCAGCAGTGACAGGCGGGTCTCAGTGTGTTTAGCTCTGTCCTTCTGGTTTTCAATGGCTTTGTAAGCATTTGGGGGACTTGCCTACCTACTCCCACCAAACAGATATGTTGTCTCAGAACTCTGTTTGCTTGATGCTCAGGCCCAGTGCTGTGAGGTCAACTGCCCAAGGGCACAAAGGAAGCAGCCACACCCATTTCTTCCTCCGGCTCAGGTCCTTAGGTGACAAGACAAACCCCTGAGATAACCAAGGCCCAGATTGTGAGAGAAAGGCCTGTGCTCACAGGGACTGTGACATCTGTGTGCCTGGACTGGCTTCCTTCTCTGTGTGAGGTTTCTACTCCTTGTGCCCTGGTTGGGTGTTTTACCCATCTTGGGGTCTCACAAGGATTCTAGAGTCCAAGCTCTGGGCTGCCCTGCATGGTTGGTTGAATGGTGGTCTCCCAAAGATGTGGTCTGGTATGTAGGCCTGTGACCTGGTTCTGAAGAAGAGGCTGGGCAGGTATGAAGAAGGGTGGGGCCCATGCTGAGTACTGGGAGGCCCATGGAGGGGCCAGGTGAGGAGGGACGAGTGTGATGCTATCCCTTGGAAAGCTTAAGCCTGAGGACAAAAGGGCTACAGCCTGGCCACAGACAGCAACACTGGAAAAGGAGAGGAGCTCGGCTGTGCTGCCCTCAATCCTGCGCTCCAGACGCAGAGGCAGAAAGGTCCCTGCAATTGAGGCCAGTCTAGTCTGGGTCATAGAAAGTTCCAGATCTTTTGGGGCTACATTTTGAGACTCTACCAAACACACACATACCCACATACACATGCACGTGTACACACAGATACACCACACACATACACATACCACACACACTACATACACACCATATACACATACACCACACACACACACACACACACACACACACACATACCCTACAGACATACACACCACACACCCACACACACCACACAGACATATACATACGTACATACCACATAGACATACATACATACACACCACACAAACATACACATACACACATATACATATGCCACATAATACAAACATACACACACATACCACACAGACATACGTACATACCACATGGACATACATACACACACACACCATATATACACATATACCACACAAACATACACATACACACACATACATACACCACAAAATACACACACACATATACCACACAGACATATACATATACACACACCACACAGACATACACACACACCACACCGACATATTCATATATACACACCACATACACACATACACACACATATACATATACACACACCACATACACACACACACACATACACACACACCACACAGACATATACACACACCACACACACACACACACACACACACACACACACACACACACACAGTGAATACAAAAAGGAGAGAAAAGATTGCCTAAGGAGTGACTGAGCACCAAGCCATTGAGAGCAGCAGCCCCAGACACTGGAGAGGCTGAAGTGCCTCCTGTAGCCTACAGAGCTGACAGGGCCTGTGACACTTTGACCTGACTTCTAGCCGCTGGACTGTCAGAAAGTCTCTGGCTTCTCAGAGGTCACTGGGTCTGTGTGATTCATTATGAGGCTCCAGCTGGAGCCTCATCTCTCTGCTCACCTCTGTCACAGTGGCTTGCTTCTGGCCAGCAAATCCCAAGAGTTCAGGTCAGCTTCTATCAGATCTTGGGCAATGAATATCAGGGGTCCCACAGCAGCCTGGCACCCAGAAACCAACAGCCCCTGGGGACGTGGGGCTTACTAGTGTCATGGCCAACCTTCCTGGTTTTAAACAGTGACACACATCGTCCCTGGATTTTAGGAACAGGCATGGCCCAGGGCCATCACCCTCAGAGGCAGCCAGCCTTCCGGAAGCTTCACCTGTGAGTACAGGCTTTGGCCCCGAAAGGTTCCACAAGGCCCAGGGCAGTAGTGACACTAAGAAAGAGAATCCCTGGTGACCCACATCCTTTCCTCCCAACTCACCTGAGTTCTGGGACCCAGTTTTATGCAGGGGAACAAGATGTAAAGCCTCACTTGCCACATCAGGGCCTGGCGAGGAGAGATGCCCAACTGAACCTATGTTTACTCATTCTGACGGTTCATGGCCTCAGACCCAGTACTGAAGACAACACCCGAATTCAGCTCCTCCACAGTATCCAGGGGCCCTTGCCCTGCCCCCTCCCAGCTGTCCCCCCCCCCCCTCTCTCCCTCTCCCGCTCCCTCTCTCTCTCTCTCTCTCTCTCACACACACACACACACACACACACACACACACACACACACACACGCTTGCTGTCAGGTAACAAGTGTCACCCCAACCCCCCATGAGACCTTTGTGATGAGCCCCACAGTGTCTCTGGCATAGCCCAGCAGTCTCCTTTGCTCCTCTTGGAGCTCCAGGTCACATACTTCTAAGAAGACAGACACAGCATCCCAGCAAAGAAAACCTGCCCTTCCTCATTCTTCCCATTTCTCCCGTGAGGCGCTGAGGCCAGAGAAGTCAAACAGCCCTAAGTCACACAGCTCAGAAAAGGAAACCCACAGATTAGACCCCAGATAGACCTACAGGCTCAGGGAGAGAGCCTCTTCCTCTCCCAGAGGCTTATTTGAATTATTAAGTCCTTATTTATATGTAGACGTGCCGTGCGTGCCGTGGTATGTGTGGGAGGTCAGAGTACAGCTTGCTAGAGTTGGCTCCCTCCTTCTACAGAGCTGGTTCTGGGGATGATCTAACTCGGGTCATCTGAACTGGCGGCAAGCACCTTTGCCCGCTGAGCCACCTTGCCCGCCCTGCTTGAGTTTAACTGACTGAACTATTTACCTTTTACAGTGCTGGGTCAGACCCCTTGGCTCTGCAGGTTAGACTGTTCAGGCCTCGACTTTCTCCTTGCTCTTGGAATCAGTAAGACTTTCCCCCAAAAAACTTCTTGAGACAGGGTTTCACCTTATATCTTGGGCTAGCCTTGAACCCCAGATCCTCCTGCCTAGGCCTCCATGGTGGCTACTACATTAGGTAAAATCTTGTTATTGTTGTTTTGACACAGGGTCTTACTCTGTACTCGTAGCTGGTCTTGAACACTCTGATTTGGTTTCTCAAGATAGGTAGGGCCTCTTAGGGTAGTCTCTGGCTCGATAGTTTGTTCCTTCTGCCTTGACCTCTCTCAGATGCTAGGATGACAGGTGTGTGCCTTACCAGGTTTATGAAATACTACGATGGCATCCTGCCTTTGTGTATGCTAACAAGTACTCTAGCAACTGAGCCATGCCCCAGCTCCCTTTTAAAGCCTGTTAAAAAAAAAAACAAGAAAACAAACCAACCAACCAACCAACCAACCAAACAAACAAACAAAAACAGGTGGTGGCTTACACCTTTAATCCCAGCACTCAGGAGGCAGTAGGTGGATCTCTGAGGCCAGCCTGGTCTACAGATGAAGATCCAGGACAGCCAAGGCCACAACAGAGAAACCCTGCCTTCAAAACAAAATAAACAAAACAAAAAACAAACAAGAAGAGGAGGGAGAGGAAAAGGATGAGGAGGAGGAGGAGGAGGAGGAGGAGAAAAAGAAGAGGAGGAGGTGTCCGAGAGGAGAGGAGGAGGGAGAGGAAGAGGAGGAGGAGAAAAAGAGGAAGAGGGAGAGGAGGAGGAGGAGAAAAAGAAGAGGAGGAGGGAGAGGAAGAGGAAGGAGAAGAAGAGGAGGAGAAAAAGAGGAGGAGGGAGAGGAGGAGGGAGAGAAAGAGGACAAGGAGGAGAAAAAGGAGAGGAGGAGTAGGAGGGAGAGGAAGAGGAGGAGAAAAAGAAGAGGAGGAGGGACAGGAAGAGGAGGAGAGGGACAGGAAGAGGAGGAGAGGGACAAAGAGAGGGGGGGGGAGGGGAAAGAAGGAGAAGAGGAAGAAGAGGAGGAGGAGGAGGAGGAGGAGTAAAACGAGGGCCTGAGGACACAGCTCAGTGGTACTTACACAAGGCCCTGCATTCAATTCCCAGTACTGTACAATAAACAAACAATCAGCCAACCCCAAAAGAATCCCACAGGAGGAAAACCATTGCATCTAGGAAGGGTGTATACTGTTCTAATCCCGACCCTGGGGAGCTAGGTCTAACCTCTGGCCCAGACCTACACTTGAACAGGCTTGAAACAGCCATGTTTTGAGGAAGTCTCTAAAAGACTGGCCAAAGGGCTTATTTCCGGTCAAGCACCGAGGGGTCTGGCCAACTAGAGGGCTTATCTTTGAAACTTGCCTCTGGCTGTCTCACGTCTCGGACACCATGGTCACACCTGGACCCCACAGCTCTGGTCAGGTAAGTCTTACTTCAACATGGCCTGGAAAGGAACTATGCAAAGTGCCAAAATGGTCCCCTGAAGAGGGGACAGACAGATGGACACAGCCTCCTCTGTCCTGGCTTATTGTTCTTTTGCTCTGCCTTCTACCCAAGCCAAACTAGTGGGCTTTTTTCTCCCTTGAGGACCCCTGTCTGCTACCAGTCTGTAGGCCACTCAATGGGAAGAGGCCTGTCACACACTGAAGCCTACAAGTGACAGTTGCCATCCAGAGCTTCCTGTCAGCCCCAGGCCTTCTGCTCATGTAACCCTCTGGTCTGTGAGGCATGGCTCCTACAGGGTGGCTGTAACTAGTCCCTCCTTCTCATAATGCTGGAGGGGAATAGAAAACCACACAGCTCCTCTACTCCTTGAGACTGAGGCCAATCAGTTACCATGTCCTTCCTTCTCTACCTCGTCAGTGACCACAGAGCCTGTGCGTCCTTAACTGGCCCTCCTGGTGCCTGAACTGATCCAAGTGTCCTGGATACATCCCAGGCCTGGATGTCCTATGGGACAGTCCCTGCACCATGCATTGGGCACTATAGGGCTTTTAGGTGGGAAGCAATAGCCTCCATTGTGACAGTCAAAATGTCCCCTGGTATAGCCACCTTGGGGAACACAGTGGAAAGTTGAGAATCACTTCCTCAGACCCAGAGTGGAACTGGAGTCACCTGAGGCCTGGTGCACCTCCAGTCACTCACGGGTCTCAGGAAGCATTTGCCCTCCTCTGACCCCTGGAGGTACCAAGCTGGGCTCAGTTCTCCAGCATTACTGATTTTTTTCCCCATGTGGCTACATGGATGGCTCCTGGTGGGTAGGGAACATCACAGGAGGAGGCCAGCTTCTGAGTACTCTGTGCTCCTAGATACCAGGAGACGCAGGATCTATGCCTGTTACTGGACCATGTGACTCGCACTGACCAGAAAAAGAGGTAGAGCCAACTGGGCTCCAACTCTGGTCTGGACATTTGTTTTTAGCTGTTGGTCTGAGTGCTAAGCCCGTGTATACCCAGGGCTCCTGGGCAGACCATCCCAGGATTGCCTCTGTTCTAGCTTTCTACTAGGAATAGGACATCAGGTGTAGGGCACAGACAGACAGACAGAAGCCTGGGTAGAGGAAAGGAACCCAGGTTCCAGCACCCTTCTGCCGCATCCCTACAACTGTGGCTCTGGCCTTCTGGGACCACTTCCGACTCTTCTGTAGGTCACTTCGACCAAATGATCAGAGGGCCTTCCAGTCTGGCGAGTCCGTGCTTCTCCGGAAACACAGACATGCCATCTGCGTATTCTGACATTTAAGAGACAGACAGAAGAAAAGGCTGCCCCCTCACCCCTGTGTAGCTCCATTCTCCTTTGCTTGTAGGTCTGAGAGTGGGTTTCCTCACTCCCTGCACTGTGGCCCGCACTGCTGTTTGGGATGGCCGCTTCCCTGCACCTCGGCCCTGCCTTGTACACTAAAGGTGTTCTAAAGCAGAAGCAGAAAGAAAGCCAGTCACTGAGCAAACCCTGAACCCAGGACTACACAGGCAGGCCTTGTCTAGACAGCAGTGTGGCAGGTAAGCTGAAAAGTTAGCCCAGCTAATACAGCCTAGTATGCATGAAGCCCTGGGTTCCATTTCTAGGACATAAACAGCCTGTGAAGGCCCATACCTGAAATGCCAGTACTTGGGAGCTGGAGGCAGGAGGATCAGGATTCAGGGTCATCCTTGGCTACCTACTGAGTTCAAGGCCAGCCTGCAGAAGGCCCGTTGTGAGGGAAAAAAAATCCATGGTGTTGGGGCGGACACCTGTAATTCTGGCACTCGAGGCTTGTCAGCAGGGTTACTGCACTTTGAGACCATCTTTGACTACACCGTGAGTCCTAGGCTACCCTTAATGAGATCCCGTCTCAAGCAGACTCAAACAAGATAATAAAGAGTATGTAACTTAAAAAGAAATAATAATAATAATAATAATAATAATAATAATAATAATAATAAAAGAAAGGCCCAATGTCCAGAGTTTTGAATTGCTCTTTTTGTTCATTTGGTTGGTTGGTTCTTTTTTTTTTTTTTTTTTTTCCCCGGAGCTGGGGACAGAACCCAGGGCCTTGTGGTTGCTAGGCAAGTGCTCTATCACTGAGCTAAATCCCCAACCCGGTTGGTTGGTTCTTTAATTCCTCGGGGGGGGGGGGTGTTACAGGGATGGCTCAGCAGCTAAGAGAGTTCAAACTGCTCTTCTGGAGGACCTGAGCTCAGTTCCTAGCACCCAGGGTGGGTAGCTCCCAATTGTGTATAACTCCAGTTCCAAGGGATCTGACGCTCTTTTGGTCTCTGAGGATTCTGTACTCCGGCACACATATTCACCTTACACAGATACACACGTTTGTCTGTCTGTCTGTCTGTCTGTCTGTCTGTCTGTCTGTCTGTCTGTTTCTTTGAGACAGGGGCTCACTGTATAGCCCTGGCTGTTCTGAAACTCACTCTGTAGACCAGGCTGGCCTTGAGCTCACGGAGATCCACTGCTCTCTGTCACAGAGTGCTGGGTTTAAAAGCATGAAACTCATGCCTGGCTGGATATAAGGTTTTAAAACAGTAATTGCAAAATCTAGCCGGGCGGTAGTGGCACATGCCTTTAATCCCAGCCTCACTCTACATAGTGAATTCCAAGACAGCCAGGGCTACACAGAGAAACCCGGTCTCAGAAAACCTAAATAAATAAATCTCTTGGAAAAATAAATCCTTAAATGGCACTCAAGGCTGACCTCTAGCCTTACATACACATGTATATACACACACACACACCAAAGTTCCTCAACTAGAGGCTGGTGAGATGGCTCGTGCTTGAATAAAGTCACTTGTTACCAAACCTGATAACCTGAGTTCCCTCCCCAGGCCCCACATGGTGAAAGGAGAGAACCAAGTTTTCCTCTGAGGCACACACACACACACACACACACACACACACACACACACACACACACGGTGTCCCACATCTACCCTCCCCCAGACAATAAATAAAAAATTAAAGGTAATTTTATAAAACTCCCTCAAATTCACCAGCCTACACGTGGTCAAACGACCTGGCTCTAAAACCAAGAGTCACACAACATCATCTGTTGTTAGAAGCAGATCTATGAGCTCTCTGAGGGGCCAGGGTGATGAGCCCCACGGGTCGCCCAAGGCAGCCATCGGAGAGGGGGAGGTAGCTGACAAGACTGCAGCTCATCCCTCCCGTGTGTGATACTTCTGTACACAGACAAGACATAATGGAGGCCTGGAAATGGCCTCCACCACAGAGAAAATCAGCCCTGACACTGCAGCAGAAAGCCTTATCCTTCGGGCCAAAGTGAGCCCCCCCTGCCGCTATAATTTCAGCTTTCAGGCTTTATTAGGCCTCGTGGCCTCTCGCTCAAAGCCTCTGCCAGGGACTGTTTCCGTGGGGGCAATTTTGGTGCCTGCAATTAGCTGAACGGGCATGTTTGTCCCCGCTAAAGCACTCAATTGCAGGTATAATTAGGTTTCTTCACCCCTGAAATCTGCAGAGAGTGCCCGCCTCGACTAACTGCACCCACAATTAAGTGCTTACGGCATGTGGCTGGAGCCGGGGAACGCGCACGTGGCTAATAGCGGGGACAGCGGGCAAGTTTGCAAAAAAAAACAAAAAAAAACAAAAACAAAAAAACAAAAAAAAACAAGACACTGCCACAGAAATCCAGCCTTTTTTGCATTTGTTGTTCAAACTGCTCTGTCCAGCTGGGAATAATGCGGAAAGACAAACACGCCAATTAGGCGAGGTTGGTGCAGAAATGAACCAGGCCCTCCTCATTAAGCCACTTACAGGAGTGGGCAGGGCTTCGTGGGGATTCAGGAAGAGTTGGGAGCTGGGCCCCCATCCCCTGGGTCTTGATGAGCGCCCAGGTGGTTGTGGGGCCGTCATGCAGTTCAAGATGGGGCGGGGGAAGGGAGGGCTGCTCCTGGCTACTTCAGTGAAAGGGCATAGGAGACTTGGAGACTAGAAAAGAGCTCGTGGGAGATGGGAAATCACAGGCCCCAAGGGCGAGGACATTATGCTAGGAAAGGAAGTGACATTGTTATCTTCCACCCTGTCCTGAGAATGAAGGCGGGGGGCTAACACCTGGCTAACCTTACAGCTTCCAGGCTTGGATGAGCTTCCTTGAGAACAGGTATGCTCTTCCTGCACATACCTGCCATTGTTACCTCCCAGGTTCAGAAGACAGTGACAGTCAAACCAAGCCATCTACCCGCCCCACACATGGTTTCCAAGACACCTACAGCCATGACATGGCTCTGGCTGCGCCGTCAGCTGCAGACAGGTTTTTAAAAGGAAAGGGCATGGGCCAGAGAGGAGGCAAAACTCTTCTGGGAGATGAGAGGCTGCTAGGGTTGTGAGTGACTTCTGTACACCCTGCTTCTAGACTCCCACCCCGTTGCCAACAACCACACACATCTACCACAGGTGGCCTTTCTGTGCCTCAGTTTCCCCTCGGCACTGAGTAGAAAAGTGTGGAAGTTTCAAGGTCCCTGATGTCACAGGAAGCTCCAACCATACCTGGTGGCTCACCCATGGTAGGTGACCCAGGGGGAGGGACAGATGTCTTTGGGCTGAAAGGTGCCACAAGCCCTACTATGCACTGGCCCTATCTATAGGGAGCAGCTGCGATTCTCCCACAGGCCCTGCTGTGCTGGCCTCTGGCTGAGCCCAGAAGTGGTGCTGCCTGGCCTGCCTGGTGCTTAGTTAGGCCTTAGAGTCTGTGTCACCTGGTTCGCTGCACCCCGCTGGCCGTTACTGTGTCTGTCTTTGAAACCCAAAGCCCAAGCCCGAGGCCCAGAACAGAGCAGGTGGTCAAGAAATGACAGTCTGGACTAGGGACCCCGGGCTCAGTAAATGCACCTGGGGCAGGCTGTGAGGTAATCCAGAAAGATTGTTCGTGACCTCTGACCCAGGGCCTGGGACTGCCAGAGAGAGGGCTGAGGGTCCCGCCCACTTCTCCTTTCACTTGTCAATCAGCCTGGCCTTATCAGCAGAGTCCCACCCTTGCTGCCCTGGGTGACAGTGGCTTTGCTTTCTTATCCTTGTCTCTGGGAAGCTTGATAAGAAGGCAACCTTTACCCCCCCTTTCCCTCCCCCTCCCTGGCATACAGGCTCCTGCAGTTCTATGACCCCATGGCCTAGCCAAGGAGAAGAAATGCCAAAGTCAGGCTTGCTCCTGGACTCCCTGAGGCTCCAGTGGACAGGTGCCCACAGGGCCTGTTCTGGCAAGTGCAGCCCTAGCTTGGAACTTGCTTGGTCTCTATCTTGCCACCATGACACTAAACCAGGTTGGTCAGAGAAACAGGCAGGCCTCGTTCAGAGGTGCCCCAGTCTGGCCTGACCTCCCTGCCTGAGGTTCTGTGGGATAGGTCTTGTCACCGTGCACGCAACCGTGGCCTCCAATAGGAAAGCTACAAAGAAAAATGAATAAATAAAAGACTGGAGTTTCGGGGTTGGGGATTTAGCTCAGTGGTAGAGCGCTTGCCTAGCAAGTGCAAGGCCCTGGGTTCGGTCCCCAGCTCCGAAAAAAAAAAAAAAAAAAAAAAGACTGGAGTTTCTTCTAGCCTGCTGCACAGGGGAACTGTGAAGACGCCATGCTCAGTGAAACAAGTCAAACACAGAGACAGACTTGTAGGGTGCATATGCTGGTTCATGCCTGTAAAACAACATTTCACAAACAATGGTCACAGGTTCAAGGCCAGCCTGGGCTACACAAGAGAGATCTTGTCTCAAAAAAAAAAAAAAAAAAAAAAAGAAAAAAACCTAAAACAAGGGCTGAGCTGTAGCTCTGTTGGTAGAGTGCATGCCCAGGGGCTCAGCCACTCCTTGGGATCTAGCTAGCACCTTTCCTGAAGTGTTAAACTCCCTACGATGGCCCCAAGGTAAGCTGGGAGGACAGAAAGACTTCCTCAATTACAGCCTTGGCCCTGTCTCTTATCTAGAACCTCTCATAATCTGCTAAACTGCCCCTCTAAAGTCTATGACACCAGATCCCAGCTCTAACACTTTTAGTGACCCATGTTGTCAAAGGAGCTGATCATTACCTCAAGTCTGTCTCCCTGAGTCTCTTGAACCTGGGAAGAACCATCATCACAGGGTCCAGAGCTGTGAGGAACACAAAGCCAGGGTGCGAACTATATTACAAGGCATGTGTGTGCCTTGAATCAGAAGCTAAAGTCTCCAGAGGGCAAGTTAGACACCACCTACCGCTGGCTGTTGACTCCCTGGACTCTCTAGCCCCAGCCCATGTCACCACGCTATTGCTGGAATACCTCATTCAACTGGAATCATTGTCTGAAACCCAAGTTCTAGTCCATGGTGGGGCTTTTCAAGCCCCCCTACCCTAGCCCCCACAATCCTTTTCCTGTCCTAGGCTCAGCACCTGGTCCCTCCCTGAACCTATTGTCTTGGGACTCGGGGTCATCCGGTCTATCTTAGGAGAGAGGACAGAGAGCCCCCCCCCCCCTATTTCCTCAGACTTTGGTCAAATAAACATAACTACACAAAAGACATTCAGACTCGGCCAGGAGCCATGAGATGTAGGGGAGGCTACAGGGGCTGGCTGGGGGCCAAGGTCACAGAGCATTGTCTGAGAGGCCACGGGAGCCATCCCCGGGCTCTGAAACGTAGAGCCAGTCCAAATTGGTCCATTAGCAGAGGCCATGCTGGGGCACCTGCCAACTGATGAGGCCCCTTAGAAAGGCACTTTCCTTGCTCCCCTCCCCCACCGCACACGTACATGATGCCCCTTGTGCACATTCCTCCACAGAAGTGAAGGCCTACCCCAGGTGAGGACTAACTGCTGCCCAATAAGGCTGTCCTTGTGCCTTTCACCCCGGTTCGCAGCTACCACCACCATGGGCTCTCCCAGTTCAGCATTCTTGGTTGTGACCATGAATATCATCACACTGGCAGACAGAGTTGTCTTCCCATGACTGTTCCCCAGGATAGGCCACAGAAGCATGGCCACTATTCTCAGGGTCCGAGTTCTGTATCTCTCTGAACCCTCTCAGGTACCCACGGAAGCTAACGATGGTCTGGCTTGCTCCTGGTCTGAGTACTGATTCTTCTACCATGGCTTCCTGGGACCTCTTTCCCAACAGTCACCCACTCTGAGGTCCTCCATGAGGGCCAGACCCAGGCATGCTGAGTAGACAAACACAGAGACAGCCCACATAGTTACCCTAGGAGCATGAGGTGAGCATGTCTAGCCAGTGGCAACTTGGGTTCCGCCAGGCATGGAGGGAGGAGATGCCCTACAGGTTAGAGAAAGCTCTGTGACCCAGGGTAAGCCTTTGGGCTGAGGTAAAGCCTCAGGGAAGAGTAAGTACCTTATACCCAGAGTTAGGTCCTCCCCAACTCAGGACTCCACTGCCATTAGGTCCTTTCAAAGGAGGGAATCAGTCAGTCATGGGGGCAGATTCCTTTAATCCCAGAGTTTGGGAGGGAGAAGAAAGCAGATCTCTGTGAATTTGAGGCCAACTTTATCTACCCAGTGAGTTCCAGGACAGCAAAGGCCACACAGAGATCTTGCCTCAGAAGCAAAACAAAACTCTAGGAGGCTGTGGTATAATCTTTTTTTCTTCCTTTTTTTTCTTTTTTTTTTTTCGGAGCTGGAGACCAAACCCAGGGCCTTGCGCTTACTAGGCAAGCGCTCTACCACTGAGCTAAATCCCCAACCCTGGTATAATCTTTTAACACCAGAACTTGGTAAGTAGAGGCAGGTGGATCTCTGTGAGTTCAAGACCACTCTGGTCCACAAAGGAGTTTCAGAGAGCCATGGCTACAGAGAGAAACCCTGTCTCAAAAAAAAAAAAAAAAAAACCTCAAACAAACAACAAAACAGAAAAGGGAGTTACTCTGGGGCCGTGAAAACACACACACACACACACACACACACACACACACACACACACGTGAAAACACACACACACGTGAAAACACACACACACGTGAAAACACACACACACACACACACACACACACACACACACACACACACACACACACACACACACCACCTACACCCCCGTGCTGGATCTACCCCGACATGACATCCTGGCTGCTCTCAGAGGCTTCAGAAAGAAACTATCCAATTGAGTCTCAGATTTCACTGAGCACACCTGTGCCTGGGGTCCTCAGTGTAGGCTGTAGTCCTGGGTAGTGGGGGTGGGACAGCACACAGGGGTGGGCTCCCTGCCCATCACTGGGTGCCGGTAGGGTTTCTGCAAGGGCTTGACTTCCTCAGGGAAAAAGCTCAGAGGAAAAATGGCCCTCTCCACTGCTCTGGGCTCAGCTACAAATCCTCTTGCGATGGCCTCTTTCCGACATTCCCAAAGCCCCCTCCACCCCAGATGGCGCGAGCACTGGGCTCTGATAAGACAGCCTCTCTGGAGCAGATCCATTCGCGCCCTTGCTCCCGCGGCCTCCAGCTCTCATAATTCCTTTCTGATCTTACCCAGGGCACCCAGGCAGGCTGTGAGGCAGGCAGGATAATCCATTTTAGAAATTGATCAATATCGCTGGGAGCCTTTTAAACGGTTCCACGGGCTTCAAGGAGCCAGGGCAGATGGCTGAGCTGGAAATCAGGGAGCCAGGGGGGTGACGGGAGCGCTGGCTCTGCCAATGTGGGTTTCCAGACAGCCCTCTCCTTTCCAACTTTGAATGTGAGTTCTAATCAGGCCAGGGAGGATGAGTACCTGTAGGCAGGTTGTGCACCATGAAAAGGGCTGGGCCGAGAGGGTGGGCAGGCAGGTGTCTAGCTGACATATCTCAGATCAAAACAGCAGCTGGACATCCTACAAGAATGTCTCTAGCTCTGCTCCAAGGGACAGAGGTGTGCCTGCTCGTCAGCTGCCTGGCTCTGCTTTCCTCTCCAGCCTAAATATCCAGGTTCTAGATACCTTGTCCTGGCTCCACCCTTTGCCCAGCTCACAGCCCCTCACATATCTAACCACAAACAGCTCCTCTTCCCTGACCCTTATTGCATAGGAAGCCATGATTAGCAACACAGGAGCAGGAAGCCAAAGGGGCCAGCGACTCCTAGGTGATCTGGGGGTGCTAGCTGTCTCCAGGTAGCTGGGGTCACTTGGCTGCCGTAGTATTCCCATGAGGATACAGACCAGGGTGACCAGTGGGAAGGTAGGAATTCGGATTTAAGAGTGTGGCTTCCCCGGGGTGGGGGGAGGGCATAAAAAGGACCTAGCTTTTAAAATATAAGTACTATTCTTACAAAATGCGTCCCTGTGCTGACTGACGCCAAGGAAAACACAGCTGCTGACCACAGCTGGGCCAGTGAGGTCCCCACCTGTCCCAGCTGTGGGGCCTACCTGCTACCCAGCTGCCCTGGTGGCCCTCACCACACACAGTCCCTCTTTGCTTTGCAAAGACGGCCCCCTCCCCCTACTACTGCTGAGTCCCTTTCACGGACACCTGCCTGCACTCCACAGCCGGCTGGGCTTCCTCAAAAGCCTTTCCAGGCTAAGGAGTCCTAGTGCCTGCTTCCCTGATGAGAGGTCTCCTCCCGACACCCACGACCCCTGCAGGCTGTTCTCAGAACAGCAGCCTGAGGAAGCCTTCTGGTGCCTCAGCCCAGGACTCTCAATGGTTGCCACTGAGTGGATGACAGGCGGGACCCTCACAGTGTTCCCTGTCTTCCACCTACAGGTCCCCCCTAGCTCTTCCTCTGCCTGTGGCACCACCTCATGCCCAGCCAAGTACAGAACCTCAGGGGTTCAGAAAAGAGCAAGAAACCTAGATGGGCCCGACACCCACAATGGGACATCCCATCACCCTAGTCACTGTCACGAAGGAGCAAGAGCTCTGCTTGGAAACTCCATTCACCCCTTCACCCCTCAGATACCCCCCACATCAACCCGCTCTCCTGTCTGCGTGCCCCAGGGCAGGGTCGATGTCTCCGTAAAGCCTGGAACTGGAACGACACCTCAGCACACTCCCAGCCCCCACTCTGCCGCAGAGCCTCTCACCTGTGCTCCCCGCCACCCCCATAGCCACCCCCCCCCAGCTCCTGTTTCCTCATGCCTCACAGGCAAGAGCCCACTCGAAGCTACATGTCTTTACTCCCTTCACTTCTAGCTACAGCGCCCCTCCTCTCCCAACACGCACCCTGGACATGTCTGTCGTCATACACAACTGTTTCTTATTCTCACTTTCTATTATACTTACTCAGTATTGGTGAGGGTGGGGTGGGGCGGGGAGCGGGGAATGCCTGTGACAGCGTGCGCCGCAGTGCAAGTGTTGAAGGTCAGAACTACACGTTGGAAAATGTTGAAAAAGAGTCCGTTCTCTCTCTCCACGGTGCGAGTTCTGGAGATCAAACTGAGGTCCCTCAGGTTTGGCTGCGAGCAACTGTCACCGGTGAGCCATCTCACTGGCCTCTACGCCCGTCTTCTCGGGCAGCTGATGTGACTTTCCTTTAGATGTCGTGTGTGTGAGGTGGGCTTTATAGCTAATGACTCTCCTCAGAGGGGATACCAACCACTGCCTCCACCCCCCCCCCCCACAGAAGGCATTTATACCCTAGTAAGGGGTCACTGCCTTCTTTGCAGGCTGGTGCCATTTCTGGGCATGTGCCCCTCCTCCTGGACCTGACACAGGCCACTCTGGGCCAGTGGCAGCAGGTTCCTTATTCACTGTGGCACACCATCTGTCTTCAGAACTATCTGCTTGGAGGGTGCGCACAGGGGTGAGCCGTCCCTGGAACAAGCGAAGAGGGCAGCTAGCAGTGCCCACCAAGCTTCCAGGCACATCCGTATTCTGCCACTGGATGAGGCCCTCTGCACCACCTGGGTGTCACAGGAGGAGATCCGTGGAGGCAGGAAGGGACGGTCCCCAAATCCTACCCCCTTGGCAGCATTTCCATAACTCCATTCTGGCACCTTCACTGTGAACTTAATTTACCATCCGCGCTGCGGCTACTATAACAGATGATTTCATTGCGTATTGACAAGTCTTAATTCATCCTGGAGAGGAAAAAACCCTGGCCCAGTGGAGTTCTTAAGACACCAACAACCCCTAGCAACAAATGATGGCCCTTTCTGAGTTAATGGCCGGGACAGGTTAAAAGCTAATTGCCAGGAGCTGTAGAGATGGATCCGTGGTTAAAAGCATGTACGGCTCCTGCAGAGGGTCAGAGGTCAGTTCACAGCATTCACGCGGCAGCTCACATCCACCTGTAACTCCGGCTTCAGAGACACCTTCTGGCCGCTGTGCTCTTGTGCATATACTCCCACATATGATATACACACGCATGTATGCATGCATGCTTGCGCGCGCACGCTTGCACGCGCACACACACACACACACAATTTTAAAAGTTTTCTGGTCTCTAAAAGGAGATAGTCCTCTTAACCTGTCCTTGGAAGTCAGCAGGAGCCATACCCTTCTTCTTTTGCTTGCTTCCCCAGATGAAAGACGGTGCTTTGTCATGGAACACCCTAGCTGTGGCTTCCCCTGTTGCTTCTGTACTGTCCCCACCTACTTGCTCCCAGCCTCTCCCTGCAAACCTCTGACATCAGGACCCTTCACTCTGACTCCAGAGGTGTGTTGGGCCTCTCTTGCTACATCTGCAGCCACCAAGGGCTGGGTCCAAGTTTGGGTCCTCCATGTCCCTCTGTAAACCTTATCCTTCGTCTGACACAAGGGATCAGAATATAGGCTCGTCCCAGGGTCTCAGAACTAGCATGTGGTAAATGCAACTGGTGCCAGGAAGGCTTCTCATAGGGTGCTGGGCACAAGGGGGTGCAGAGAGATTATCAGAATTGGAGCATTGGCTGTTGAATGCCTGAAGACTGTGGAGGGAAACTGAGGCTCAAGTATCATCTGTATTCTTGATGCCACACAGCTGGTGCCCTCATTCTGGAGCTATAACCTCAGGAACAGTAAGAGAGGCATCTGGGAGAGCTCCTTGGGTCAGGTAAATCCAGCCCATCCCTCTCTCTAGTGGCCTCCAAGATGTAGGCAGGAGGTTGGAGCTGGACCTAGGCTCAGCCATGCATGGGTAGACAGACCAAGACCACCTTCACTCCACTAGGTCTGAGTGCAGTTACTAACATTTAAGGTTCCCAGCAGGCCTGCACAGGTAAGGACTGTTACACATCTGCTTCAGAGGACGAGAAACTGCCAACCAGAGAGGTTCAGTAGCTTGGCTAGGGTCAGCAAACAACTGAGGAAACAAGATGTCAATCAAGACACTATGAGAACAAAAGGCACAGTGTAGACTTGGCTCGCCTTGTTCACAAGGAACACACGGAGAGCCCTGTTTGTGACACTAGCTGGTATCCCACCCTGAGGTAGTCTGCCGACCCATCATGCACCAGGACCAAGGATCAATGAAGAAGGAGGACAGGTGTGGACCGACTGGCTCCCACAGCCCTAGGCAGCCTCAGATCATGCAGTTTTCTTACAAGTCTGAAGTAATCATCCATGGTCAGGGGAGGAGACAGCAGACTGTATCTCTAAGGGAGAGGACCTCTATCATACTGGAATAAAGATGGGACAGTAGAGTTGGCTGGGGTGGAGAGGTCACGTGCCTGTCACCAGGTACCAACCAAGGCCCTCAGAGCCCAGCCCCTGGTTATGCACACAGATGTAAAGGTGGTGGCTGCTTGGTGTAGCGGTTGACCGTGATGCAACCCAGAGGTGACTTGCAACAGAGGTTGTGGGAAATGATGGTGCCCCCCAGGACATTCAGGACGGCTGAGGGCTCACACCGTGAGTCACTAGTGGGCCCTCTGCAGGCGGTGTGGGGCTTCGAAAGAGCCTGGAAAAGCTGGGAGGGCCAGCATTGTGAGGGTCCCTTGGTGTACGCAGGATGGGGAAGGCTTTCATATCCCTGTGGAGTGCTGAGCACCCTCAGCCCTAAATCCCAGGTTTGGTTCAGACTCCCTGACTGGAATGGAGGTAGATCTAAGTGCCTGTGGTACCAAGTCCCCCAAGGGGTAGACAAGGTATCCACCATGTGCTCTCAGGACTCTGCAGGCGTCCCCACTTCCTCCTCAGCCTGCAGAGCCTCTGCTGTGACAGGCTGTAGAACAGGACACCTTGCCGGACCCAGTGTGCCAACCACCCTGACTGCCACATACCAGTGTTGGCTCCCCATGCCTCAGATCTAGAGCTGCAGGGGCAGCTTGATGCATAGCCCAGAGAGGCTGAGGACATTTCCCAGAGACACACAGCCAGCCAGAGGCAAGAAGCAGCAGGATCCCTGGTGTTCTCTGCTCCTAAGGCCTGAGCTCTGAAGAGGCTTCATCTCATTGATGGCTTCTAAGAGGACAAACAAGGCCCAGCATCTCTCCAGAGAGCAAATGGCCTGCCTGCCAGCTCTGAGAAGACTAAGGAGGCTGGGAGGTAGAGCCTTTCATCTCCAGAAACAGCAGGCTCCAACTGAGAACTTTAATTCCGAGAGGAGCAGCTGGTCCCTCAGGAGAGGCCGGGGACACAGAGTCCAAGCTGGACACTTAAGGGTCATCCTCTACCCAGGGCTCTCCTGAGTGGCTGCCCTTCTTTGTCTCGGTTTGTGATGGCAGCCAGGTAGGTGTGGGAGCCCTCCCTGAGGAACTCCCAGGTTCTTGCAGTGAACAGGGAGCCTGCCAGGGTTGTCCCCTGAAACCTACTTTAGGTTCAGAACAACTCAGAGGACCCTTCTTCGCCATTTCCCCACCATTGCATCATCCCCAGTTACTGGGTTGGGGGCAGGAGGCAGCCTGGGCTCCCTTAATCAGCCCCCAGGGTTTTCCCTGCTGTTCCCTAGTCCCAACGACCATTTCATCACCCGACACACCGACACACCGCTGCCTTCGAGGGGACCCACACTGCCCCTGATATTCATGTCTACACCACAGGCAAAGCCCCTGGACTCTGAGTGGACACCCTGTTCCCTCTGCGGGCAGACAGTAGGAGCTCAATTTTCCCAGTTATAGGATGGGTACATGCCTCTTGAGAGCCACCTATCCTGCAAAGCCATGCACAGAGGCTGTTCAGTGTGGCCCGGAACGGAAGAGGTCTTGTGGCAGACTCACCCACCAGTCTATGATGCAGTGTGGGATGTAATGTGGCCAAGGTCTCTGACAACCCTGTCTTATCCTGGCCACAGTTCCGGGGGTGGGGTGTGAGGTTACAGGGCAGATGAGTAGGGTCCGTAGGGAAGTGGTTTCTTCCTAGCATTTTCCATACCTAATAGAACCTGGAAGTGGGTGTGAGGGGGGTACTATGGAGGCCCTGAGGCTGAGGTGAGTGAAGGCAAGTCCCTAAGTCCTTACAGCTCCAACCTCCCAGGCCTCATGTAAGTAGCTCTATTGCCAACAGGGAAATTAAGGCTGAGAGAGTGGGTGTGGCCTGCCTTCCAAATTACCCCACCCCCACCCCCACAGGCCTCTGGGAGTTCAGAGGCTGAAGTGGGAAGGCAGAAGCAGGCACTTCCCAGCCACCTCTGCTGGCCAGGACTGTCAAGGCATGTGAACGCTGTCCAGTCTCCTTGGCACACTCAGTTGCTGGGATCTTAGGGCTGCCAGGGCCTCATTAGCACAAGATCTTAAAACAGCTATGTGGAAACCCTGAGCGACCCCCTGGGCTGAGCGCCAGCAGGCTTCGCATTGTACTGAGTGGGAAAGCTGACAGAGAGAGCTGCCAAGAACAGTCCCTGCCCCCCCCCCACAATCATCCTCCCTGATTCAAGTCGGGGATAAAACACTCCCCCCTCTCGGGCCCCAATACACACACTTCAAATGGGAGCACTGAGTAGGGAGACGAAGGAAACACCGATCGGATAGACAGGAAAGGGACTTCAGAGATAGCTACAAGACTAGATGGGAGTTCAGACCATTCCCAAACAAGCAGAGATCTGGTGAGGCAGAGCTGGTACCCAGGCCTCAACACCATAGGTTTAGCCTGGATCCTCACCAGACAGGAAGAGACCAGGGTGCAGGGGAGGCTGTACCACAGGGAAGCTACACTGGCTCTAGGTCCTCAACAGGAGGGCGTGTGAGGCATGCACACAGGTAGGTGAGGGTCTCTTGTCAGCTTTATTTTTCATTTTGAGACAAGGTCTCTGGGAAGCCCTGGCTCTCCTGGAACTGTATACACCAGACTGGCCACACACTCAAAAAGCTCTTCCTGCCTCTGCCTACCGAGTGCTGGACTAAAGGGGGATGCAGCACTCAAAGCTTCTTCTGGTCTAAGTGCACATGAAGTCAGACCCTTGGGCCAGTGTTCTTTGTCTTCTGCCCTGCCTCGGGACCCCCCCCCAAAAGCACCCCCGGAAAAGAGTCAATGGTCAGTAGCTGCTGGGCAGGTCTTCCAGGGTTATACTGAGCTCAGAGCTCTCAGGAAGGTCCTGGACAAACTGGCCCACTAGTCCAATCTTACCCCAGGCCTTCTGGCCCTGAACAAAGTCCACCTCAGTTAGTGTCTTCCAGGATGCCTCTAGCTGACCAGACATCTGGGGACTGCTGGTGTCTGACTCCCATCATGCCTGGATCCTGCAGCTAGGAAGCACCCTCCCTGTCCAGAGAGGACTCTCTGAGGTGCCCACAAAGCCTTTTCTTTCGCAAGGGAGGAGCTCTCGGCCTGACAGGTCGGAAGTTAAAACAGGAGTAGGGCCCAGGACAGTTCCTTAAGTATGAAACCTCCCCCTTGGGATGCCTGAGCCTGCAGCATGCTCTGAGGTCTGAATTCCCACAGCAAGTCAGACTGTGGTATCAGGGGAAAGGGCATCTGAGAGGCAGTGAAGTCATGGGGGGTGGAGCCTCAGCTGGAAGCTGCTTCTTAAAGAGGCCCAGAGGCTATGTGTCCCCAACCTATCACCAAAGGCCATCCTGAGGAGAGAAGGCCAGAACTTGCCTGCAGACAATCTAGTCCAGACTCACTTAACTATCTAGCTGGGCTTAACTCCATTGGTTGAGCATTGCCTAGAATGCAGAAAGCCCCAAGTGCCCAGAATCCCAACATATGGCAAGTCTAGGCCAACCAGAGAAGCTGTCTCAAAAAATATATATATTATATATATATAATACATATATATATATAATACATACTTACATACATACATACATACTTTTGGACTCCTCAATCATTGCCAGGCTCCCTCTTGCTGAGCTTCTAACCTGAATTTCGAGTGATGAACTTCAGTGGAGACTACCCCGCCTAGGGTAATTTGTTACAAGCTACTGGAGTCCAGACCACCCTTGGCAACAGAAAGCCGGGGACCCGACATGTGACAATGGAGGCACGCAGGAGCACCAACATGTGCGGAGGATGCGAGAGAAGAGCATCACGCTCTGAACGCACGCCTGGTGGTGCACACACTGGTGGGCGGCATGGCTCCTGGATCACAAATGATACTGACGATGGATGATTCGATGTGGTCGCCGCTGAGGAAGGAAGAGAACTCACAGGTCCCAGGCACCCACACAAGCTAGAGCCATCAGAGAGGAAGGAGCCTCAGTGGAGGAAATGCCTCCATGAGATCCAGCTGTAGGGGGGGCTTTTCTTCAATTAGTGATCAATGGGGGAGGACCCAGGCCATGGTGGGTAGTGCCATCCCTGAGCTGGTGGTCCTGGGATCTATAAGCAAGCAGGCTGAGCAAGCTAGTAAGCAGCACTCCTCCCCCACCCCCGTGGCCTCTGCCTCAGCTCCTGCTTCAGGTTCCTGCTCTGCCTGAGTTCCTGTCCTGGCTTCCTCCCAGTGATGAACAGTGCTATGGGAGTGTGAGCCGAATGAACCACTTCCTCCCCAACTTGTTTCTTTCTTTTTTTTTTTTTTTTTCAGGAGCTGGGGACCGAACCCAGGGCCTTGTGCTTGCTAGGCAAGCGCTCTACCACTGAGCCAAATCCCCAACCCCCCCAATTTGTTTCTTGGTCATGGTGTTTCATTGCAACAATGGGAACCCTGACTAAGACAGTCCCCGGAGTGTCCCAGGAAATGAGGAAGGGCACTCACCGGAGGTAGAAAATGAAAACATTGCATAGAATGACAGGTGCTCTGAGCCCCAGGGTGACGGGTTGGGGGCAACTGTGGAGTCTCTCAACTCCACCATGGACATGTGGATGCAGGTGTAGAGAAGTATTACCACAGGTCATTCTGCACTGGGAATGCAGCTCAGCTGGTAGAGGATTTGCACAGTTCTACAGGAAGCCCTGCATCCCATCCCAGTATCACATAACACGGCATGGTGGTACACCTGTAACCCTGATCCTCCAAAAGGACAGACAGCAGGGCCAGGAGGTTAAGGGCATCTTCAGCTATGTAGTGAGTTTGTTGTTGTTTTTTACACAGCATATCACTATGTAGCCCAGGATGTCCCGGAATTTACTACGTAGACCAGGCTGGATTTGAACTCAGTGACCTACCTGACAAATCCTTTTTACGTCACATGCGTATACCTCAACGCATCCCTGCACTGTATGTACACATCTGGGGTGCTGCTCCATATGTGCACACTGGCAGTGTATCCCCTGAACCCCCAAACACATTCAGCCTTACAGACCAACCAACCATCTTTCACTCTTGTGCAAGACACAGATCTGCTGTGTTCCACACTCCTCCTTTTATTGCAAAGGAGACTGCGTCATGGAGGGTAGTGGGTGGTTGAAGACAGGGCTGGGGCTGGAGGCTCAGGAGGATCACGCTGACTGAGCCTTAACTCCCAGCTGTGTGACCTCAGTCCAGTCACTTCTCTCCTGGTATTTGGATCTGATGTAAAACGCTGTGATGGGCACCTCCTGGTCTCACAGGTAATGAGATGGCACTGCACACAGCAGTACCCGGGTCACGTGGCTCCCTCTATCACCTCCCACACTCAAGGGCTCTTGCATCCAGAGAAAGCTGACTCTGCCAGGCACCACCGAGGTCCTCCTGCTTCATGGCCCACTTGGGACCTGGAGGCAAAGATCCCCATGTTGCTGGGACAGTGGCCATCACAGGCAGGCCCTGCAGGAAGCGATAACCCAGCTGGCAGTTCACTGCGCTGCCGCCTCCGGCTGCAGCTCACACATCTGTCAGAGCATTCAGCCTGGGAGGCTTGTCCCTAGTGCATCTTGGGGACAGAGGCGGAAAGTGTGGGGAGGCAGGGCACTTGACAAAGACAGGCCCTCTGCGAGTGGAGATAAAGCTGGGGGCACAGGGTAGTGAATCAGTTGTCGAGCGCGGCTCCACATGCCAAAGGGAGCATCCTGGCCTCCCCGGTCACAGGCTTGTATTGGCTGTGATTCACCCAGGAGCTAAGCTTTATCTCCCTCACATTATTGAGGCCACGAGGCAGACACTTGCTGCAGCCTGCGAGACTCCCTTGGAAAATATTAATATGTAAATGTCACTCTCCGAAGACCAGAAATGAAATGAAATGACCGCTGTAGGAGGCTCCACTGGGGAGATAAAGAAGAGGAAGAAAGGGCTTCATGCTGCCTGGCCTGGGGCGGGTGGAGGATCAGCAGAGGGGGCAGGCAGGACTGGGGGTGGGGGGAACTATTTTTAATCATTTTCAATGGCTTCAGCATCAGGCTATGGAAACTTTGAGGCTGCAGCACCAGCATCAAATGTCCTCACCCAGAGGGCTTCCCAGAGCTCTTGGGAGCTGAGGCCCATTTGGTTCCTGCTGATCCTACTGTCCACACCACAGATTCGGGATGAAGGCACAGGAGAGAAGTGGGGCCAGGCTCTGGTACATGACTTTAGTTAGGGGTTTCTCTTTCTGTCTTTTCTTTTCTTTTTTTGAAGGGACTTGGTTTTTGGAGATAGGGTTTCTTTGTGTAGCCCTGGTTGTCCTGGAACTCACTCTTAGCCAGGCTGGCTGTGAACTCAGAGATGTGCCTGCCTCTGCATTTTGAGTGCTAGGATCAAAGGTGTGTGCCACCACTGCCTGGTGGGTTTTCTATTTCTTTCCCCTAGATGAGAATGGGTCTGTCTAGCTGTCTGCCTGTCTGTCTGTCTGTCTGTCTGTCTGTCTGCCTGCCTATATGTCTATCTCCTCCACTCTCCTTCTAGTCTCCCCTCTTGTCTCTCCTAGAGGTGAGTATGGTGTAGCCCTGCAAGGCCATGGAACCCCAGCTCTTTCCAAGCAGGGATGGCAGACTTTTAACCCTGAGAAAGCTACAGTAGGGGCCCAGAAGGGAGGCCTGCTACTCCAAGTTTGCTTTCCAACCTGGGCCCAGGAAGGGGAGGGCCCTGCACCCTTCTGGCACCATCCTTTGCTTGCCCTACCCAAGTGCCTCTGGGAAAGACATCCAGATGTGGCCATAGTCAATGGTCATTCACCAGCAGCAGGGCTCAAGGCCCCACAGAGGAGAGGTGAGAAGACAGCTCTTCTCCTAAGTGTTGAGGTATAGAAATGGCCTCATCCACAGGTGACAGTGTGTCCCCCAACCTGTCCACAGAAAACTCAGAGCTTTGTGCAACCTGGTTTCAGGGTACCTGGAGAGGGGATATATACCTCCAACCTTAACTGCTCAGCTGGTACACCTCCACACTCTCTCCCTGGGATACAGGCACAGCTCTGACCCAGCCTCAGCTGTCATCCTGGGTTTATTCAGAGTCCTGTGTTTTCCTATTGATCACTACTAAACCACACAGCAGACATTCAGGGAGGCCCAGGCCCCTAAGCTCCCGGGAACCCACGCTTCATCTTTCTATTGTGCTGGGCTGCCACTGAGTCCCAGATGCTGGCCCTGTGCCAGGAGAAGCTGGGCTCCAGGGGACTGAAGGGATTCCAGCTAGACTTTGTGGCTCCTCCCTGCTGAGCACCACTCCATGCCAAGGGCTAGCTCCAGGAACCAGATGAGGCAGATGTGTATAGCGTTAAACACAGAAGGAAGCTCTGACTTTAGGAAGGTAGGGCTCCAGGGAGAACATTCCATACTCACAGAAGTGATAGTAAAGCATCCAGAAAGAAAGATGGCTCAAGAAAGATGGCTCTAGACTCTCCAGTTTGCAGATATGACTACACACACACACACACACACACACACACACACACACACACACACACACACACAGAGAGAGAGAGAGAGAGAGAGAGAGAGAGAGAGAGAGAGAGAGAGAGAGAGGTGCGGAGGAAAGGGGGAGGGAGGGAGGGAGGAAGCGGGGAGAGAAAGGGAGAGATTCATGTGCAAGCAGCTCATACAAAGACAGGTCTACATGCAGACACACAAACATGCTCAGTACACAGGTACAAGCTCACACACCTACACGCAAACACAAGTGTATACAACCTGGCCAGCCTCTGACTTCTCAGCTCTGTCTTTCATGTCTAAGGTTCTTTCAGGGTGTAGGGAGCCTAGAATGGACATTTTAGAGGCACCAGGAGGCTCAGACACCAGGAAAAGGAGAAGAGGCTTTGCTACTGGACAGGGCTGTCTAACTTCCTGGGCCCCGACCCTGATCACATCCACACATCCAAGTCTGAGAACTTGCCATACGCAGCCACAGTTTCTGGCACCAGGGCCTTTCCTGGGAACAATGCACCAGCCATGCACTGTGAGGGGAGCCCAGTATGCAGTGTGAAGGGGGTGGGCAGGATTCCAGGGGGCTGTGCCAAGCCTCTAGAGCATTCAGGCTTCATGCTAACCTGGGCCAGGGGCTGCAAAGCCAAGCAGGATAGGCCCTCAGGCCTGACTACTGTCTTCCTTGCCAAGGAGCTGCCTAGGAGCTGGACAGCAGGGAGCACACTCAGGGAAAAACCCAAAGGGGACAGGGGAGGGTGAGGCTCCCTTGGAAGAAGGCTGCACTGTGGGTTGTTTCTAGAGAGCCATACAGAGGCCTCAAACACAGTGTGTGTGTTTGACCTCTCTTTCTAGGGAGGAGGGAGATGGGGGAGGGAGGGGAAGAAAGGAGAGGTCAGCAGGCTCTGCCAGCCCCTTACCTCTAACACAAGATAACTTCCCTTCTCTACCCACAGTTCTTCAGAACTCTCAGACACTCCAGACACATTCTACCAATCCCCTTGGGACCTGGACAGTCTTTGGGTTTATTTTAGAAACTGCCCCTTCTAGGGTTCCCACCAACATACAGATTCTCAGGCTGGACCCAAGTCACACCCTGCTGGAACCCCAGGTTTTCGAGTGCACATTCCCAGTGGCCTCTGATGTTCAGCGGAGCCTGAGGTACGACAGCTTGGGGCATATCCTAGGGTCTCCCAGAGGGGCTGATTCTTAGGTGGAATACAAGGCTCTAAGTCCCACAGAAGTAGGGTAGACCCAGGAGGGGCTCTAAGTCCCACAGAAGTAGGGTAGACTCAGGAGGGGCTCTAAGTCCCACAGAAGTAGGGTAGACTCAGGAGGAGACAGGTGAGGTGAGAGGAAGTACTACTGGTATCTGCGCAGATAGGGGTACACTGGAGCACCCCAGGACACCCGCAGCAACAGGGTCAGGTTGTGTTTCTAAGTGTCCACTGGTGACAGCCCCATATCATCATGAGCGTTGAGGACATTGGACTCTGGGACAGAGGCTGAGTGAGTAGCTCATGGTCACCCAGTTGCAGCCACTGAGCGAGGCAGAACGCCACTCTGATCCAGGGTGTCAAGAGCTATGCTCAAGAAGGGGAGGAAGGAACACAAGACTGAGGAATGAGAGATTGTGTAGCACAGGGGCCATCCTGGGCCACGGCAATGAGTTACCCCAGAGGGCACCAAGGTCGAAGAGTGTTTCAAGGCTCCCAGGAGGCTTCATGGTGTTGTAGGTTGTCCTGATGCAGTTTGTATTCTGGTGTTATTTCTGCTTCCTCAAGAGGGGCTGCCCCCGAGAACAGTTGATCATGTACTCAGGTGATCTCATGTGAACCTTCTCCCCATTTTAACTGGTCAATAAAGGCTAGAGCCTGTAATTGGGCAGTGGAAGGAAAAGGTGGGAATGGAGGTTTGAGAGTGGGGGCAGGTAGAAGGGAGAAGAGGATGAGAGGGGAAGGAGAAAGGACAGAGAAAGGGGAGGAGGAAACCATGATGGACCATAACCACATGGCCAGGAGAAACCACAGTAGCAAGGGGTCTTATAGCCAAGGAATTAATTAGTATAGTGTGGGATCTGACCAATCTAGGCTTATACCTTATAATTATAATAACTGAATTGTATGGCTTTTATACGGGCTTATTGGGGTTGGAAATTCCACTAACATCATGGTGGTATCTAGGCCAAAAGCCAGGAACAGACATGAGAAGGCACCACGGGTGCAGGTGACCTCTTGGTCATGACCTGCCCCAGTATTTGCACAATTCACAAAGCAAGCTGGAGAAACTAGAGCCCTCAGAACCTCTCAGTTCTTGACCCTGGCTCAGGTCCACAGTTAAATGGGTTCTGCCCCGACCCCCACCCCCACCCCAATTCCCAGGAATGCTAGTGCTTTGATATCAAAGGGATTCTAATGTGCAGGGTGTGAGGGACCCTTAGTTTAATACGTGCCTGTGATTTATGCTTACTTAAAGCGGCTCCCATAGCCACTCAGAGTGAGAGGTGAAATTTACTGAATCAGCCTTGCCTCTAAAGGAAGAGAAACCACCACATATGCAAAACCACAGAAAGCTACCTGGGCGGGGCTGGCGGGCTCCTTGGCTCTCACTCTGGAGCCCAGACTTGCCTGGAATTCACTGTGAAGCTTAGGCCACCCCCCCACCCCCGAACTTGAGCAAACCTCCTGCCTCTTCTAGAATTGTAAGTGGGGTCACCATGCCCAGCTTCCAAGTTCCACTCTGGAACTTGGGGCTCCCACCATGCAAATATAAACACTGTCTGGGGTCCCTCATAGACTTTAGGTTCCAGATACTAACTCTGAGTCCTTTAGGGCTACCACACTGGTGACAGCAGTAGGTCCAGGGTGCTTTGTTGAACTTCAAGGATGCCTTTCCTCTGGCTGAGTTTAACTACAAGCAGGGGGAAGGAAGGAAGGTTCCCAGGCCTAGCCCTGGTCTCCTCTCTCTTCTCATCTTCTTCCTGCAAACTTACCCTGGTAAACTGTCATCCACTAAATTAGCAAAGAGCCCCACAGCAACAGCAGAGGCTAGGGAAAGGGAGTCAGAGAAAGAGTGAGGAGGCCTTGCAGCTTCTTGTGCACATACAACACAGGTAGACAGACAGGTGTCTTCAAACTTCACAAGTGGCCATGGGCCTAATAGTTTTAGAAGACAAAATGGTTCCCTTGTGGTGGGGTCAGCATTTGGGAAGGTAGGACTGGGGATCCCAGTGGCCACGTGGCTCTGATCTCTGCCTTCCTTCTGTGTCCCATGACAGCCTCACCCTCTAAGGACACATGTAATGTTCTTTTTTTTTTTTTTTTTCCGGAGCTGGGGACCGAACCCAGGGCCTTGCGCTTCCTAGGCAAGCGCTCTACCACTGAGCTAAATCCCCAACCCAGGACACATGTAATGTAAGGCCACTTGGACACCTAAAGTGCTCTCACCTTAAAACCCTCAACTGACTTCCATCTGGGAAAGACCTTTGTCCAAATAAGGACAGATGTATACATCCTAGGAGCTGCATTCCAAGTCTGATCCAGCTTCTGCATCCAACCTAGACAGCCTCAAAGCCCAGACCCTCTCCCATCCATTTGCCACCCCTCTTGGTCCAGGTCCTGCTCTGGACCTGCAACTTTAAAGTTGTTTTTTGTGTGTATGGCCACCCATGTGGAGGTCAGAGGACGACTTTGTGGAATCAAGTGTTCTCTTTCCATTTTTGCATGGGTTCTGGGGATCAGGCTCAGGCTGCCAGGCCCACATGCCAGCTACCTTTACCTGTTGAGCCATCTTGTTGAGGCTTGCTTCTTTGAGACAAGGTCTCATGTGGCCAAGGTTGGTTCTGAACTCCTGGGTGCAGGGACTTGCGATGTGCACTACCCGAAGTAGCCAGGGGTCTGCATGTGCAGGGAGGGAGGGAGGCGCTCCAGGCAGAGGAAAGGCAGGAACAAGGGCTCTGAGGCCAGGGCACAGAGTATCCAGGAAAGGGGAGGGGCTGGAAGGAGGAGATTGGTAGTTCTTTAATTTCACTAGGGTTGGGCTGGTAGGCCCTGGCCATCTGGGTGCTCCCTCCCTCCAAGGCTATGCTCCCTACAGTGCTTCATTCTTCTAGAAACAGCCTGTCCCCAGCTGAGGAAGGAGCCCAGGGCAGTCTGTTCTTCCACACAGCTATGAGCAGAAGGCCAGGACTCCAGTCTATGGGAATATGTTTAGGAGTGAGTTCATGTGCATACATGTGTATACACACAGACACACATATTCTATACCCCCATCACACACAGACATGGAGATATATCATACACGGACACATATACATCATACACACTACATACAGACACACACACAGTCAGACACACATCACATATACTACTTACAGACATACAAACAGACACACACACATCATACACACTACATACAGACACACACAGTCAGACGCACATCACATATACTACTTACAGACATACAAACAGACACACACACAGACATATACACATCATATACACAGACATACTACACACACAGATAGATACACATTCATACACACACATTGGACTTCTGGTTCCCAGCAGGCTGTGTGTGTGTGTGTGTGTGTGTGTGTGTGTGTGTGTGTGTGCACGCGCGCGCGCGTCTGCTACCCTGCCACCTCCATTAAGGATTTATCAGCCCAGAGGGAAGAAGTGTTTAGCTTTGGGCCTCCCGCAGTGGGGTCCCCAGCAGTAGCAAAACTTTGCTTCTGGGAATAAAATGGAAATCTAGTCTCTGGGGTACAATGAAAAGCCGGCTCATAAAGCGTTCTCCTTTGGAGAGGCTGACCAGCTGTAGGGCCTGATAATGGGGAACAGGGGGTGGCAGGGATACCCTGGAGCTTGGAGCAGGCACAGGATAGCAGTAGAGCAGGCTTGTCCCCGCTCTCCCAGGCCCCACCTGCTCAGCACTGCCCGCCCTAATAAACCCTCTCTCTTCAGAGTCACATTCAATGTGGTCCCAACAGAGAGTCGTACGTCACCAAATCCGGCAAAAATTTGTACTAAATTGAATCAATCCATCTTGGAAATGGCTCTTGTCAGCTTCTGTCAGAGAACTGTCTGCAGGGGATGGAGGGATCAGGAGGGGCCAACGGGATGTGAGGACTGGGGGGGGCGGGGGGGCTCTCACATCAAGAAACTTGCAGGGCTGAGGCAGCATCTGCTAGAAAGGGGGGGTTGGGGTTGGGGAGCAAGCATTGCAGTGGGGCAAGCAGATGAGGATCCCATGGACACTGTCCTGTTACCTCCCTGCTCCCAGAGCATCCTGGAGTCTTTTATGTAAACCCCCAATCGTAAGATGCCCAATCTCTGCTGTGTAGGCCGGTAACAAAGGAGAGGCAGCCGAGTGGAACATGGACCAGGAATCAGAAGAGAAGGCCTTCCCCAAGTCCTTTGCATGGACAAACTGCTTCTGGTCCACCTCACAGGCCGGGCTCTCTGAGGCAACTTGAATATTCCAGCCTGGCCCAGCCTCTTGCCTTTGAGCATGCCACGCCCGCACTAGGGTCACCTGTCCTTTGCAGGAGCCCAAGCCCCTCCCCTTCCATATCCTGTCCCTCCCCTGTCACTCCTGCCTTTGCCCACTTCCTGCCACTCTGGCCCCTACAGCCATTCAAGTGCTGCTACTCACTCTACTCCATGACCACCAGCCTCATTCACACATGAGTGGCACCTTTTTGAGGATCTGGATGTGCACACTCATGTCCGCCCAGGGTTGAGGAGTAACGTGGGACCCAGGGGTCCCTGAAGGTCAAGGTCAAGGTCCCCTAATCTAGATTTCAGAGTAAACACTGGGTTCCTACCAAATCCTTCTGCATACAAACCAGCTCCCCTCACAGGGCGGGCACCTCCTTCTACCTGTGACCTCGGAGCTGCTGCAGGGCACCTCCGAACACCTGCCAAGGGATGCAGGCCAGTTGGCAACAGCCTGAAGCTCATCTAGGGAGATGAGAGACCAGCACAGCTTGTCAAGACTTATGCCTCCTAGGCAGCCCCCTTGGTGACTCCCTACAAAGCCCTCAATGGTTTTGGTACTCCCAGGAGGGCTCAGCCTCCCCGTTACCCCTCAATGTCCTACTGCAGAGCCACAGCAGGCAGGAAGCCATGAGAGCCAGTCACTGTGAAGGCCACTTGCCTATGAACACTAATGACAGGGCTGGAGATTACATGGACAAGTGACCAGGGGTCAGAGGGAACTGCCTCACCCCATACCTTCCCACTGGGTAGCATCTGTCACTGAAAATTGGCAGTGAGGGCTGGAGAGACAGCAGCCAGTAAAATACACACCTTGCAAAAGCACAATGCAAGTTTGATAATAAAATAAAGATACATAACAGAATCTCGGTATGGTTGTATACCTTAATAATCCTGGCGCTAGGCAAGTGAAGAAGCGGCCCTACTTGATAAGTTCCCGGGGAGGACAGTGTCTAAAGAGCAAGGTAGATGGCACCTAAGGAATGACACCTGAGGTGGACCTCTGACCTCTGCATGTACACAAGTACACACACACACACGCACACACTCACACACATGCACACACACTCACATATGCATACACACACGCGCACAAACACACACCTACACGCGTGCATCCCGTGTACACACATACACACATACACAGACACACACACACTCACGCACACAGACAGACACGCACACAGACACGCACACGCACACACTCATGCACGCATACACACATGTGTGCACACATACACTCCTACACGCATGCATCCCGTGTACACACATACACACACACACAAGCATAAAATTGAAAAGGACACTTGTCAGATTGTGTACTCTCCACATTTACATGTTGACATCCTAGGCCTTAGAATGGGCCAGCACACAGAGACAGGCCCAATACGGTGGAAAGCTCACAGAGTGACACAGCTGAATGGGTTGCCTCTGTTCCTATCTTCCTGATAAGGCTATCAGCACACGACAGGAGGCCAGATCAGAGGGAACAGCCCAGCATGCACTCTGACCTTGCGCTGTGGCTTCTAGAAGGTTGAGCAAGCAAGTTTCTGTCATTTAACAGGTTTGGGGGTTTTATTACTTCAGCCCCAGCAAACTGACCCAGAAGCTGCTGGCCAGAAAGGAGTGAACTAGGGTCTTAAGTGGGGTTCCAGCTATACCATCTCTCCACTCACTAGGGGTTCATCATCTGCTGGGGCAGAGGCCGTGCGGGGTTGTTCCTCTCTGGCTTTATCACACCCTGGACTCCATTTCTCTACCGGACAAGAAGCCAAGGACAGAGGTCTACTGGGATGTATTAGCAGGCTCAGGAAGACAAAAGTGATCTTGCCTGACACAAATACAGATGAATTCATGTGGAGGAAACCCACAGACTAGCAAATTAAAGTGTAGTTCAGGCTGGAGAGTGCCGAGGACGCCGGCTGATGGATCTTCCTGGCCAGACAGCCAGGCCAACCTGATATGTCACCACAGCATACTGTCAAAGCCACAGGTCCACCTGCGGGGGCTGAGGGAGGAGAAGTACCAGCCTGTCATGGCCACGGGGGCCAAGACCCCGCAGGAGATGAAGGCAGGGCACACATCTGGACTGTGGCTAGAAAGGGGGTGGCTGAAGCTCAGGGGACCTCAGTGAGTGAATGCTGGCCACGCACAGCCAGGCTGTCACACGAGCGTCCCTCACCAAGCTGCTGACCAGGAGAGTTGAGGCTATGCCTGGATATGAACATCTCTGTCTGCTCGTGGAAGGAACACAAAACTCAACAGGTGGATGAATGGAGAGGTGGCTGGCTGGATAGATGGGTAGATGGATGGGTGGGTCTATAAATGGATGGACAGATGAGTACGTGGATAGGTGGGTGGGTGGATGGATGGACAGATTGGTAAACAAATGAAGAACAATGGCAGGCACCTGCTAATAAATGCCAGCCATTGCTATTATGGGCTATGTGTTCACCCCTCCCCAGGTTGAAACAGAGCTCTACCTACAAAACAAAGCCTACCCATTGGAAGGTTCTAGATGTTCCTGCTTAGGTCAGGCCCCTTTCCTTACCCTTCAGTCTCTAAAACTTATCTCCCTAACAGGTGCTTCCCTCCAGAGGCCTCTGAGCTCGGCTGGACTGGCATGTTCTTTTCCCCTTCTGACGGAGGATCTTTCCAGTCGCTCAGGACGAGCACACTCTCCTGCATGCCGCCCCTCCCCCCATGTCCTCGAGGACCAGACTGGACCATTCCATCCAGCAGCGACGCGGGCCATTTCCACTTCCCTTCTTGGAACGCTAAGGCAAGGATACAGGTCCTGGTATGTGCAACACAACCTACATGCTCAAGAGCCACACGGGGTCATGACAGTGACCAAACAAAGCGGGACGTTCTGTCCAACAAGTGACTTCAGGCTGTGCTGCCACAGAGCAGTTATGTGCCTATGATAAAGTCCTCAGGGACTCTGTGTGACACCCCTGGCATACAGGAGGCCTTTGGGGCTACATGGACCTCAGCTGGGTTCTGGTCTGGTCTGGTCTGGTCTATGGGTGGTGAGCTAGAAGACCATGACACTGACTGTGGCTGTGCGCCACCCTCAGCCTTAAAGCCTCACTCCCCCAAAGTGCTCTGGGGCCTGGGTACAGTTCTGAGAGTCACTTTCCTTGTATAATAATTCATGGCAAGAACGTCTGTCCTGCCACTCCTGGCTTCCATGTGGAGTTCTAGGCTTCTCAAAGGGTCTGCCACTAGGATGTCGCATGTGCAGACTTTGTGGAAGCAGGCCAGAACTACGAGGTCCCCAAGCTCTTGGGATGCTGGAACTGGGGAACTCCAACCCCAGGTGTAAGGTTCATGGAGCATGGAGTCCAAATCCCTGGGGACGCTGATGTGCGTGTCACATAGGAGCCCATCTATTCCATTTATGTGCATGGTTCAAGGGTGTCCATGACCGAGTCGGGGCATGCATGCATGCAGGCACATGTGTGTAGGAATATGTTGGGCTAGGAGTGAGCATGACTGGGCAGTGGCTGCACCTTTTCTGCCTGTCATTCGTGGAAACTGCATGTGCCATACACAGGAGCCTGAGGGTGGCAGTGCCCTGGCTAAGGGAGGCAGAGACAGTGGCCCCGCTGGCCCTCTTCCATAACTCTTGTTCCAGGACATAGGAATCCCACAGAACATTCATGTAAGGCAACCGCCGTTGTGGTTTCTATAAGCTATGAGTAAGTTTCCTGCCGTTGGTCTAAACATCTCTCTCACCATTGCTGCTGTGAGCCAAGACACCGCAGAGCCCATGGCCTAAAGCAGCTGCTGGGATCCTCATAAGACGGAGCCCAAGCCTCACAAACCCCACACCCGCTTTGAGGACCACAGGTGGTCTTCAGGCCTCATCTGGGGAGCTGGGCCTGCAGGCTTCATTCAGACCAAGGGGTCCATAATTCGGAGTCTGGGGTGGAATATTCAAGTAAGAAAAGAACCTGTTTCTCAGAGGGAGTCCACTCCAAGACTGGTCCAGATGTGGGGAAAGACATCAGCGAGCCTGGTATTTGCTGCATTTGTCTCACACATGGTAAAGCTTAATGTATACATTAATTACTCCAAAAAAGATTAACAGCAACAATAAAATAGAACCATTATAATGGTAATATAATAAAGTTATTTTAAACATGAATTATTGATTTTTTAAAAAAATAAGTGTTTAGATGCTAAGATCCTGTTGACCAAGGTAATTGGTAAGGGTGTCTGTGGTAATCAGAAGGCTGCCACTACTTAGAACAGCTCTCCATAAACTGTCAAGCGTCCTTTTTTTTTTTTTTTTTTTTTGGTTTGAAACAGGGTCTAATGTACCCTTAAATTTGAGCCCAGTGAGACCTTGAACTAGGATTCTAGTGCTGGGAATACAGTTGTCACCACCACACCTGGTTTATGCACGGTATGAGGGACAGAACCCAGGGCTTCATGCACAGCAGACAAACACGTCACCAACCAAGCCACACGCTCAGTCCCCCATGCCCTTAAAGCCACCTGCCCACCGATGTGCTCTTTGTAGGGGGTGGCCCTTCTGGAAGATACAATTTGGCCTCCCTAGATGGTTCCTGCTGTGCTGTATCTGCAAGACCACCTGCCAGTCTTCATCCCAAGGGTGGGGCGTGAACAGGGTTCCTCCTGGTTGCTCCCACCAAGTGGAGATCAACAATAAATCCAGGCCTGGGAGAGATTTGTGGGCGGCATGGTTGGGGGAGGCCGAGTGTCAGGGCAGATACGTGTTCTGCAGGGTCAGCAGCCTGGGCGACCCCCGCAGCACCTGACTCTCCCTCCTAATGAGTGAACCGGGAAGGGTGACCATCCATCTTCCTCGCCACTGGCCCTAATTAAGCGCCAGCAAATTCCCCAACCAGGCTGCCGCGTCCCCGACATAATATGTTATTTACCTGCGGCTAATAGTTTCTCCGGTAATGATAGCCTCGTATCAAATGACCGCCGTTTGGCTTCTGACAGTTTTAAAGACCAGTCTCAGGGACACTACAGTTTCTAATTACAGGGTCTGTCATCGGTGAGGTTCACTTCAACGCCACCTCCTTCTCCCGCGGGTGACACTTCTGTCCAGACAGGAAATTTAAGCTCAGCCCCGACAGTTAAGGTTAAAAATACTGCTGTGTGCAAGCGGCAGATCATAATTTGGGTCGCTGCCGTGTTTAATTAATTGGACTGCGGCAATCAGGACTCCGCGGGCCGTAATTACAGGCAGGGCGAGAGGCCCCGCTACCCTTGCCGTGTCTTACAGCTGTAATTTCGCGGAGGCTCTGACCTGGCTCCGGGCTGGGCCCCAGAGCTCTCTCAAGGCAAGAGGCACTTCATTAGGGCCACCATGATTTGTGAGGCAGGGCAGGTGGAGGCCGGGAAGCGGGGACAGGGCAGCTTACAGCTGCCCACATCCTTCCCAGGGAGGGCTGGCCCTCTAGGGTTATCCTGGCAGGCCGCCCCTGTGGGAACAGTGGTGGAGACAAAGGATCCATTTCTAGATGCCACAAACAGCACCAGCTGCACTCCTAGATCCAGACCATGGGGCTCTGGCACTTGTGGTTCCCTGGGCCTGGCACCCTTCCCATGACACCATAGCTTCCTCCTACTCCCTCTACCAATAGCTTTTTGGTCTCCTTTCCCCAGATACCTCCTGTCTGTCTTTGCTGTGATAACCCTCTCCTACCACATCCCTTCCCTGTGTGAGGCCGCACCACACCCAGTTTCCTGACTTCCCTATGTCACGGTCACAGCCAGTCCTTCTTCCTCTGCCTGTGCCAGGCTGACCTTGCCCAAGCTTCAAGGAGGGTGTATTGCTAAGCAGAACTGGACTTGGCTCTTTCCAGCTGTGCGACAACAGGAACAGCCCTGAGGAACTGGATCCTCTTGTCCTTGACCACAGAGGACCCACAGCTACAGAGGCTAGCCAGTAGCAAGCAAGGGCCAGCCTCCCTGGAAGCCTCTCTGCCCCTGGCTGCAACGGTCAACATCAGGGGCTCGGAGGTCACTGTATCCTGCCAGGACAAAACCTCAGTGTCCTTCATCTGCAACCTGGGCAGGGTGCAAGGATCACCCTTGGGAGCTGAGCAGAAAGGTTTCAGAAGTTCCATTACCTCAGCAGCAGGAAGCGGAGGAGGGCCTGGGCCAGCCTCAAGCAACCATTAGGGTCAAAGTAGAAGAATGACCAGGTCCTTCTCTGCTGACCTCTGACCCATAGCAGGAGCCATTAGTGTTTCCTCCCTGTGACCCCCGTACCAAGACTACCCACTTCCATCCACTGACCCCCCCAACATCTTGCTAGAGAAAGTCTCATGGGGTGGGGTGTACCAGGAGACAGGGTGTACTTGGCTTATAGATGGATGGAGCTGTGTCTTAGTCTCACTGTCCCATTGCTATGAGGAGACACCATGACCAAGGTTTCTATAAAGGAAATCATTTAACTGGGGGCTGGCTTACTGTTTCAGGGGCATAGCCCATTGTCATCATGGCCATGAACATAGAAGCAGGAAGCATGGTGGCAGGCAGGTAGGTGTGGTAGGTGTACTGAAGATGTAGCTAGGAGCTACATTCTGTCCACAGGTGGAGGAGGAGACTCTGGACCTGGTATGAGCTTTTGGAAATACAAAACCTACCCCCCAGTGACACATGCCCTCCTACGAGGCCACACATCTTAATCCTTCTCAAATAGTGCCACTCCCTGGTGACTGTTCACTTTTCTTATTCAAAACACCACCAGCTAGCTCCTTGCGCCAGCCACCAGCCCTCTTCTGCTGACTTCCTTGCCCCCATCCAAGGCCTGCTGCTTTCAGTGACAGCTCTTCTTCCCAGCCTGGTGAGGTCACGACTCCACCCGCTGGAGCTTGGAGGGAGGTGGCAATACCCGCCATAGACCCCAAGACCCACCTGGGATCAATGTTACAATGTAGCTTCTCTCCATCACTGGGGATGATGCTGCCAAAGTGTATTCCCTCCCTCCCTCCCTCCCTCCCTCCCTCCCTCCCTCCCTCCCTCCCTCCCTCCCTTCCTTCTTATCTTTCTTCTTTCTGAGACAGGGGTTTCTCTGTGTAGTCCTGGCTGCAGAGCTCTCACTGTAGAACAGCCTGGCTGTGAACTCAAGGACCTTCTTGCCTCTACCTCCGAAGTGCCGGGATTAAAGGCAGGTGCTATGGTGCCTGGCTGAAATGTAAACTTTCAAAAGATACATTTCAGCCCAATTCCTCCTGAAGAAGGGCCTCATTTGGAAACAAGGTCTTTGCAGATGTCAGGTCCCAGGAAGTTACACTGGAGTTGGGTGGCCCTAAATCAAGCCTGAACCAGGACCTCACAGGAGGAAGAGGAAAGACCAGGGCAGGTGCGCAAGGCCATGCCTTAGACGGAGACCATAGTGATGCAGCCACAGGCCAGGGCTGGCAAAGGAAGGAAGGCATAGCTCTGAGTGGCAGGGATGGGAAACATGGTGGGAGGGAGGGGGAGGGAGGGGAAAGGTTGGCTGACCCTCTCCCTGCAACTCTAGTGCACTTGGCTATAGGCCAGATTGGTCCCTGGCAAATGGGTCCTCCACCCTAGCCTTTGGTGCGTGGTTCCCATGGAGCTGGGGGACGAGGGGGTGGGGGACAAACACGCCTGTTTATTAAGAATCGAAGGCTGGGCGGTTAGGCCCTGGAGAGAGTGCCTTTTGAAGTGCCAAGTGATTTATTTCAGCCAATTACTGTGTGCTTCTCTTCCCAGGACCACATGTAATTGATTGAAACCTATTGAAAACAAATTAACCAGCGCAGGGATGCAAAGATCTGGTTATCACTTCCCTGGAGGGCCGCAGGGACCACGAGCCACACAGCATCGCTTACTTCCCCTTCCCCGGAAGGATGGGGGATACATGAGCCAACGGTGCCAGGCCCGGCAGCCATCTGTACCTGCAGCCTGCTCCCCGCCTGGTCCTTCTGGGGACTGAGAGAGGCTATCTGGGGTGCATCTAGCTTTCTGTTGGGGAGTCCAGAATCTTTGTACCACTAGGAAGTGGGGGGCTCCACAGAGTAAGCTTTCAACATGAATGCTCTGGGGTGTGTGTGTGTGTGTGTGTGTGTGTGTGTGTGTGTGTGTAGCAGAAGCATGTGCACAATGTGTGTTAATATGTTAAGGAAGATAAACCGAATGAGCCTTACCTGTGACTGTCCCTGGCGAGCCAGCCAACAGTTCAGACGGAGGGAAGAATTCTCGACCCGACAGAGACCCTGCCCCGACTCCAGGCTCTTCCCACATTTCTGCCACCTTGTCTTGGCAGAACAGGCAGTGAGGAATACGATCAGGCTCCTCTAAGCAGCTGTCCCTTTGTCCCACACGTTCCCCAATGTCAGTCCCTGTGGTAGAAAGGTCAGAGTGGAGTCTGGGAGTCCAGCAGCCCAGCCTGCATATGTGTGTGCATGCGTGTGTGTGTGCGCGTGCGTGCGTGTGTTTATGTGTGAGTAGCAATAGCATCTGTACAATGTGTGTATGTTTATATGTATCTGGATGTGTTTGCCTCTGCGGCATAATACATATGTGTGTAAATATGTTTTTTGGTGGGTTTGTGGGTTGTCCATGCAAATGTCTGTGGGATGTAGCTAAGTGCATTATGTGTCCATGCATGTGAACCTGCATGTTGTGTGTACTGCTGTATTGGGTCTGTGTGTGTAGTTATGCATACATATGTACCTATGTGTCTGATAGGATATGTTGTACATACATACACACATACACCTGAGTGTGTCTGTGTGGCCTGTGTGTATATATCTATGTGTGTGTCTTTGAAGTATATGTGTGCGCAAGTGTGGCTATGCATGTGAGGGGGCAGGATTTGTGTCTACCATGCATATGTGAATGTGTGTGTATGTATACATGCATTCCTTTGGCCCTAGCCTAGGCCTGACTCGGTGAGGAAGGCTCTGCAAACTTGGTGAGGATGCCAGCTTGCCACAGACCACACAGTGTCCTGGTTGGCCACCCACCACGCACAGGTCCCCATGGACACTAGGGAAAGCAGCTACTTGGCTTGTGTTGTTGGTACAGAGTAACAGGAGACACCTTAAGGGACTGGGAGCGCTGTGCGGGGCACAGCTGAGGGTTCACACCTGCCACCATCTATTCTGGCTGTCCTGATAGGTAGCTCTGCAGATCTATCTACGTCTGTGGAAACGGAGGCCCAGGACCAAGGCCCATCATTCCAGGGCACAGGCCACACCACCTGCATCTCAAAAGGCCGTCTGTTGTGGCAGTGCAGTTCTAGCTGCTCCTCAAGCGAGCCCATGCCTCCAGCTCTATGGCTACCCTTGCCCTGCAGCCGAACTTGTCCAGGTCAGGGACTGGATGGCAATGCCAGTAAAGATTCACCCCCACACGGCCGTTGGCCATTGCTGTGTTTCTGTCTTCTGCCTATCTCTGAAGGGTCATTATCTCCCATGTACCCCTTCAGCTCCCCTCTGGAAGCTTCTGTGAGGTATTTATTGTCCTGCTCTCTGAGAGCCTCATGGTGACATTGCCATCCCAGTGTCATGGACATAAATGCTATCGCTCACGAGGCAGCGTAAACCTGTTGTAACATCCCCGAGGCCGGCCAGGAAGGTCACCATCACTCTTTCTCTGACGGGCACTAGGGAGATGGATGGTTCTGGGAATTACCACCGGCTACAAAGCAAGCACCTTTCACCTCCTGGGAGCAAGGGTAAGTCACTGTCACCGAGTGCTTGGCCCTAGGGAAATGAAGCAGCTGATCCTTGCTCTGGGCCACGCCCCAACACCCTCAGGAGCAGGGAGCTGTATTGCCCTCCACCTCTGTTGTTCAGCAATCACTTCCTGGGGCCTCTGGAGGATGCTGGAGGCAGGCGCCAGCAGGGGCTTTTGATAAATGAGGAGTCAAACATGAGGACTGGGATGAATTACCCTGGCTCTGGGTGTCCTCTCAGGCAGAACGAGCTGTCCCCTCAGATCACAAGCTTGACCTCCCGCCTGTCCTCCGTCTCTGAGAGGCCTCCCTTCGTCCTTCATTCCCTACAGGGTTTAGCATTTGCCTAGAATCTTCTCTTGAGGGCTAACCATGAGAGGAATAACTTTGTGACTCGAGCCAAGCACCAGGTCACACAGTCAGGCCAACACCAGGGCCTAGATGCCCACTCTAGTGCTCTCTGCCGTGATGCACTGTGGGCACAATCTGGCTCCCAGAAGCACAGAACCGCCACCGTCAAGGACAGCACTTTTTGCCCTTGCTACAGTGGGCTCCAGCCTGACCTGCTGGGCCTAGCAGCAGGGAACTATGCAGCAGTATAGTTAGGCTTCATGTGGGCGGCCATTAAGGCACTGTGTCTTGTCAGCTTGTGTCCCCAATTATTATTGAGGCAGTCGCACGGTGAGCCCAGAGCTCCTTCCAGAGGTTGCTAGGAAGTACAGCCCCCCCCACCCAGTTTTCATGGCGCCCAGAGTCCTGGGTCTTATTTGGAAATGCAGATTTAGCAGGTACCATGAGCCTGGGTGAGAGAAGCTCTCCCTGGAGAGAGCGGCCAAAGAGCAGTATGGTTGGAGCCACGTGCAGATGAAACATGGGAGGGACTGGGCATGCGGCTTGTGGGCAGAGTACTCAGCTAATGTGCACAGAGCTCTGGTTTGATCCCAAGCACCCCATAAACCAGGCATGGCGGGCAGCCTGTGATCCCAGCACTCAGAAGGTGGAGGCACCTCAAGATCCTTCTTGGCTATGTAGGGAGTTCAAGGCCGGCCTGGGATACACGACACACTGTCCCTGAACAGAGGGGGAAGGGAAGAGGACTGGAGAGACAGCTCAGTGGTTAGGAGCACTGACCGCTCTGGCAGAAGGCCCAGATTCCCAGCAACCCCTGGGGTGGCAGCTCATAACTGGCCGTGATTCCAGTTCCAGGAGATGTAATGATGTCTTGCAGTCTCCACAGACACCAGGCACGCATGTGGCCCAAAGACAAACAGGCAGGCAAAACATTTGTACACATAAAACAAAAATAATCTAAAAGATTAAAAAGCGTAAAAAGACATAGGAGATGGTACAAGGATGGAGACAGAATTCAAAATCCAAGCACATCCAGAGTTACTTGGAGCAACACGGAACAGGCAGTCTGGGCCCTGCCCAGACATGTGGAAGAATATACGGTTTACCATTTAGGTGCCTGTTTATTGCAGCTTTATTCCAGCTAACAGAGAGTTGGAGTCAACTTAGTCTGTCAACAGATGAGTGAAAAATGAAACCTTGGTGTGTATAAATGGAATATTATTCAACTCCAAAGAAAGGTAAGGGTCACAAGTTGTTCTGTATTCCAGATGGTCTTTCAGAGATGTCACATTCTCAGAAGAGCAAACTCACATTCCCTCTCATGTGCAGAATCCAGCCAATGACACGCACGTACGTGAACAAGTGTACGTCACCGGATTTCTGTTTTGTTTCTTGGTGTGGACAAGGGCATAAAATATATTCGATAAGTGAGTGCGTCAGATCCGATGTGAGGTTTCACTGCTTGCCTTCTCAATGTCTATGCTAGCTGCAGAGTTCAAGACGTCCAGTCTTTGGGTCTGGCTGGGTCACTTCCGTGTATGGTTTTTTTATTTGCGACATTTTTCAAAAATCAAGTTTTAAAACAATTAAGTGCTTGCTTCGGGGTCACGGATCAAGGTAAACCTGGAGAATTGAGCTTCTGGTAGCTTCCTGGGAAGAAGCCAAGTGAGGGGGTGAGCTTGCGGACACCAGCCCTCTCTAGTAGGGTTCCTTCCTGTAGACCAACGTCCCTCCAGCAGGCTCCTCTGGCTTTCTGGTACATCCTAACACCAGACTTGTCATAGTTTTCAGTCTTCCCCACCCTAATGCACACAAAACACCAGTTCCTCGTGGATGCCTGCCAGGTGTCCTGCTATTTGCTGGGTGACCATGCCAACACATAGCCCATGGCTTTACCCAGCGCCATGACAGGCAGCCCCAAAGAGAAGAGGCAGCCCCAGGGAGAGCGGGCAGACTCATGAGCCCTCTGGACCGTCATCACCCATCAGTGACAGACTCCAGGAGTCTGTGACATCCACGGGGAGAGTCATCTCATCTGGAACATACCTTGGCTCAACCCTCAGCTCTGGGCAGCCTCAGGCGTGTTGTCCAGCCTCTTTAGGCCTCAGTTCCCCATCTGTTCAATGGGACAGCAAAGAACCTACCTGTGGAGCCACCTGTTAACAGGACAGAGGCCCTAGGGATGGGGAGGGCACTCCGTACACCCGTGATTGACAACTGTATTGCTTCAATTCCCACAAAGACAGGTACAATGTGACCAGGGGAGGGTTTGAATGGAGGGGACACGGGTGGGATCTGCTGGAACGTTGTGCCAGAGGTGGACCTTGGATGATTGCGCAGGCTGCCTAGGTGGCTCTCAGCCAACAGCATTGGGCTGGGTCGCCAGACTCCACTTTATTTATAGATCAAACAAACCTACCCTCAAGGTCCCATCCTCTTCTAAAGAGCAGGAAAAGCAAGTCAACTCAGGCTCAGCCAGGTGTGACTGGCACTGGGCAGGTGTGGCAACTGGGTGTGGCCACTGGGCCTGGCTAATGGGCCCGTTCTTCAGGCCTGGGACCGGCTTCCTAACCTGGGGGTTCCTGAGAAGCAGAAGCACACCCTTTCCTGGGGTGCTCAGAACGGTCCTGGACATGTATGGGGACAAGGTGCCAGAGGCAGCTCCTACTCCCTTGGGTCAAGCCAGCTTGGGTCATGCCACTGCTAAACCTCCAAAGGTCACCAGCAAGTGGGTCTCCTGAGAAAGGGGCCTGGCCCCATGCAGCATTAAGTAGGCTCAGTGTGACTCCTCATCTCTGCCCCGGTGACTGATATGAGACATCATGACCCAAAACAAGTTGGGGAGGAAATGGTCTAGTTGGCTCACACGTCCACGTCGTAGTCCTACAAGTGGTTTGTAAGCAGCCCACACGGCCCAGCCCTGCCTCCCTCTTCCTCTGTCATTTCCTCTCTTCTAGGAGCCCACGCCTGCCTTCCTGTCCCTCTTCCATACCCCTGCATGGGCCTTCTGAATGTCACTTATCTGCAGCACGGGCTGGTGTGGCCTTTGCTCTTGTTCTGTGCCCTCTGTCCAGAGCTCTGTCCTCAGATACCTGCTCTGGGATCATGCCCTAGCCACCTCCAATCATGGCTCACAGCCACCTGCTGAATGCGCTCTCCCCAATTACTCTCTCCTAAGACTGCCGGTGCCTCTTGCTGCCTCCTCTTTGACCTCAGAGCAGCTGTGTCTCTAACCCCTCTTCTCATTGGAACTCCAGGCTCCCTACCTATCCCGGGACACAGAGAAGCCCCCAAGTTCCAGGAAGGAAAAGCCATGCTGTCCACGGGGCACCAAGGAACCTGAGAGGAGTCCCAATCTCAAAGGGCATTCTCAGAGGGGCTTGAATGGAAGCTCACACTAGGGGTAGCTCTAGAAAGGTCCCACAAGGGACAGCAACACGGACGGGGAGGCTAGCTTTGTGGACTTCAGGGTCATAGCTAATGGCCCTTCCAGTCATGGGAGCTGCCAGGAAGAAGCCAACCTCAGGGACCACCAGGACAAAGATCCGGCACCAAAGGGAGAAGAGGACTCGTCCCGTCGTGGGCGGGTGTCAGGCAGTAATGGCTGCACCCCCACCCGCAGGCTGGGTACCATTCATCTGACCATATATACACACGCTAATCAGCTGTGGCCATGGCACCCAGCTCAATTCAAATTGATTTACCGAGCCTGGAAATGGATACAAATGTGATTAAAGGCCTTTTATTTTACATAGGTTCTCTATAAAATGATTGAAATCAATTGCCCGGCAGGCCCTGCGCTATTACTGCACACAGCCTGCCCCCACTATTGATGGATACGGTGCCAGGAGGCTGAGTGGGGTGGTGGTGACACCCCCAGCCTAGTCCTGGGTCACTGCTGGGGTGGCTGGAGCATTCACTGGGGTGCCTCTCTGTGCCTGCTAGGTACCTTTGGGGAGGCAGAAAGAGCCAGTGGGTGAGGGAGCAGGCCCGGGAGGAGGCGTCGCCATGGAGACAGCCTCCCACACCATCTTCCAGCCCAGATGCCTCCTGTCTGTGATGGCCAGAACCTGGGAGACTGGTTCCTGATTCCAGCTCTGAGAAGGGGCAGAGTAGGTGCTCTTGTCCCACCTCATGTTCCTTCAGCACAGGGTAGGCCAACAGTCAGTGACAGATACAGCCCAGTCAGTTAGAGTCCCTCACCCATAGGCCACTCAGAGGTCTGCACAGCCTCCTGGTGGCTGCTGTGGGTTTGTTCCAGAATCCTCAGGTGGTGGGAGTTTTGGTCTGCCACCTGCTCTAAGGAGCTAGGCTAGAACCAGGAGGTCAAGGCTGGCCAGAGCTACCAGCTCATCAAATGTCCGCTGAAGCAACCTTGGTAATGAACTCAATCTAGACAACTTCAAATCCAGACAACTCCCCCCCACCCCTGGATCCAGAGTGCGGGATTCTGGATCCCTGAGCATGGTCGGCCCACACATGAGGAAAGGCACCTCTCTCTACTTCTTGTAACAACTGGACCTTTGATTTACAACCACGTACATCCCGACACCTTCCTCACGAGGTCTTTCACCATCTGTTTGTCCACTTATTTATTTTAGGTACACTGGCGTTTTGCCTGTGTGTGTGTGCATGCATGTGTGTATGTGAGACTGTGCACCATGTGCATGTCTAATACACACACAGAGGTCAGAAAAAAGGCTTCAGATCACCTGGCATTGGAGTTACAGACTGTTGCGAGCCATCATGTGGGTGCTGGGAACTGAACTCTGGTCCTCTGCAAGAGCAGCCAGTGCTCTTAACTGCTGAGACATCTCTCTACCCCTAAGATACTTTTAACAGGACTCTGGGAGTAGCAGGCCCCTGGAGAGGAGCAGGGGACGTAGAAGTCTGGAGAGCTGGCAGTCCTGGTCCCTCCCCAGCAGAGGTACCACTAGCGATCCCTACCCACAGGGTTGCAAGAAAGTCAGGGAATCATACTTGTCGAGCACCCATCTGGAACGTTCTAAACAGCATCCACTCCACCATACTTCCGTAAATAAGTGGAAGGATGGCCTGGGTTGAGGGGGAGGCACCACCTACAATATTCCATGTTCTGGGCTCGTTTATTTTCCCAGAATGCATCACAGGCCCAGCAAGGGAAGGAAACTTGTTCACAGCCCCCCCAGAAGGTTCTAGCCCAGCTTTCCAAAGCCAGAGGAGCAAGTGACCTTTCCCACAGCTCCAGGACCTGGACCCTGGCCTCTACTTCATTTTTTGAGTAGGGAGGGAGGGAGCCAGCCCCACCCTGCTATGGGTACAGCCCTCCTCAGCCCTGCTTGCCTGCAGCCAGCAGCTCCTGCAAGGGCTGCCTGCTTCCCGCAGGCTGCGCCTGCACCACCGCATTAAGGACAGATGGATTACAGCTAATGAGCCTGCTCGCACCATTAACACTGGAGCCTTCCCTGGATTAAAACGCGCCCAGCCCGCCGGGCTGGCTTGTCACTCTCGAGGTGGGCACCTCGGCTGCTGGCTGTGCGTCAGCGTACCCTTAATTGCTCTTGTAATTGGGTCGCCTCACTCCTGGGAACCCTGATGCCACCCTCAAGGGATGGTGGACTGGTGAGACTGCCTTTTCCACTCAGCACAGCCCCTCCCCCACCCCAGGCAGGGTTCCCTGAGGCCTGGGCCAGCAGAAACCCCATCCCCAGGATTGTGAAAAAGGGAAGGGGCTGGGTGCATCAGCTCTCCAAATCACAGCCTTTGGTCTATTGCATGCACACACACACACACACACACACACACACACACATACACACACAGGCACGCACACATGCACACACACCTCTCATGCACCCCTACTTTCTCTGTTTCTCTGTCTCTCTCTCTCTCTCTGTCTCTGTCTCTCTCTCTCTCTCTCTCTCTCACACACACACACACACACACAAACGCATGCATGCACATACACCCAGATGTATGCACACACGCACAAATATACACACATCCCTCTCATGCACCCCTACTTTCTCTGTCTCTGTCTCTCTCACACCCGCACATACACACACATACACACACACACACACGCGCGCGCGCGCACGCGCACACACATCCCTCTCATGCACCCCTACTTTCTCTGTCTCTCTCACACCCGCACGTACACACATATACGTATGCACACATGTTCCCACACTCACAGCTCTCTCTGTAGGATGAAGAAGAAATCAGGAACAAGGGCCTTGGCTGGGCAGCAGGGTGGGGCTATGAGGCCCTGAGTCAGAGGCCAATTTCCTGGCCTGACTCAGTTGTGTGGTTCAGCAAGGTTGTTCAGCCTCTCTTTGCCTCTGTTTCCCCGTCCATGGAAAGGAGCCCGTGCTGAGTGAGTAGTCAAATCTAACAGTCAGCGTGGCGCACGGACAGTGCCGGTCTGGTCTCTGTCACCAGTGTGCAGACATTGCGGCTTCAAATTCACTCCATAATCAACCCAGACTGCCTTTAAACTTATGGCCAGCCATCCTCCTGCCTCAGCTTTCTGCTAACTCATGATTAGATCATAAGCAGGAACAGGACCCAAGGGTGGTCCCAGATGGTTGCAGGGAACTTTGGGTTCAGCAAGGTCTGAGGCCAGGGGAGTGTGGCAGGTGACACTCAATGGAACCCGTATGCTAGCTGAGGGGTTCATCGCCAGCAGTGTTTCCCACATGTCTCACGGTCACTCTTCCTCCCATAGGAATCCAGACTTGCTTCACACAAATGCAGAACAAGACCTACTGCAGCCCCAGTGAGGCCGTCTCTCTAAGGCCTGTTTCCCCATTTGAGAGCTAGTATAGCTAGGGTGCGGTATCCCTCCCACATGCTGCCTGGGTGCACAGGCTACGGACAGACGTTGTGGGAGGCACCAGGCTGTGAACAGGAGGGCAGGAGCAGAGGCTGTCCCTGAGGTCTGAATTATTCACACACAGTGGCACCCTTACTTACAGCGCAGCCGCCGACACCTGCTGGTAGATTACTCGGGGACTGGCTGCTCTCTCGGTTAATTAAGGGAACACTTTTGCCAGTGACTTCTCAGGTGTGCAGCCAAGCAGCGCCAGGTCTCATCCCACTGCCTCAGAGACACTGGATCCCCCAAGACCTGCCAGTGAGAGGGAACAGTAGCTGGAGTTCTGTCAGGCTCCTGGGTAGGACAGTCACCCGCCGTGCTCCAGGGCTAAGGCAGGGGGAGTGTGCCAGGCCACAGGAGAGGCACTGGGCTGAACCTGGATCCTATGGGGGCTGAGCAGAGTCTGTGCACACACTCTCTCTCACCTGACAGAGCCGGGCACAGCCACAGACACTGTGCTCTGGCAGGTTCTAGCAGGTTCTGGCAGCCTTCTAGCAGGGTAGGAGCAGCAGCCAACATGAAACATTTACAAAGGCCTTTCGTAACCATCTGCACTGGGAACGGAGAGGCGGGCTGAGCAACCACAGCCTTTCCGCCTGGGACATCAAGGCCGATGAATGGAAGACGCAGCAAGGCCCTTGGACATCGATGGCCCCACCAGCACCAGGCTTTGAGACACCAGTCCAAGTAGGAACAAGGACCAAATTGGCCCACAGACACGCTGTACAGGCAGCTAAGGGTGGGGACAGAAGACCGTACCATATCCCAACTGTATGACCTCCAGCTGTGTGACCTTGGTGACATCACCAGGACTCTCTCTGTGTCTCGATCTGCCCCAAATCATGCACCTAATGGAGGGAAGGTTTCCTTTTGTACCTTCTCTGGGCTCCTTGCAACATCTATGGTCCCTTGGCACACGGTAGCGTCCACTGGACTTCAGTTCTTGACAAGGTCCCTTTGAACTGGATTGACTTTCTTCTGCGTGCATCCAAGAAACTCCCACACACCCCTCGAAACCCTCCTCGAGCATTCTGTCCCTCTGCCTCTTCCCCTCTGTGAGATACAAGACTCTCCCTCCACCGAGGCCAACTGTAGTTCCTACATGGTTTATCTTGGTGAATTTTCCAAAAAAAAAAAAAAAAAAAAAAAAAAAAAAAAAAAAAAAGGAGGTTTTCTGGCCTGCACTTTAGAGATTAAGAGAATCTGCTTCGCTGGCTGAGTCATGCAGAGCCTGAATTTGAACCTGGGAAGTCTGGCTCTCTCTCTCTTCAGCTGCCTCAGAATGGATGCGTGGGGAAGAGGAGAGAGGTCTGACTGTTTCAAGAAGAGCGGGTGTCAGGAGCGGCTAGACCGACCCAGTGGATCTGAGAGAAGAAACAGATGCTGAGATCTGAGACAGTCAGCTTAGCAGGAAGCGGGGCAGGTTACAAAATAAAACTGAAACCCCTGAGCAGAGGCTCGGCGGTGCCATCCAGGGAGGGAACCTTGGCCTGCGGTTTCTGCCTGCACGCCCCCACCCCCACCCTCAAGTGCTGGCTCAGCGTGGAGCCCAGCTGCTGACCTGATGATTATTTCAGGACTACAGGGGCAGGTGGAGAGCTCTTGGCTTCAAGCTGGAAATGGGGGAGGGCGTTCCCAATGGGTGTCTATCTGAAAAATCAGACTGGGGGATTCTCAGACTGCCTGGCAGCCTCACCCACCCCCCCCAACCCCCCACGACCTGCTCTCCCCGGGGACTTTGGCTGTTCCCACCCCCCCACTGCACCTGCTGTGGGAGTGACACCTCAGCAGATTGAATTGGTTCCCCGGTCCCCTGGGAGAGCAATTGGATGCAGAGCAGAGGACTGCTGCTCTGCTGGGTCATCTACTATGGGTGGCCAGGGAGGCAGCGGGTCTTAGGGGACCTCCAGGACAGAGAATGCTCCTCTTTAGGGACCAGGGGTGGCAGCAGTGGAGGGCCAAGAGGCTTACCCTCTGGTCAGAAGGGGAGTTTTGTAGTGGTTGCCCAACTGACCCGAGTTTACATGAAACTCTGGCTTCAATTCCTTTCCTCACATAGAATGAGCATGGGGGTTTTATAGGTGTGCAAACCTAGCAATCATGAGGCAGATGCAGGAGGATCAGGAATTCAAGGTCACCTCAGCAGCCACAAGTCCAGCCTGGGCTACATAAGGTCTTGAGCTGGGAACCTGGGTGGGATGTGGGAATCCAGGGTTTTTAAAGGACGCGGACTGCCCTTGTGATGCACGTATGACTTGGGTAATGTCCAGTGTGTGGTAGCAATGTGACCTCTGCAGCCAGCTCCTTGATGTACCGCGTCCCCCAGGGTTGGCAGGAACTCTCTCAGGAAGTGAGAAGTTAAAAACCTCAGTGCTTAGACAACTGAAAACCTGTGTCCACCCTATGCCCAGAGACAGTGAGTGACTAATTGCTAGAGACAAGCAGGCTGGTCCACACCACAGACTGTTACTCAGCCATAAACAAAGCAGTTAGACACGCTGCCAAGGTGAGACCTACATACATGATGCTGAAGGCTGGGTGTGAGGACACTATCTGCGATCCAAGCATGGCTGAAACTGAGGCAGGGAGATGGACAGGTCCAGGCCAGTCTGAGCTACAGTCCTACCACCAAGAAATGGAGAAGAGTCTTTATAGTGTGTGAACTAGGTCTTGGTAAAACTGAAAAACCTAACCCCTAAATCCTGCCTTGCACCCAGCCAGAGACCAGAGCTGCCCGTTCGGCAGGAGCTCTGGGTGCAGAACCGGTGAGCATCATGATTCCCTGCGGGAGGGGGTGCGGCTGGTGTGCACACGCTGATTTCACTGGAGTCGATAAGCAGACAGACAGACACTTGTGTTGGACATGTGGTCCAGGCTCCAAGGCAGCTGAGCTACTGGGGCCCACCAGTGCCACATCATTTCAACTCAGAGTTCAGGGACTTGAGAAGTCTTGGCTCGGTAAGCTGGGAACTCCGTACCACAAGTTGAGAATGGTATGGGCAGGGGAATCTGGGCAAGCAGAACCCAAGGAGCAAATCATAGCAGGCGGGGTTGGGGATTTAGCTCAGTGGTAGAGCGCTTGCCTAGGAAGCGCAAGGCCCTGGGTTCAGTCCCCAGCTCCGAAAAAAAAAAAGAACCAAAAAAAAAAAAAAATCATAGCAGGTACGGTTAGACCCGGGAAGGGAAGGACAGGGAAGAGAAGGGAAGGGAAGGGGAAGGGAGGGGAGGGGAGGGAAGGGAAGGGTGTAAGGACAAACAAGGATGAGAAGAGAAGACAAATTCTGTCATGTCTGTGAACATGCTGCCTGCCTTACTGGGACTGCTTCTGTTTGACAGTTGGGCATCAGACGGTAGGATAACAGAAACTCCAGGCTAATAATCCTCTGCATGTTTTCTTGGGTCTACCTCTGTCCATCTTCAGTAACCCACCCAGGCCTGCAGGCCTTGGGTGTTCTTAGCAGCCCTCAGTTCTCAGCGAAACTCACCAAACCCAGCCTGGTCCTTCCTCCACCTCACAACTGCCCATACAGCGCCGATGCCACAGAACAGGTAGCCTGCTGTCCTCTGAGGCTCAGCGTGGGCTTCAGATTTCAAGTAGGGCCCATCAGAGGTTCTAGGAACACAGCCCGGTAGTTATCAGGGATGATATCTGGATCCCAGATCCTAGAGCCACAGGAGACTGAATGAACCCCCACCTCTACCCCAGGACTACTACATCTCAGTTATAGGGTGCAGAATGGGCAATGGGGTCCCAGAGGTCTCATGCCCTAGCTCCCAGTCAGTATACCTGAAACCAGCCTGCTCTTCCAGGATGCCTGGGCTGCCTCACCTCCTTCCTGCCCTGCAGTCACTTCCTGGACACAGCTCAGCAGATCTATGCCCTTAGCACCCGCACCCAGAACCTCAGGAGTGGTCATGTGGAAACGGGTTCTTGAAGATATAATTACTAGAGGTAAGCTTGAGGATTATGGTGTATCTTGAGGCTACAGTACACGACAAGTGTGTATAAGGCCCTGGGACCCATTCCTAGCACAAACAAACAAATGAACAAACAAAGATGGGTTTTACAGAAGGAAGAGCCCTGAGCCCTGTGTGACTGGCAGTCATACAAGGAAGGGGCTGGGTTCAGTGATGACAACAGGACATATCTGTGGAGGCAGAGTTTAGAGAAAGTATGGCCATGAGCCAAAAAACGCTGGCCACCGCCAACAGTCAGAAGCATCACGAAAGCCTCTTCTAGAACTTTTAGGGACCTTCGTTTCGGTCTTGGCCTGCAGAAATATAGATTTCTATTGTTTACCACAGAAAACAAGCTCTCTCCGTGTACCTCCCTCCCCCATCAGGAAACACCAAGCAAGTGGCATCTTTAGCTGCCATACTGGACCATGTGATGTCACTCTACTTCCTATAATGCACAGGGCGTTTAACTGGCCCCAACCATTAGCAATGTCATAATTCCTCAGTTTAATGTGTGTGTGTTTCTGAGCGTGTATGTATGTGTACTACATGAGTGCAGTATCCACAGTGGCCAGAAGAGGGCACTGTATCTTAACTGATGATCTCCAGCCTTCATTTTTTTCCTTTGAGAAAGGGATGGTCTCTTGTAGCCCAGGTTGGCCTTGACCTTGAATGTAGCTTGAGTGGCCTTGATTTTCTGACCCTCCTGGGATGCCCATCATACCCAGTTTATGTGGTGCTGGGAATTGAACCCAGGGCCTCGTGCATGCTAGGCAAATGGTTTACCCATCTTCATTTTAAACCAGGGTCACCTAAGATGAGAAAGCCCCCTGCCTCTGATGTCCATGACTGGAATAAGGTGGCCCTCACGTTGGAGAAACCATGAGGGAATTGCTATCAACAGACATGGTGAGGGCTGGCTCCCTTGTGCAGGTCAGCAGGGGCTGGGTATCCCCGGGTATGGATCTAGGCAATGAGAGGCCAGGGCAGGCAGGAGAGGACCCCACTGTGGCCTTCCATCAGTCAGGCTCTCTGGACTGCCACAGAGGGAGCACCAAGCTGGCAGCGGGAGCCAGGGGTGCCCCTTCCCCACCTGCACAGAGCTTGGGCGGGCGGTGAGGCTGCCAGATGGCACTACGCCATGTGCCAGAGAGTAATCACGGTTAAAAATTCACTGGGTTTTCTTTTCTTTTTTTAGGTTCCGTTTGCACTCTCTGCTTACGTCTCCAGAAGGTACCAAACCACCACTGATGGCTTTAATTGTCTCTAATTAAAAGAAACATCGCCTGGGACCTGGGGCTCCTTCATTCAGAGGCTACAGGGGGAGTATGGAGTTGTGGGAGGGCTCCCTGGGGCCCCTGCAGGGCCCTGCTGCTCCTGTTGTCTGATAGAGACCCTAGTTGGGTTGGAGGTGGGCCACTGGTATCTCTCTCTCTCTCTCTCTCCCCCCATATATATATATATATATATATATATATATATATGCAGGAGCCCTTAACCCTAGAGATGGGTAAGGTCAGCTGAACAGGACCATCCCCTGTCCCGGGCACACCTGCAAATCACCAGACACTAGGAGAAACATCACGTTCCAGCCCACCCCAAATACCCAAGAGTGAGACAGTCCAGCTGGAGCTGCTGGCCTTCTGGAAGGGCTACAGGACAGCTAATAGCTCCTCTGGCTCCCATAGGAGCACTGGGGTCTCAGCCCGGAGTCTGGGGTGGCCTTGAAGCGTTGACTTTCTGGTGAGAGTCACCATCATCAGAGGCCTTATTAAAAACGAGCCCTTGGGCTCTCTCTGCATGGCCAGGGAGTCCCTTCTTCCACCTTTCTGGCCCTTGAATATTCCTCATCTTCCATAGACGAACAGTCCCCTCGGGTGGCTGGCTGGTATTTCAGCCTGGAGAATGTCCTCCTTCCAGCCAGATTGGCTGACTTCTCCATGTCCCACAGATGAATGCCAAGGCGCCGTCCTCAGAGCCTGGTTCTCCTCTTGACTCCCATAGTCCTGGGATTTTTTTTTTTTTTTCGGAGCTGGGGACTGAACCCAGGGCCTTGCACTTGCTAGGCAAGCGCTCTACCACTGAGCTAAATCCCCAACCCCAGTCCTGGGATTTTTAAATGATCCTTATTTAAAAAAAAAAATATGTAGCCAGACACAGTAGTTTCACAGGTCTTTAATCCTAGCATTTGGGAGGCAGGGACAGGTGAATCTCTTGAGTTTGAGTCCAGCTTGTTCTGCAGAACAAGTTCCAAGACAGCCAGGGCTACACAGGGACACCCTGTCTCGATAAACTCAAAACTGAACCAAAGAGATATCACACACACACACACACACACACACACACACACACACACACACACACACACACACACACGGTCTGTAAGGCTGGAGAGATGGCTCAGCAGTTAAAAGCACCGGCTTCTCTCCTACAGGACCCACGGGTTAATTCTTAGCATCCACAAAGCAGATGACAACTGCCTTTAACTTGAGTTCCAGAGGCTTGGACACCCTCGTCTGGCCTCTGTGGGTGCCAGGCATCCCATAGTTCACAGACCAATATGCAGGCAAAACAAATGAATACAATCAAATATGCACAGGCACAGGGCTGGGTGTGTAGGTGCCAGAGCTCTGGGGAGGCCCATCCTCCTTTCCAGCTTCCCGCTCGGGGGCCGCTGACAGGGAGGCACACGCTTTTGGTTCTGTCTGTCTGTCACGTGGCTTCACATGTGTCTGTCACCTCCAAGACTGTCTGTCACTGGACTTGGGGCCCATCCTTACCCGGAGTAACTTCATCTTGGCTCTCTCATCTAAGTCTACCTGCTAAGATCCCATCCCAAGGTTGAGATGAGAGTCTGGGTGGACAACAATCTAGTGGAGAGCTCTTAGATACCCCTCTTTCCTCCCAGAGCTCATGCTGGTAGAGGTCAGTGGGAAAGAACAGTTCTTTCTGTCCTTCTGTCCTCCTGTTCTTCTGTCGTTCCATCTGTTCTGAGGCCCGTGGCAGGGTGAGGTGGGAGAAGAGAAGCTAGCCCAGCCTGTCACAGAGTCTGGATCTTTCCCTGTAGCTCCCATCACTGTGGTCAGAGGATCTCCAGACAGACGTGTCACATACCTCACAGGGGAGGCACCTACTACCGAGGGTCCAGAGGGACACACAGAGGGCAGGTCTATGACCAAAGCTTTTCCCGGCACTGCCTGCAAATGTCTTAGTTCCAGGAATGGTCTCAGAGAGGGGACAATGGCCTCGTTAATCACCATGGACTGAGCATAGGGCATACGGAAAGGCCATATTCAGTCTACAGCCCTGGCAACCATGAGGTTTCAAAGAGCCTGAATTCTGTACCCTTTCCCATCAGGCTTCTATGAAACCTAGACCGCTCCAAGGTAGAAGAGACGCCATACTGTATGACCCCTGAGGTCATCACAGGCTAAGGTGATGGTTCTCTTAGTCTCTCTGGGGACACCAGCCCTGGCCAATAAGACAATATGGAGGTCGGAGAGAAGGAGAGATAGACCCAGGAGACTCACTACCTGAGTTTTCCCATCCTATGCAGACATAAATGAAGAATCTACAGTGAGTCAAAGGAACCTTACTCAATTATATCTGCACAAGGCTCCAAGAGGATTGCTGGCAATCCCCAGGTTCAGAGCAAATAAAAGTTAATGGTTTCAGGCTAGTACTAGTTGGAACCAGTCAGGGGCTGATGGGTGCATAGCTGGCTAGAGGCAGCTTGATGTCACACACTCTGTATGCCTCCAGATCATTAGAGTACTCAGGTGGGGGCACAGCTGCCCCTCACTGGCCAGTACAAGAGCCTTGGTTTTTCTCAGCTGGCTGAGCTGGGAACCCCCTGACCTTGCCACTCAGTCCTGCCTCTTGTTTGGTCTCTTCCTTCCTCCCTGAGAGTCTCTAGGAGGGATGTTCGTTTTCTCTGACAAGCCTGGACACAGTTTGTCTGGTTAACTGCCTGGAAGCTGCAAGCAGAGAAGCCCATGATATCACACACACACACACACACACACACACACACACACACACACATACATACACACACACATACACACACATACACACACATATACACACACATACATACACACATACACACACACACACACACACACACACACACATACACACCAGAGTCTGCCACCCAAGGGTCATATGTGCTATCCCATACAGGGCTGCCCTCTCTCCCACCCAATCTAAGTCTCTTATGTGCCACTGGGGCCCTCGATGCTACCAAATTTTAGTAGCAGAGCCCCGTCTGGCTTGTGTTTGGCCGTCGTGACAAGGTCCACAGAGTTCAGAGACTTCGCAAGGCCTTGGGACCCTTCCTGCTTCAGGGAGAGCTGACGACTGCTCAGCTTTTCTCACTGTGCTGACAGGAGACCTAAGAAACACAACTTGAGAAGGGTTTACTGCGGCTCAGGGTATGAAGGGATACAGTCCACCATGGCGGGTGGGCAGGGCAGCGGGTGGGGATGTGAGGCTAGTCATATTATGTGCACAGTCAGGAAGCCGGGATAGGTGAATGTTGGTGCCCAGTCCACTCTCTCCTTGTGTGCAGCCCAGGATCTCGGCTGGGTGCCACCCACATTCAGGGAGGGTCCTTCTGCCTCAGTTAATCTAACGAAGAACCCCTCCCCCACAGGCATGCCTGGAGCCTGGTCTCCTGGGTGATTCTAGATCCTCTCAATTGCAGCAGATTATCAACATCACAGCCACGTTTTATTCCAACACACACCAAACACATTTTCTGCCTTCCGGAGCTCAGGCCCACCCGAGGGGACTCTCCAGTCACATTCAAGAGCTCAGACTGATGAACTGATGAGAAGGAGATCCTGGTTCTCAAAATGCTAGCTGTACATCTCAAAACAGGAAGAAAAAAAAATCACTGGTCCAGAGAGAAGCCCCACTGGCCATTAGGCACCCAGCAAGCATTTATTGGGCACCTACTGCATACTCCGAACCTCAGGAGGTCAAAAGAATAGAAACATTCTTCCCATAAGGGACTAGTGAGAGAGAGAGAGAGAGAGAGAGAGAGAGAGAGAGAGAGAGACATACATACATGCCTGTAGGCGCCACTGAGGAAAACCTAACACCTGAGGCCAGGAGGAAGCACGAGTGGAGGCTGGGAACATGAAGTGCTCCTTGAAGGGGCGGGTGGTGGCATTCGGGCTGGGAGACTGAAGAGCTGGGCCCTGCACCGAGGCAGGCAGCCTGCAGGCCTTATTATGATGTCTGGTGTTACGTCTTCTAGGATGGCCAACACAGTCTCCAAGCCACTAACTGGGTCAACGGGAATCCAGGTCATCTGGGTGTCATACTGCATGGCCCTTCTCTGTTACATGACACGTGTGTCCCTTGTCCTAGAGGTACAGGGCAGTCAGGCAGGGCCAGCGTAGGCGCAGGTATGGGATCTGTGAACTGAAGCGTTGACAGAGGCATCTTACTTTACTGCATCATGGGTAATGAAGGGTGTAGGAGGGATGGCGGTGGCAGCCACCTTTACTAAACACGGGGGGGGGGGGCGGGGGGGGGCATGAAGCTTCAAAGCTTCTCTGCAGGAGGACCTAATTGAGGACTGCCTGAGAGACCAAGGATTGCTGGTGCAGACAATGCCAGCCAATCGGGAACTGCTCTTTAGAAGGGATGCTTTCTTGGGACCAATGGGGCACGGGCAGAGGGTATTAAAGGAGCTTGCGGCAGAGTTCAGAGAGATTGCTGCTGTTTCTCACTAGCTCCCATAGTCTGTGTCGTTGACTCTGTGTCACCTCACTTCTGACCTCAAGGGCAGGTAGGGTCGTCAGCAAGCAGTCCAGGGCACAGGCAGTGTCAGGGCTGTTCTGCATCTCTTTAGACAAGGTGCCCAGCGGCTATAACACAGGAGCACACTACCTGCCTTCCCCAGCTTCTCTCTCACCCGAGCCTCTCATCAGCACAAAGCCAGTGCTGGCCTTTGAGACTGACACAGGATGGCAGGGGCACAGTTAAAGGACAGTGTGCAGGTCACCCCCATCGAGACACCACTTCCTGTGCAAGTCTCCCCAGCTCTAGCTGATCCTTATCGCCCTACCCAGCCTTTAGAAAGGAACAGAGAGCTACCTAGCTCTGGGGAGCCCCCACCACTCACACATGCTTGCACGAACGTGCACATGCACATACATGTATATGCATATTTTCATACACTTGAACACATACGTGTGCTTGCAAGCACATGTGTGCACATATACACACATGCATGCACACACTCACATGTATGCTTGCATGTGCATGCACACACATCCACATACACATACTCTCACATACTTGAACACACATGCTTGCACACATATGTGCATGTGCAAACACATGTGTGTGCACACATGCTTGCATGCACACATGTGTGTAAGCACACACTCATGAGCATGCATGCACACATACATGCATACACACACCTGCACAGAGCAGTGCAGACAGCTAAGGAGAGACCACAGGATTAACCAACTATACACGGACAGCCAAACAGGCAATTTGCCTGGCGGATGATGGTCTGTATCTGAGACCCAGTGACCATTCTGCCCATCCACCCTGGGGAGACTGAGGCTCTCAGCCACTGTGTGACCAGGCCAAGGTCACACAGCTGGTGAGGGGGCTAACAGGACTGCCAAGGCCTCTCTCTACCAGCCGGGAACAGGGAGGAAGAACAGAGAGAGGGCCCAGGCAGGGGGAAGCGGGTGAACAAACCGGAAACAGGAGGCGAGTTTTGGAGGCTTGCCTGGCTCAGAGAAAGGGCCTCCCTGGAAGTCAGAGCTGCCGCCCCCATCTCTGCTGCTGGGGGAGCCTTGGAAATCGCCTAAGCCGACATCTGATGGCCCGGATTTGTTCTTAAGCTCTTTTTACCCACTGGACCATAATCAACTGCTCAGGGCCTCTCCACAAATGCCTCCCCCAGAGTTCCCAAAAGGCAGAAAGCTTTCAAAGCTGCAGTTCAAACTTCAGTGACTGCATGCAGAGAGACCAGGCATGGCTGGCAGACCAGGGAGAGGGCAGTCTTCCCCCTCCCCATACCGATCCACCCAGAAGAAAGAAACCAGTGCGAGAGGCAGAACCAACTCCAAGCACAAGGAGCTGTCCTGGGACCATCAACTATACCTGCTCTTGTCATTAGAGTGGCTCCAGAGTGACTCAAGCGGCCATCTGGCCTCTTGGATGGGGCACCTCAGTGGTCCTGACTGCGGGCCACCACCTGCCCACCTTCACCTGCAGCACTGTCCACAGACCTCAGAGGCTCGCTAAGCCCTCCAAGGTACAGACAGGGTTTTGTGATGCTTTATAATTCTCCTCACCTGACTGGTGTGTGTGTGTGTGTGTGTGTGTGTGTGTGTGTGTGTGTGTGTGTGTGTGTGTGTGTGTGTGTGTGTGTGTGTGTGTGTGTGATTGGTGCTGTAGGGTTCAGCAGACAGATCTACAATGAGTGGTGGTGAGAAACGGGGCTGAGGCTGGAGACCTTTCTACCATTTCCTGTTGGCACAACCAAGACTAGAAATATACCCCACCTGCCACTCTGCCCTACTCATCCTACTGCACTGTCCCTGCTACAAGAGGGCTGGGGATCAACACTTACCCCTAGGTTGCCAATGGTCAGGCCACTGCAGAGTCCTAGCCTGAAGCCTGGCAGGTGTCAGGTGACCTCCCCTAGCCTTTCCCACCCACAGGCCTGGCCTTGAGGAGGACCACAGGTGCAGGAGGATTACAGGTGCAGGAGGATAATGGTTGCAGGAGGACCAGACACTGGAGGACCACAGGTGGAGGAGGACCACAGGTGGAGGAGGATCACAGGTGCAGGAGGATAATGGGTGCAGGAGGACCAGACACTGGAGGACCACAGGTGGAGGAGGACCCAGGTGGAGGAGGATCACAGGTGCAGGAGGATAATGGGTGCAGGAGGATCAGACACTGGAGGACCACAGGTGGAGGAGGACCCAGGTGGAGGAGGATCACAGGTGCAGGAGGATAATGGGTGCAGGAGGATCAGACACTGGAGGACCACAGGCACTGGAGGATCACAAATGCAGGAGGACCACAGATACCGGAGGACCATAGGCTCAAGAAGACCACAAGTACATTCAAAATAAATGGACGGCTGCTTTTTCTGACAGCTGAGGGATCAGGGTGTGTGAGGAAGCATGCTGGGCCTGGAGGAGGTGTGCCGAGTAGGGGGAGTTGGGAGGGCTGCTTGAGTCTCCATCCTCTCCTCCCAAGGGAAACCCTGGAGCAGAGACAACCTTGTCTTCAGATGCAGTGTGCTGCACTGCCCCCTCTGGGTCACACAGACCAGGGACTCTAGGAGATGCTTCCAGATAGTGAGTGGCAGGTGATTTGGAATTCGCCAGTACCGGGGCTGTCCTGTGGCTCTCTAGAGATGGGGGCAGGGGCGGGGGGCGGGGGGGCGGGAGCAGCACTGAGATGCCTGAGTTTATGTGGCAGCATCACACAACAGTGCAGGGTGCCAGCCTGGGAGCCTCGGGGCTAAGGGCATCCCTGTGTCCTGCAAACCCCCCCCCCCACGCTCCAGTCCCATCTCGGTCACCCCCTAGGCACCCTGCCCACCCTACTCCGTGCACTTGATAATGCTTGTCAAGACTGCTGAGCAGTCCTGACCTCTCCCCCACCACTGCTAATTAAGGCTCCGCAGTGACAGTTCAACTGCAGAGCATCAAGCTGGCGGCTCCTAAGCCTCTAATTGGGGCTGCTTTTCATTCTAAGCCTGCGGGCTGGGGCTCTCCAGACCTGGGCCTTGGCTCATTTTCCTTTTGTGTTTTCCATCTGAGATGGGGGGGTGTGAGTAGGAGGGGGAGGGAAGGAGGGAGGAATGGAGGGAGGGAGGGAGAGAGAGAGAGGAGGGAGGGAGGGAGAAACAGGACCAGGTGGGGCCTTTCCCTGATCCCCTTTCTCTGCCCGCACTGAGCTCCTGGCCTAGGGCTGAGCCCTGCTTCGGGGCAGCTGCTGGGATGTCCCCACTCCCAACCCCAGGCTTCTGGGACCCCAGCGTTTTGTATGTGTGTGGCCTGAATGACAGCTGCCCCCACAGAACGGTCTCCTCCCTGGGGCTGCAATGTCTTGCTCCAAGCTCCCACTGGGGCCATGCTGGCTCCCCCCCCCTTTCCCACCTAATGTTGATGAGATGCCAAGCAGGCGCTCTCCAAGGCTCTCCAACTGCCTTCCTCCTCCCACCCACTAAATCACTGTGGCCTAGAGCCTGAGAGCTGGCTGGGGAGGAGGAGGGAGAGCTACTGCTCTCCAGAGCTGCCAGGAGCAAAGGCAGTAATATTACCTGGGGGAGGGGGAAGGCCGGGAGGAGGTTCGTGGACTTTAGCAGGTGGTGGAGGGGCCAGAGCCACAAGCAGCATCTAAGGGCTTTCCTGGGACCCATTGCAGGGGATGGTGATTCCCATTAAAGCCAGATTTCTGCTTGCACACATGCTCTCTCCACCTCACCCCCACCTTCAAAGAGGCCACACGGGGTTCCTCACACTAGATCCACAGCAGCACGCCACCAGGGGTCTCTATCTCAAGAGTGGAAAGGCTATGGGGGATTTCAGTGGGGGAGGAATATGTCCTACAGGGCATATTCTGCCAACAATGTCTGCAGTTTTGGCTCAGAAGTGGGGGACAGAATGCTTCTGGCATCCTGTGGGAGACACCAGAAAGGTCCCTGCAACAAGGAGTCAGACTCTGGAATGGCAGTGACCTGGAGGTTGAGATGCCAGAGAAAGCCAGCTTCCCAGAGGCACGGACCAACCTTGTATAGCAGAGTTCCGCTGAGGCTGGCTCTGTCTCATAGCAAGCACAGCCTAGGCTTACTTGTGTGGGTGCGTACGGGTCCTGGGTGTCTTGCCCATTCACAGGCTCCTCCTCCCCTTGGACTGTCAGGCTGGGGCAGCAATGTTCCCTCATGAGCTGAGGCCTAAGTTGCCCACTTTCCTGTTGGGTGGTCCCCCCTGGTCTGACTCTCTTCTCTGCCACAGTCATGGGTATTGAGGCACTCTAAGGCCCTGGTTCCTGAACACCAGGCTGGCTGGGCGGTTTTCTTTTGAAGCCCACCCACGGCCCCTCCTACACATTTCAGCAAGTGCTATGTATGCAATGGGCCACCCTGTCACCCTGCCCTCAAGAACAAGGTATGTTTATCATCCTCTGCAGAGTCCTGTGATGAGGACATCAGAATCCCTGGAGGCTGGGCCTGGGCTTCCCTGGAGGGTCCCCTAGTCACCTGGAGCTGTATACTATTACAAAGAGTAGGAACACAGCTGTCCTCTCAGGTGGACACTGGCCTAGACATTAGTATCTCACTGGAGATGGGGGAGGGGGTTAGCAGAGAGAAGGTCCCCTCTCCCCTACCCTAGGGTCAGCAGGTCCTCAGAAATTGAGGGAAGGTGGGTCCCAGGTAGGAACTCGGGGTCCCCCTACCTACCCCACCAATAGAACACAAGGAATGGCTGGGTCTGTGGCAAAAAAGTCTTCCAGAAGCACCTAGAAAGAGTCGTGGCATCTGGGTCACAGTCAACCTTCTAGCCTGGTTTCCTTGGAAGGGCAGTTGTGGGTTTTCCCTGTGCACAGAAGCCTCCTAGCCTATAGAGCCTTGATGTTCTCATCTGAGTTATGGCCACCCTGGGTCGAGGGACCTCTTCCTCTAAACTCTGCGGCATAAAGTATCATTCTGTTAAGGCCACCGGTGGGCGGTAAAGGTGGGAACCTCAGAAGGCAGCACCTGAACTCTGACCGGGCTGCGTGGGCGTGCGTGGGCAATGTTCAGCTTCCTGGAGCTCGCTGGGGACGTTTGACTGTCACCAGGTGTCAAGGACAGTTGTCTAAGTTGCTCCTCATACAAGAGCACCTGGGTGTGACGAGGAGTGACTTCTAGGCATTCCTCAACAGGCAGGGTTAAGACACGGCTCTGCCTGCAGGTAAAGGGTGCATTCTCCTAATAACCGCAAAGGATCTACACAGACCACAGCCGCCGCCTCTGCTGTTGCTGCCAGGGACGATTCTGATGCTTCCTGAATCAAACTCTCTTGGCACCAAAGCCTTGTGCTTGGAAAAGCCCCCCCCCCCCTTCTACTCCCAGCTCAGACTTAGCTTTGCACACCCCAGGAAGAGAAAATGACAGACAGTACTCAGTTCCAGGAAGCAGAGGAGACAATATTCAGGGCACATGAGCAGGGGTAGCATCCTAGTCAAGACCTTCTGCATCCATCCAGGCCCCAAGGCTGTGTTTCAGGGTGAGTACCACTGGATAGGTACAGACAGCAGTCTATGGTGTCTCGGGGCCAGCAGGAAGCTCGGGGTTCTCAGGCTTTGTCTGGGGTGATTTTATTAATCTTTAGCCTAGGAGTCCTGACTATAGGGGACCCCAACATCTCCATAAGGGCCGTGCAAGCCCAAATGCTAGGCTCAGCCTGCCTAGAGGCAGCTTGTGAATTGGCATTCCCAACCATTCCCAGGCATGGTGGCTGTCAGTTGGGGCTCTGTCTGGGGAACAGAAACATTGAGATCTCAGCCACAGTGTGAACTTTGCTCCCAAGTGCCCTGATAGTGTGCAGGGGGTTGGGAGGTCGAGCCTGACCCTACTAAAGTCCTCACATATGCACCTGCAGGGGGCATGCTGGTTTATTTGCCTCTCATTTCCCTGCACTCTGGAGTTCAGTTCCCACAGCCTGGGTCCTCAGGGTCTCCACAGGCTCATGGCCTTCATCCCAGCGCGTCTTCCTAAGCGCATGGCTCTGTCCCTGCCTCTGTTCCTCTTGAGTACGACTCCTTGAACACAGAACCCTGCCTCTTCACAGGTGACCCCCAAATCAAGCAGGGAAGCACAGCTGTGCATCTAGAGTTGGGGAGGGGGGTGTCCCAGAGATGGCTGGTCCACTTCCACTGCCTCTGAACCCCACAGGCCAGATCAGCAGGGGCTACAGGGAAACCCAGAACAGATGGGGGTAGGGAGCCAAGGGAAGGGTACCACTGTGCACCTCCATTTCCTCAGTATGCATAGGGTTTGACAGTGGTGACCAAGAGCCTTTGGGTATGAAGAGGCAGTGTGCAGAAGAGGCCCGGGGGAGGGTCCATAGAGCAGTCTAAATGGATGCTGACCGGCTGCCTTTGGCATCGTGGCGACAGAAGAGCAAAGCAGTGGCCCGCCTGAGGCCACCTCACCCATGTTCTCCTGGTTCCCACACAGCCACGCTGTTGCCTGATTCCTATAGGGACGCGGGAGGTCTGCCCAGTCTCATCCCTGCAAGGTGGGGACCTGACTCTTGTGCGCCATGGGAGTCAAGGGAGTGCTGCACATGGTCTTCAGATCAGCGGCCCAGCCTTGCCCTACTTCTAAGCAGAGAACAGAGGCAAGGCTGAGTTCTGGCATCAGGACACATTTAATTGGGCCAGTGAGATGGCTCAATGGATAAAGATGCTTGCTGCCAAACCTGATGACCTGAGTTACACACATGCGCGCGCGCACGCACACACACACATACACACACACACACACACACACACACAGTGCTAATACATGTAATAACTTTTTTAAAAAATTAAAAAATATTTACTCTATGTATATGAGTATACTGCAGCTGTTTTCAGAAGAGGGCATCGGATCCCATTACAGATGGTTGTGAGCCACCATGTGGTTCCTGGGAATTGAACTCAGGACCTCTGGAAGAGCAGTCAGTGGCCTTAACCACTGAGCCATCTCTCCAAGCCCATGTAATAATTTTCTAAAAAAGATCCACTGTGTCACCTCTAGGGTGACATCAAGGGCATTGCACTGACCTCAAGGGGCAGGAGAGGACCCCAAGATTAGATGCCTACTCTCTGGGGTTGGGGCTGCAGCATTCCTGGTATTGTGACCTGGCCACAGCTGTGCTCCAGACCCCAGGGAGGTTGGAATACCCCTTCCCTCCTGGCTTGGGAGGCTGAATTGTCCTCCCCACCCCACCCCCACCCCCACCTCCACTCCATAAGCCCCACAGAGCCTCAGCCCTCCTCCCATCCTCCCATCTTTATCTGGCTGTGAACAGTCAGCTCCCCACAGTGGCCTGGCCTGGGGCAGACCGGCTGCCCTTTCTCCAGGGGTCAGAGGCAGGGCGGCGTCTTTGCCATCTCTAGCAGTAGCGATCTCAGAACACCTCCTGAGACCCATTTATCACAGCTGCCTCCAGCCCAGCTGGCAGGGCCACGGAGCTGGCTCTTGTCAGCATTTTTCCTCACAGCAGACGCTTGTGACATGGAGGGGAGGGAATCTTCTGTCCCCATTTGGGAGCTGCCTTCCTTGTGAGGTCCCAGCTGGGCCTGGTCTGTCTCGTAGTCCCCTGTTTCTGGCCACTGCAAGGCCGTGATGGAGGGGGAGGGGACTTCCCTTCCTTCTTTGGGCCTCCCTGGCCGGGAAAGAGGTGCTGGCTTTCCTACGTGGAGCTATTCCATCGAAGACAGATAGAAGCCACAGACTTTTACAATAGGAAGATGGTGGTGCGGGGATGTGGGGGGGCAGGGGGGTTAGGGAGTGGGGTTGGGGGTGGGGGTCCCGGCAACAGGGCAGAGTAAAATGCTGGGTACAGTCGGAGGTGTTCCAGAATGGGCCAGGGAGCTGCGGGTGGCAGCTGAGATACTCATGTTTAACACAATCCTGTAGGTTCCCCCACACCCCTGCCATCTTCTCTGGTGATCTGAGGTAAGGTTTCTAAGCCACATCACACCGCCACTCCACCCCCCCAACCATGATCCTCAGAAGGACCCTGTTAACCCCATGGGCTGCCCAGAGGGAACAGGCTGAGTGGAGAAGGGGCCCACCAAGGTCCAGCACACCATTGACCTCTGGGAGCCAGAATCACATCTGTAAGTAAACTGGGACATGGCGAGCCTCTACTCATAGTGAGCAGAAAGGTCACAAGCTCCACATGTTTGTGGCACACCTAGAACGTAGAGGGACACATGGGTTACCTGGGGAGGAGGGAGGAGGTAAGGGCTTGGGTTCTGCTCCTGGCAGATCTAGCATGAAGATCATGAAGATGAGAGAGAGAGAGAGAGAGAACACACAAGAGAGCACATGACTATAAGACTATACATGCAGAAGGCTGTCTGCCATGCTGGGTCACACTCCAGGCTCCACCTGCCCATAAGAAATAGAGACTCTCGGGGTTGGGGATTTAGCTCAGTGGTAGAGCGCTTGCCTAGGAAGCGCAAGGCCCTGGGTTCGGTCCCCAGCTCCGGAAAAAAAAAGGAACCAAAAAAAAAAAAAAACAAACAAACAAAAAAAAAAAAAAAGAAATAGAGACTCTCAACCGCCCAAAAGGTGTTGGCCCCTAAAGTCAGCTACTGGGGCAGCAGCTTTCAGACAGCCATAATCCTACAGTGCCTCTGACCCGAGCTCGAGTGAGGTATCTAAGCAGGTGGAAGCCATCCTTGTCCTGGGTGTGAACAGGGATGCAGAGTCTGCCTGAACCCCAGGCCCAGATACTATGTGGCTTCAGGCAGTGTTGGCTTCCAAGTCTCTGCTTCTTTATCTGCCCAGAAGAACTGGGAGCTGCTGTGGGGAATGAGGAATCTACCGCACAAGCATGTGCCCCACAAGCATGTACCATGTGTTCTCATACCACCTGGGTATATCCTGCCCCACCCCCACCCCAAACTTCACAGGGCTCCCTACCCTCGACACAGGAGAGGACTGACCCTGCACAGAACAAACCCAAGAGAGGAGCCAGCCTCTGCTGTCTTGAGAGTTCCCTCTGGCATTGTGGTGGGTGGTCCCTCTGCATGGTCCCTCTTGCGACTTCATTTAGAAAGAGAGTGTTCACAGATGGGATTGAGTCTCAAAGCCAGACAGTCTTGGTCTGGAGTGGACATCAACCCTAAGTGCCTATCGAAGAGGCCGAACGGGAAAGGAGGCCACATGGGAGAAAGCCACGTGACAATTAAGGTAGCGATGCTGCCACTGTGTCTGCAAGCCAAGAAATGCTGGGCATGGCCGGCAGCTGCCACAGTACTGGGAGAGAGGCTGTGAACAGATTCTCGCCCAGAGCCCCAAGAAGAGAGCAACCTGCCACCACTGTGATGCCAGACTTCCTGAGGACTGTGAGCAGGTAGGCGTGGGCTGCCTGAAGTCACCCAGCTCTGCAGGTCGTTACAACGGCTCTCTAGAAGCGGACACTCCAGGGAAGGACATGGGATCCAGGCTGAGTTTGCTAGAGGTGGGGCCAACATTCCATGAGGACCTCCCAGCTGAGGACAAAGGACATGGAATGGCCAAAGTGGGTCTAGGCAGGTGGAATCCACCCAATGTCCCTTTGGGTCACAGTTACATCTGAGGGCCTTCAAGGTAGGGCTGGGGTGAAAACCTAGAGGCTGAAGGAGGGGCAACAGAGAGGTGGGACTCCCTAGGCTTGAGACGTTGAAGTGGGAAGGACATAAGCTGACCCGGCCCTTGATAGATAGAACTCAAGAGTCACCTCCAGCCCTTGGTGTCCACTGATAGTCTTTGCCTCCACATACCTCAACCTTTACCCCAGAATGAGGGAGACTTCAACATGCTCTGTACCCCAACCTTCCCAGAATGAGCTATCGCCATCAAATGCTCACACACATTGCCTGTGCAGACTCCTGGTGCCCAGTGTCTACAAGGTCTTCAGAATGGAACAAGGTAAGGGCCAGGGTCTCCACGCTCTGGGAGACCAAAGCAGAATGTCACACGTTGCTTCCTTTTGCCCCTGCCGCGTGAGCTGAAGCCCACATCTAGAAATTTCTTCCAAGAAAGGACGGCCTTCTGGCTGTCAGGCCCTTCTTTGCTTTCCATGCGGGGTCTTAAGCAGAGAAAGTCCCTGCCTCATCCACATGGGTCCCTACTGTGTCTCTTTCCTGTCCTGCATTAGGTGTATCAGCTGATTGGCTGAGCACGGATCAGTGACTACTGCCTAAGGGCAGGAAGTTTCCACAAGGACACCTCAGCTCCTCTGGCGGGGTGGGGTCTCCACTCACACAGCACTGAGTTCACTCCAGGTGATCTACAGCAGAAGAGACACGCTCAACAAAATACTTGTTCACAAAACAAACAGGCTAAACCCACCACAGTGCTGTGGGGACGGACACCTCTGTGATGTCTCATCTGAGCTTCCAGAAAAATCTGAGTTCTTCAGACTGGTAACTCCAGCACACCCCCAGGGGGCTGAGAAGGCCCTGTGACTTGGTCAAAGTACCAGATGGAGACAGTGTTCCTAGATGTGGCCTGGGCACCATCAGTTTTTAGTCTGCTCCCAGGTGATTCCTGAGCTGACAAGCACTGGGGCTCTAGGCCAGAGGGTGAGCATGGTGAGTGGGGGTACGGGGGTAGGGGCACAGGGTGCTTCAGAGCCAACTGCCTGCATGTCAAGGCTTGAGGCAACCCGGTAAACAAGTAACAGAGACTGGCAGGGCCACAGAACAGGCATGCCAGGGAGGGAGGAAAGTTCAACTCTCACGCATCGGTTATCCCTGCAGGGCCTTGCCAGGCCAGGGTGGCACACTATTTCCACACACCCATCCTTGTGATTATCTCTGCTGGCCACCATTTGCTGACTGGGACAGAGACATACATATCTTTGGCTGTGGCTGAACCTGACACAAATTCGGGAGTCACACAGGGACACACAGGGAGCAGGAGGAAGAAGCTCAGGCAGCCACTGAGAGCAGCCTGGCATCGGAACCAAATGAGTCACAAGACCCAGCTCACCTTCAAAGTGGGAGAAATTGGGTTACAGGGCTTCACACTTCATGCCACCATCTAGACACACCCCACAGGCAGCAGCAGACTTGGGGTCCCAAAGGGACAGAGCGAGATGCTCTGGGTGGGCACGTGGGCACTGTGACTGTGGTGGTGTGGAGGTGATATTTTCCCATGTGGCTTCGACAGGACTCACATGCTCTTGCCTGCAGGTTGGATCTTGATAATCGTGTTGTCTTTTCCATGCTGACATGGGACTCAGAGTCTCATCTCAGGCCCTGAGCCTGCACCCTAAGTTCCAGATAAACCTAGTTTGGTTTTGAAACCTCAGGAACTCAAGCTCTATTTAATTCTATGTAATTTTCTCTATTACCGAGAATGACCCCTGATCCTCTTGCCTCCAGGTACCAGGACTACAGATGTGTGCCAGCACACCTGGTTTTTAAAAACATGTAAGATATCTATAGGAGAGTGGGCATGAAATAAACAGGGCTTCACTGTGCTGGAAGGGAAAGAAGGTCTCAGGCCTGAGGCTGAGATCTGCCTCCCAGGCCACCCCGGGAACCCTGGTGAGCGGTATCTGCAGGGCTGGAGGCCCCATAATTACTTGTGTCTCATTCCCCGAGGGAGAAACTTTGTTGCCTTCCATAACAATAACAAAGTATCAGAGTGGCTCTTAAGACTCAACTCTCACATTTCCTACCAGCCAGGCTCAGAAGTGTCAAGCTAGCCCTCCAAGATCACACCGCAGCTATTCTGACAGCAAGGCATGCTGCCCCCTAGAGCACTACCAGCCCTGGCCACCTCCTCAAAGCCCACGGATATTCTCGTTAAACACATCTCAGCTGAGCAGCATACAAGCCTAACAGGCTCCCGAGCCTGGATCACACAAGAGGGGGCGGGGCTTGCTGCTGCTCGCTCAAATTTCCAATCTATCCTACTTGGCAAGCGCTCACTGTCTGTGGGCTGTAGGAAAACTGGCTTGGTGTGGCAGGGTGGTGACCACTGCCTTCTGTGGAAGCCAGGGCTCTGCTCTGCCCTCACGCCTCCTGGGCCTGGGCAGCAGCTGGCCACTGTCCCAGGGAGGCCCTTAGTTTCCCAGCCGCCCCTGGCTTTGTTTACCCGGGCCCTTCCAGGCCAGGAACCATCCGGAAAAGGCGGTTAGGCTGGGAACAGCTGCCTGGCGCCTCTGAATGGCTCAGATGTGGTGCGCGGCGGGGGCCAGAGCCAGTACGCTGCCGCTAGGTGAATCGGCTGCCTTTAGAGTCACCAAGAGCAATTAAAACGAGAGGAAAAACAGCCAGGGTCCTCAAGAGGCACCCGACCAGCTGCTCCCTGCTCCCACCTCTCGGGCCCCTGGGGTAGCTCGGGCTCTGATTCTTGCCTGGCTAGCGCACGCCCAGCCACCTGCCTTCCGCAGAGTCAATATTGACAGCCCCTGAGCAGCTCTCCGGCTTGCCAAGGGTTGGGGCACGGGGAAGCAGAAGGCTCCGGATCTCCACTCAATTGCTGCGTGGAGAGATGAGATATTGCCTTCCTGACCCAAAACCGGAGTTCACAGCTGCAGTTCATTAGGCTTTTCCAGGAGGCCCAGGGAGAGGCCAGGGCTCACCTGCTGGCAACAGCTGCTGCCTGCCTCCCTCCCTCAAGCCGCCCTGGGCTCCTGCCCAGGCCTCAGGGCATGGGGTGGACTGCCCAGGTTGGTTGCCAGCGCTGCCCGGAAGGCCCTCCATGGCCCTGCCAGGAGGGAGAGGAAGTGACCAGAGACCTGGGTCCGAATCTCCTAGAAAGTACTAGAAGGTGATGGTAGTGGGTATCTCCCCTCCTGGATTCCTCGCTTCATCTCACTGGGTGGCATGTCTCCTACATGGTCCTGTAGTGTGACTGGGTACAGAGTAGATGCTCAGTAAATGCCCCTTCCCTCTTGCAACTGTAGCTGCCTTTGGAATGCCCACACCCCATACCTGACTGTTGCTTTAAAATGGTTCTCTATTCTGCATTAATGTCACCTTGAGAGCTTCTACAAAGATCCAGAAGGCCAGCTGAGTCCCAGAAGAGGGGCAGCCCACGCCTACATCTCACACAAGGAGCAGAGATGCCCAGCCAGGATTAATGGCTTTCCCAAAAAGCAGTGGTGCCGGAGGTCAGGGAGATCCTGCAGGCAATGAAGTCAGACAGATAGCCCAGTCTAGGGGCCAGGTCTGGGCTGCCACTAGGCTGCCTGCCTCTGCTCACTGCATCTCTGCTCTCGACCATGAAGCCTGTAAGTCATGCCTCAGCAGGTTCTGAGGTGTCCATGCTGTGACTCTGACCCACCACAAGAGCATGGCAGTTGGCAGAGAGAAGCTGTGCGACCCTCAACAGATCCCTTGAGCTCTCTGGGCCTTCACTGAGAATGAACCATATGGCTTGAAGGCTGTGCCTATGGAGGTGTGTGGGAGCCTGAAATCCCAGTTTAGTTTTCTTCTGTGTCCCTTCCTGTGTTTCAGACACTGGGAGAGGGGGAGAAGCATGGGGGGAAACGATGACAGACTGACAGATGGGACAGGGACAACCTGGAACCAATCTGGAACCCTGTGCAATCCGAGGTGGAGCACACCAAGTCTGGGTTACCTTTCTAGCCCCAAGGAAGATGCAACATGCTCAGGGCTGATGTGGAGGGGCCAGGGACTTAGGCACTGAGGACCCCACCTTATCCCTGGTCCTTGTCCTCACAGGATGCCCTTACAACTGCAGTTTCCAGGTGGGAAAACTGAAGTCTGAGGGGACCTGGACCAAGGTCAGATAAACATAGCTGAGATTTGAACCCTGCACTTAGGGTGCCCCAGCCTTCCACCACTATAAGCTTATGTAAACCCTGTTCTAGAGGCTGCTCCAGCCACTGGGGTCCTGTGATGGCTGGAGCTGGTGTGTGTGTGCGGTGTGGTGTGGGTGTGGAGGTTGACATTTCCTGACTTTATCAATCACTTTCTACTTTACTTTCTGAGGCAAGATTTCTCATTGAAGCAGGAGCTTGCTGGCTTGACTGGCTGGCCGGGCAAGCTGCAGGGATCCAGTGTTTTCCTCTTCCCTAGTGGTGGTGGGGTCACAGACTTACCACACACCCATCTTTCAGGTGGAAAAACTGAAGTCTGAGTGGACCTTTTACGTGGGTGCTGGGGGGAAATCGAACCCGGGTCCTCATGCTTGCATAGCAAGCACTTTCCTGACTGAGCCTTCTCCTCAGCCCCTGAGGAGAATCCTTACAGAGAGAACAGCCCCTGAGTATGGGGGTTGCACATTGCTCACCAGACCCCCAGTGTTGGTGGCAGCAAGCAGGTCACATCAGAGCTCAACTGATGCAGGGCCCAGAGCTGGAAGTGGGGGGCTATAGGCCCAGGGACCCACTCCAGGTCTTGGCTAAAATGAGAGACTAAAAAAGCTACACAGCCCATAAGGCCCTTGCCACAGAGAGATGTAGAGATGGCTCTAGGCTCTGGCACGGATGAGGAGGAGACAGGAGCTGTGCCTGAGAAGAACTGTATGCTCCTGCACTGACAAAGCCTGGGGAGGGAGGGTGCAGCTGGCCCTGAGGGAGCTTGTAACCAGAAGAGCAAACAGGCTCAGAAAAACATGCTCATCTGCCAAGGCTAAGGATGCCAGAGGCCAGGGGCAGGGCAAAAACGGCCTTCATAGGCCTCGCTCACCTGGCTCCACCTGAACTGGGGCTATCCCACCACCACCAAGTGGAGAAGTAGCCCCTGAGATGGCTCCCCATACCCAGACACCCTCCCTCTTTGCAAGGCCAGGGGCTCATTGAAGCCTTGATATCCATCTTGGACCCAGCACTGACTCCCAAAGAAGGGCCAACTAGCGAAGCCAGATCCCTGGCGAGGAGGCTGTCCCTTGCCTGGGCCTCTCTACGTTGATGGAGGTTCTGTCCTATACCTCATTGACCGATGGGAGCCTGAGGGGCCAAGTGCTTCAGCTCCTGCCATTTCTCACAGTCCAGGGCAGAAGCAGGAGGCCACCGGAACTCCTGATCTGGGCCCACAGTGGAGGGAGTGGTCAAGGCCTGGGCGACAGATCACTCCCAGAATGGCTCCCAAAACAGTGCAACTCCAGGTCCCATGGGGGATGGAGCTCTCTGGCAGGGTGATGTGGGGCTGTTGTGACAAAATGCTCACCATATGCATGCCAGGAATGGCTCCAAATGTCACAGCAACCAGTATTCAGGGTCTGGCAGGCAGGCAGTGAGTGAACCCATCTTACAGATGTGGCATTAACACACGGAGGTCAGGAGACCTGTCCAAGGACTGTAGTGACTTTGGTGTCAGCTGCGAGTTCCTTGTAGATGTCTCCAGAGGTATCTGAGGGGGTGGGGCAGTGGAGGGGAGCAGGCCTGCCTAGGAGATGGAAGTGGGGGCGGCTGAGGTCAGCTCCTCCCCCTGCTCACCCGGGGAGGGCCACTGCTGCTGGCGAGCTCCCCACGAGGCCAGGCCTCGCAAAGGAAGCAGAAATCTGTCGTTAACACTGTGCCAAACCCGAAGTGGCTGCTCCCGAGCTGCAATCCAATAAACGTGTGACTTGTCTATTTATCATCCGCGGGGCTTTTTATCACAGTGCAGATGGCTGCTACCTTTAGAAGCCTCGGCAGCCCGCTGCCAGCCGCCTGCCGCGCACAGCTTCACTCAACAGGATCTGGGCCTGCACCTGCGACTGACCCAACCGGGAGGGACCTGGGGACCACGGCTGGTCCTCAGCACGAGGGTGGCCACTGGGCATGTGTCAAGGTGGCCAGTGCTCTTCTCCAACCTCTCCACGGCGCTCACCAGCTGCCCCTTGTTGTTCGTACTCGTAGCTGCAGGGACTGATCTCAACTATGGCTGCACCTGGGGCCAGCCTTTAGATGGTGGCTGCCCCTGTGGGGAGAGGAAGCAAGGACAATACCCCATGCCAGGCAACTCAGAACATGCCCCCCCCCCAAACCCTACCTTGGGTCTCCCCAGAGAGTCAGGCTGGAAGATACAGCTGAGAGGAAAAAAAAAATTAAGGACTTGCACAGAGCGAGCAACTGGCTTCCCCACTTAGGTGGGTGTGCGTACAGCTACAGCAGGGGAGTCTGGGAATCAAAGGCCCTTCAAGAGCTCCACTGTGGGCATCGGGTTGCACCTGTGCCTGTGAGAAACTCACCAGCAGAGAGGTGGCAAGCACGCAGGAGGACTGCTCACAGGGCCAGTGGGAGGGTGGACCCCTGGGGAAAGGCAGATCCCTAGTCTCTGTTCCCACACCTGAGACATCTGCTTGTGAGCAGGGTCCCCTCAGGCTCCCCAGATGGTTCTAGAAGTCAGTCATAGTACACAGGGTCTCAACTATCCAAATCGCAGCTGTAGCTGTCGGTGTGTGTGTGTGTGTGTGTGTGTGTGTGTGTGTGTGTGTGTGTCATGTACACCTGTGTGTACTTGTGTGTGGGGTGGGGCTAAAGGAATTGCCACCCCACCCCTTAGAAGAAGTGAGGTGGTGGGGACACAGCACCTGGACGCTGTCGAATTGGAAGAGTGACATTTGCCCTTTGCTGAATCCCAGAAGCTACAACCTCTGGGTCCTCCTGCTACTTGGTCATCTCCTGAATCTCGTCATCTCTCCTTAGGCATGAAGCCTGGCACCCTGGGCCAGTTGAGGGTCCTAACGCCTCAGTTTCTGCCCCAGACCTCCCTTGGTAATGAAAGCCAAGGAGGGCTTTGGCCACTCTAGCTCCTGTGGCTGCCAGTGGCTCCCATGGTCTCCATCTTAAGCTCGAAACTAGAGCTTAAGGTTGGGGACCCAGAAGGTACTGCTTGGCCAGGGCTACACTGCTACCACACAAGGACTCCCATGACAGGAAGAGTGGGCAGTGGGCTGTGGAGGTGCACTGGGCAGGAGCTCATCATGATCTGGTGAGTTGCCCCAAGGTATTAGCACGTACCTCCCGACCTCATCTGTACACACGTTAATCCACCTTTCCAGGCAGGCCCCCTTTCTGTGCTAATACTGAAGGTTTTTTGCCCATAATAATGATAGAGTTTATGTAGATGCCACTGAGGCCAGGCAGGGACCTGAGCTCTCAGTTCTGACCCTGCCAGCGGTCCACTGGATTTCACAGCTGGAGAGGCAGCCACCGAGAGGTGGAGAGAACTGGCCTGGGGCCGTGCAGTGGGAGTCATGGTCCTAAGATGTTCACCTCTTAGGTGTGCAGGCCTAGCAGGGCCCTGCGTGCTTCTGAGGTGGCCACCCTACCTGAGAGAATCCTGTTGATCCTGAAGGGTGTGAACAGTAAGTGACGAGAGCCACCTGGACTCAGCAATCTCCTGGGAAAGGAAGACTCAGCTGTCCAAGTCTGGGAAGTGGGTTTTCCTTGGTGGAAAAGGTACTTTGGGCCACCTGTCACCTAAGAGGTTGGACCACGCTCACTGCAGGATGATGTCTGTCTCCAGCCCCCAGAGACAAAAGGGATGGCTCTGCCCTTAGTCACAAAGCCACCTGAGGAATGGGATGCAGCTCAGCTGGTGGGGACACACCCAGCAGGCACAAAACCCTTGGTTCCATTCTTAGAACCTATAAATTGGCTGATTGCCCATGCTTCTAAGCAAAGCATGTGGAGGCAGGAGGATCAAGAATTCAAGGTCATCTTTGGCTGCATGGCAGTGTAAGGACTGCCAGGGTCACGGCAGACACCACCCCCAACCCCCTGCTTATCACAAACAAAATGAAACAATAAAGTAAAGGAGCCCCCTCCCCCCATATCAGTCCATCTACTGTCCATGGGGCATCCAACAGCAGCCGTGCCTGCCACCTACAAAGTGTCGGTGACCCAGCCGCAGTGTGACAGCTGAATGTTCAGACATTGCCAACTGTCCCCTTGAGCGAGCAGGATCATCTCTCCCTGAAAGGATAAAAAGCTCATCTGAGGAACCGTCACAAAGACGCAGCTCTGACTGCACACGGACTGTGCTCTGGGCAGGTACATCCTGCAGAGGCCTGAGGGGCTGCGGGCTCCTAGGAAGATAGGCCTCAGTGGGGCACAGCCTAAGATGGCGGGCACATGACTGGAGGGTCAGGGGGTCCCATGAGGGGCATGAGTGCCCCATGGGGACGATCATAACCCCCACCCAGAGCTACATAGCGACACAGGCTGGATGTGGGATCCAGAGAGCAGAGGCCAGAGCCGGGCACTCCTGGGGTTCTAGGAGTGAGTTATGAACAGCAGACTTCACATTAGGGAGAGCTGGGAGCCATGTCCTAATAGACCTCCATCGACTCCCTGTACCCACTCCTCTGTCCCCTACTGGGCCCCGTGGCCATTTCCTGATTGACCTTAACATGTCAGGGGGCTCTTGGACCTGATGTGATCTTTGACCCCAGCAGCCAAGGAGTTAGCATGGTCTTGGCAATATCGACCTGGGGCCCTCTCAGGGTACACGACGGCCAGTAAGGGTCCTGTGACTGTCATAAAGAGACTTGGGCTTGGATTACTAACCCACCTCTAGCCCTGGCAGACATGCAGGAATCTTCTAGAAGCCAAGGGGATGCGTCCCTAGGCAGCTGGACCTAGTCTAGATAATGCTGGGCAGGCAGAACTATGCAGTGGCAGCCAGGGGGTCCCATGTAGCTAATAGTAAGCTTGAGTAAGCTGTGACTGCCCATCGCTTCCTCATTTGACAAATAAGGTTCTCAATCCAGAACCAGGCGGGAACAAGGCGAAACACAGGCCCCACAGTGTACCAGCAGGAGCTCAGGCTAGAAGGAGGAAGACAAATGTCAGGTGACAGCAGCTGGCTTGTCACTCCAGGATGGGTCCAGGATGGGTGTCAGGAGGAGTGTGGATGGCGAACGGTGGAGTCACTGTTCAGTGGGGGTGGCAGAGCTCTGAAGGGCGAGGATGGCATGCGTATGCGTGTCACGTGACTATGGCCGCTGCACTTCTGTGTTGAGTCACCTGCTGTGTACACGATAGTGTCAACCTACATGCATACATGTGCACACTGCTCACTTGTGTGTGTGTGTGTGTATGTGTGTGTGTGTGCTCCTTGTGAACGTGCATCTGTGCACATGCCTGTGGGGGTCCATGCTTATGCACATGCAGCCGTGTTACATAGGTATGTGTTATGTGTGTTAGAGGGTGTGGACTGCAGGCTCTCCAGACACCCACCCTCCTCCACAACTGGCTAGAAATCACGTAGGCCTCAGTGTGTGTGTGTGTGTGGGGGGGTCTTCCGTGTGCTCACACTCATGTGTGTGCATGTGTGTTCTTCTGCCTGTGATGCCTCTGAACAAATACACCCTCTACCCTGCAAGCAGCCGCCATCTGTCTCCCTGCCGCTTGGCCATTTGAACCGTTGTTTTGGGGGGTGAGGGGTGGAGACCTCCCTGCAGAGAGGACCAGATGGTGGAGTGGAGCCTTTCCCTCCTGGCCCTCCCTGTGGCCCACCCTGGCCTCTGGGCCACCTGGGGCACGGCAGGGCGCCACCCCCAGCCCTGATGCCTCAAGGCTGCCCTGACCCCTGGCCCCAGCTCCACCACAAGTGGCCTTTTGCCCTGGCCACATTAATCTCTGTCCAGGTCAGTTGGCTGAGGCAGTAGGGCAAACAGGGCAAGTCCCCAGGGCGTGCAGACAGAGTGGCTGTCGAGTGACCCTCAACAGCCCTGGCCCAGGGCTCCAGAGGGCAGAGGGCGGAGGGCAGAGGGGTGAGCTCTCATGTGGAACAGAACCTTCAGGGATCTGGAGGGGGAGGCTGCCTTGACCCCAGCAGGTCACCACTGCAGGTCAACTGGTTGTCTCTCAAGCAGGTCATACAGTGGCCCTGAGCAGCACAGGACCTCTAGCTCTTCACTGGCCATTTGAGGTTCCCTGGGGACTCTCGAGGCAGCTGTCGGTCACTCATGTAGTGTGTAGTTATTCAAGAGATAAATTGTTGAGGCCTTGCAGGGCACAGGATTCCCCAACCAACTGCATGCACTAAATTCTGATATCTCACTGCCTAACTGCAGAGCCTTGGCAAAAGGGCATCAACAGTAACTGGGCATTAACAGTAACTGGGCCTCAGTTTCCCCAGTCACACCCACATTCCAGGCCATTCAATGAGCTGGTGTGGATCGGGAGAGCCCTGCAGGCCTCCTGCTCAAGAACATCACATTCATTAAGGGATATGCCAAGAGGGGAGGGTCCCAGGCATCAGCAGAAGCAGGGCCCTGTCTTCTGCCAGGATACCCCATTTCCTTTCTACATCTCTGGAGGATGGGACCCAGAAGAACAGGATCAAAACTGTAGGACCCTGGGGGTGGCAGAAACCCTGAAGTCAGGTGTGTTGTTTGTTCCAGCCACAGGGGTGGGCGGGGCGGTGGGGGCAGGAAACATAGGAAGGCAAGAAAAAGGTCAGACAGCCATGGAGTACTAAGCAGAATCTTCTGTCTTCCTGAACAGGCTGGAGTATGGTGGCCAAGGCCCGGGCTCCTGATGGCTCTTTATAATGTATGCCCTGTGCCCAGCACGGACTCACTGATCCTCACACAGAACCCTTTCTCCCAGGAGCAGGCTCATAACGATCCAGGCTCTTGTACAAAGATGTTAACAGCTAAAGGGTCAAGAGAGGAGCAGAGGCCCTGCACACCACCTGCTGGCTAGACCTACCTAGGCCTGGAAGGAAGCTTCTGGAGAAAGGCACGTACGCCTGCATTCTTTTTTTTTTTTTTAAAGATTTATTCATTTATTATATATAAGTACACTGTAGCTGTCTTCAGATACACCAGAAGAGAGAATCGGATCTCTTTACAGATGGTTGTGAGCCACCATGTGGTTGCTGGGAATTGAGCTCATGACCTCTGGAAGAGCAGTCGGGTGCTCTTAACCGCTGAGCCATCTCTCCAGCCCGTACGCCTGCATTCTTAACAGGAGACACAGGCCCAGGCAGGGCAAGGGACAGGGCCCAAGAAATGACTGACAGGCATCCGGGCATCCGTGGGCTGCTCCTTCCTGGGCTCTGATCCCTCCCAAGTGTGGGTGGTGTGGGAGCTGGTTTCCGTTCTCCTGTCACCACTTCCCTCCCAGGCATCATATGGTCTCCTCCTCCGGACAGCAGGGGACCTGGCATTTGGGCCTCTGAGGGCTTTCTAGAAAAGAGATCAAGGGAAGGGGAGTGCTTTCCTTGAGGTCAACTCTCTGTTTACATATGAAAGGCCCCCATTTCCACCTCCTCGGCTGTTTAGAGGAGGGGCACAGAAGGTCCTGCGACCCCAGGAGTTCCCCCAGGGGGCTCTAATGAGGTGGTCAGATGGTAGGAAGAGACAGTGCGGACAGGCCCTTGAACAGGACACTAGCTCACCCGGTCCCCAACCCCCATCGCTTAATGGGGAATTTCATGGGTGTGGTAGCTTGTGAGACAAACTGTGCCCCGCCCACCTCTGCCATCTGTTCAAGGCCAAAAGTCACAGGGAAGGGGTGAATGAGGAGGGGAGGGACACTCTGGCCTGACCCCCTCCGGTCCCACACTCTTAGACCAGATGTCTCCAGCCCACCCCTCTGCCAGGAACCCACCGAGATGGATGGGGCTAGTTCTGGCTGGGCCGGGCCTGTGGCTCCCTCTGCAGTCACAGCGGAGCCTAGCAGCACCAAGGCCTACAGGAGTTGATGGCTGGCTCCTCTAGACAGCCTGCCTGCCACTAGTGGGTAAACTTTCTGTGTCCCCTCTCTCTAGGCTTTGAAGTTCGGGCTGTGTGAATCTGATCAGACCTCTAGTGGGCTCTAGGAGGGCCCATCCTACTCCAGAGTTTCATCTTTGACCCACGGGGGTAGCAAATTCTCCTTCCTTGAGGTGGTAGACTGAGTTATACAAGCAACATGCCTCAGACTGCAAGATGACATATTCATACTAGGGTGTGGATGGACGAATGATGGGCTTGCATACGGGAGCTGGAATTTAGGGTTAGAATAGGGCTAAGCCAGTGTCCGCTGTGTGGCCTGAGGCTCGGGTCTTGAGACCTGTGGTCAGTTTGTAGATAGCAGTAAGGGTAGTAGTATCTTGGGGCTGGAGAGATGGCTCAGCAGTTAAGAGCACTGACTACTCTTCTAGAGGTCCTGAGTTCAATTCCCAGCAACCACATGGTGGCTCACAACCATCTGTAAAGAGATCTGATGCCCTCTTCTGGTGTATCTGAAGACAGCTACAGTGTACTTATATATAATAAATGAATACAAAAAAAAGAAAAAGAAAAAAAAAGGGTAGTAGTATCTTGGTGGTGGGGGGCAGGGAACAGAAGATTTGAACAGATTTATTAACCCTGGACTGAGGGAAGGACCAGCCACCTTAGTCCCAACTTCTGAAAGGCTTCTGGAGGTAGAGATGTTTCACAGGAAGCCACCCAGCAGTCTCCACAGGGGACACAGCACCTACAGCACCTACCCTCACAGGCAGGACAGACAGGGCCCAGGGGAGTGGAGGCTCCTCTCTCATCCACTACAACACAGGAACCCCTCTGCCTGGTGTTTTCCTGTGTGGGACACTGGCCACATTTGTGCAGCCAGTTCTTCTAAGAGGCCAGGACACACTGTCTGAGCTGGCCTGGCCCACCACAGAGAGGAAAAGAGGTTTGTGCTCGCAGAGACAGCTGGGGCTTTATTTGGGAGGACTGTGAGCTACCACAGCATCCCACACAGTCTTGTCCCTCTCAGGTGACCCCCACAAGCCCACAAAAGGGAGCAACAGGAAAGCAAGCAGGCCCCGTCCCTCCAGATGTCAGGTGAAAGCAAGCACACGATCCTAGAGCTGTGACAGGTTTGGAGTCTCAGAGACAGGGTAGCGGCGGGCAATGCAGGGGCACCATCTTTGGATCTGTACAAGGGAAGCAGAGAAGCTGGTCCTGGCTGGTCTGCAACCTGCTGCCCTCAGCCTGCTGGGACCTTGCCTGACCTCCCAGGCATGAAGTACACAGAGAAGAAAGATGAGAGGCTTCACGGTCAGAACACTGAAACCGTCAAAATGCCAACATCTCTATTGTGAGCATGTGAGATACCTCAGGGGCTCATGTGACCATCCTTGTGGCTCTCTCTGGGAGTTCAGAAAGGGGAAGAGAGAGCAGCTGGAACAGCAGCAGCACCTCACAAGAACAGGACTACCTACCGAGCAAGACAGGCCAAGAAAGGCTGCCAGTATGAAACGTCACCTCCTGCCTCAGACACTTTCTGCCTGGAGCTGTGGGGTTGTTAAAGACATTCAACTCCATGGTCCTTGGTGTCCTTGTCTATAAATGTGGATAAGAGTCCCTTCCTGTTGGGCTGGGGAGAGACTCAATCAGTAAACTCCTTGCCGCAGAAACAAGAGAACCTGAGCTGAAACCCCAGAGACGGGTGTGGTGGTGTGTGCTTTTTATCCCAACTCTGGGAAGTCGGAGATGGAAGATGTGTGGCTTGCTGGCCAGCCAGTCAAGCCTATGAGTGAGTCGCACGCAGGCTTTCAAAGAAAAACACCCAACGTTGATCTCAGTCCCTTCCCATCTAAGGATGTGGGACATTTGCAAGGGATCCAGGTTAAGAGCACTGAGCCATGTAGGTAGTTGTCCTTGCCCGTCTGAGCTCCCAAGAACCACTTGGACCACATATAGTGGACCCAGGCATTCTCTAGGAGCTTCACAGGCTACAGGAATGAAGCACTGTCCCCAACCATCACAGTAAATCTTGTGACTGTACAAAGTCCTTCCCATCCCCAGGCCTCAGCTTCTCCTGGTGAGGGGTTGGGCCATAGCCAGTCAAATCCTGGTGCTACACAGTTTCCTCTCAGGCTCAGTCCTTTAGCACCAGAGATACAATTAAGCTTCCCCTCCAAGGGCTACAGAGCTCCTGACTTACACTAAGTCATCTAACAAGTTATCTTCCTGCCCAACCAACCTCTTCTGTGTATCTACCTATTCACCTAATGTCCCCACCATGCACAAGAAATCCACTACCACTGTCTGTTAGCCACCATAGCCCAAGCAACCTTCACCCACTGGCCACCACCTAACCTTTCTCTCCCTCCATCTATCCATTCATGCCTCCAAAGTCCAGTTGAATCCCTTCATTCAACTCACTTCTATCCATCCATCCATCCATCCATCCACCCACCCATCCACCCACCATCACCACCCTCAAACCCACTTCCTTCTAGACACGTGACCCTGGGCACCTGGAAGAATGCTGGGGAAGCAAGGTGATGGGGCCAGATCTCAGTCAATAGGCATTTCTCTCAGCTGCCACTTGTTTTTCTTTGTTATTATTTTTTGGTGGCCCTGGCTGTCCTGGAACTCACACTACAAAGAGTAGCCGGGGTTCAAACCTGCCTGCCTCTGTCTCTTAAACACTGGAGTGACAGGCATGTGTCAGGTCACCCAGCCAGGACTTGACTCTTGACCTTTTGCTCATCCTTGGTTCCCAGAAATCTCCCTGCAGGGGGAATCCATGCTCACACCCTCTCTCTGGGGTCCCATCTTAGTCAATGATAGAATGTTCCGGAAGCTTTGTGATCAACTCTGCCCTCAGTGCCTTCTTACCACACTCACAGGACTTTATTAATAGCCTATTAGTGGGTAATAAATAAATACATTTGGATGAGAAATCACCCAAGGGTGGTTGATGGGGGAGGAGGGGTGAGCTGGGGCACGGGGGTGGGTGTCATCTCCTCAGAGAGTGTCTCTCAACATCTGCCCAGGTGGGGATGCTTCTGCCGGGTCCCTGCTGTGCAGTGGGTCCTGCGCCCCTCCCTGAAAGCCTGCCTCTCATTAATCTTGATGAGTTTTCTGCTGAGTATTTTTCCAGGGCTTTCAAATCGCTCACTAATTGCAATTAATCACTTACTGAAACAGATGTCAGGAACAATGGAATGGGATGGTGGGGGCTTGATGAAGCTGTCAGGAGAGGGTGTGTGGGTGGCTGGGCACTGGGTGCTGCCCTTGCCTGCCCAGGTGGGCTGGGGCGAGCCTGCACAGAGGCTGGGACAGTTCTGAGAGAAGAGAAGCAGCCAGGTCAAGCAAGGATCAGATAGGAGACAGGTGATGCTGAGGGCTCTACATCGCCCCCTGGAGGCCAGAGCCCCCTACCCCACGTCCAACTCCCCAGAAGGGAAAAGATTTGGAATTGGGGTGAGGCCAGCCTACCAAACAGACTTGGGCTGTGTCTCTCCCTTAAGAACTGTGCTTTCAGAGTATGTCAACATTAGAGATCAGATCTGAGCTGTTGGGAAGTTGAGGCAGGAGGATTTCAGGTTCCCAACCATGCTGGACAATGCTGTAGGGGCCATCTCAAACAAAATCAGATTTAACAGAAGAATCTGGATTCCAAGATTCTCTTCAGAAAGGACTGAGGTAGAATTAGCTGACAGCCATGGCCCAGGGCTGACACAACCTGCATGCCAAGCTAGGTAGGTACTGAACTGTGTCAGAAACCCTCTGCTGGTCCTGGAGCAGGGGTTCTCAACCTGGGGGTCATGACCCCTTTGAGGTAGCATATCAGATATTTATGTTACAACTCACAACAGTAGCAAAATTATAGTTATGAAATAGCAATGAAATAACTTTCTGTTTGGGGTCACCACAACACGAGGAACTGTATAAAGGGTGGAAGCCTTAAAAATATTGACAGCCACTGCCCTAGGGTATCCTGGTTCTCAAGCAAGGCACAGAAACCTGGGTGGAGGGAGGCAGCATCAGTTTCCTACCCATGTACCTCACAAACTTGCTGCTCCTGGCCGCTCCTCTGGGTTGTGTTCTCCCTCCCACCCGCTGCCCCTGCACCCAGAATTCCATATAACACAGGCTATGTAGCTATGAAGACCTTGGACTTCTGATCTCTGCTCTCTGCCTCTCCATCCCCACCCCTGCCTCTCTTGTGTTGAGAGGACAGACAGGTCACCATGCCTGGCCACCATGCCTGGTTTATGAGGAGCTGGAGTTGGGGATAGACCCTGGGCCTTGGGCTTGCTTTGTGAGCACTCTATCCAGCAAGCCATATCTCCACTCCTCTCTGTGTGCCTCTGACTTACATCATTCCCTCCCGTGGCCCTTCATCTGTTCCTGCGTCTTCCCAACAGGCTCTAACATCCTGGGCTGCAGGGACTGTAACAATGTATCAAGCTTGTATGTGTGTGTGTGTGGGGGGGGGGGTCTACAACGCTAGACACGGCAAACTGGTACCCAGGAAGCAAAGTGAGTGAGATACCCATACCTTTTTCTTTGCTTCCTCCTCCTCCTCCTCCTCCTCCTCTTCCTCCTCCTCCTCTTCCTCCTCCTCTTCCTCTTCCTCCTCCTCTTCCTCCTCCTCTTCCTCCTCCTCCTCCTCCTCTTCCTCCTCCTCTTCCACCCCTCCCTCCCTGGTTTTTCCAGACAGGGTTTCTCTGTGTGGCCCTGGCTGCCCTGGAATTTGCTTTGTAGACCAGGCTGGCCTTGAACTCACAAAGATCTGCCTGCTTCTGCCTCCTGAGTGCTGGGATTAGCAGTGCGTGCCACCATGCTGGTCTGGCATTGCTTCTTACCTACGATGCGCTAAGCCCTGTTGGCAGTCCTGGGGACGTGCACTGAGCAGGACACCTCACTGATGGAGCTGGCAGTCCAGCAAGGAGCCAGAGAGCAAGTGCAGGCTTCCATGACCTTGTGCTCTGGGACCCAAAGCTGGAGAAAATGGAGCCAGAGAGGTCCTAGATGGAGAGTCCTGAGGTAAGAAGGAGGCGTGGTCAAAGCTGGGCAGTAAGGAGGCTGTGGAGAGCTGCGGAGGTGCAAGCTCAGCAGGTACAGAGGTGGGGGCAGGCTGGGATAGGGCTGAGCTTTGAGGAAGGAGACACAGGGAGGGTTGGAGGGTGTGGGGCTGGTCACACGAGGCTTAGGGGCCAGTGTGAGGACTCTGGCTTTGTCCCCAGAGATGAGGGCACCATAGTCCTGATCTAAACAGAGTGTGTCCAAGCTGCCCAAGAGCCCTGTGGGGATGAACAATCCTAGACCCTGCGCCCTCCAACTCCTAGAAGATGTTTCTTGGTAACCGTTTGGCCCTGTCCTGGTTCCTCCCAAGGTGTCCCTTGCTCTCCAGGTATAAGACTTTATTTATAAGACGTATGTCACATACAGAATTGGACCTTGCATATCTGGCCCAGTGGAGGTGTGCCTTGGGCCGTGTGAGCTGAGGAGAGGCAGGAGCTACTGGGGCCCCTCTGGGATCTGTTGATTAGATATGCACACAGTGAGTCCCGTGGCTTGCAGGTGTGGACTCCAGACCCGGGGAGTGTCTTGAACACATGGGTCACACTGTGCATGTCTGCCACGAGTTGCCGGATGGAGTTGTACTACATATGCACACACGCGTGCCACGGAACACTCGTGTGGGTCAGAAGGCAACGTTTTGGAAAACCACTCTTTCTTTCTATCATGCGTTGCCAGGGGATCAAACTCAGGCTTTGGGGGCAAGCGTCTTTACCCGCTGAGTCTTCACACTGGCAGAGGGAGATCCGCACCCCAACCTCCTCTCACGATAGCTGAAGAGGGCGTAGCCTCAGCACACACCCAGAAGACAAGGACGGCTTCCCCGTGACTGTTAGCGCCCGGGTTCACAAATCTTATCTTTGGGGCCAGAAGTATTTGCTCCTGATCACTAACCTTCCCCAGATGGCTCCTGTCATGCGTTACCACAACTGGGGTTGGGGAGAATTCAAATGGAGCACCCGGAAGTAGCAGCTTGTCCATCAGGCAGGTACGTGATCAGAGACTGATCAGTGGGGTAAGATTACAGCCTGCCCATCACCCCAGCAGTTGGGGAGGACACTCAGTGGGTAGAGCGTTTGCCTAGCATCCTACAAACCAGGCATAGCGCACAGCGAGAAGGCATAGCGTACAGCAATGAGCGGTGCTTGCACTCCTGTGATCCCAGCACTAAGAGGGTAGGAAGGAATCAAAAGCTCAAGGTTGCCCTTAACTATGAGTTCAAGGCCAGTCTGGGCTACCTTAGACTCCATCTCAAAAAGAAAAATAACCCCACAGGGACCCAAGTCCCCTTTCTGCTGAGGTGGGAGAATCAGGACCAGCAACTTCAGATGCCAACACTAAGCATACAGTACCAGTGGAGTATCCTGGGCACCCCACACCGAAGGGCATGTGCCGCTGTGACACCCAGTTCATAGGTGAGCGTGATGCCTGAAGCCACTATCCAGAGCTCCAGAGCTAGTGAGCAGTGGAATCTGTTGGCCTGGCTCCAAAGCCCCCCACCGCCCCAGCCAGCATCATCCTTTGATGACATCACCAACTCAGGCTGCACCAAAGGCAGAGCCAGGCTGAACCAGGCTGGCCCACCTGCTCGATCTTGCAGACACTCAGGACTCAGGGCCTTACCAACCTGCCGAGACTTGTGGCCCTGCTTTCCTTCCATCCATCCATTCTTCCATCCATGCAGGGTCAATGAGATGGCTCAGGAGGTAAAGGTACTTGCTACCATCCACCCACCCACCCATCTATCCACTCAGCAATTCATTTATCTACTCCTCAGTTTTCCAAACCAACTATCTACCCATCCACCCACCCACCTACCCATTATCTGTCCATCTACCCAATACCCCACCCTCCCACACCCACTTGTCCATCGATCATCTACCTGTCCATCATCTGTCCATCATCCATTCTTCCCTCCCCCACTCTCTCCCTCTCTTCATCATCTATTCAATATTTTACCTTTCTATTCCTTTATTTCTCCAAGCTTTCATCTGTCTAGCCATAAATCCATCTACCCATCCATCCATCATCCATCATCTATCCATCCACCATCATCTATCCATCCATCTATCCATCTACCATCATCCATCCATCCATCTATCCATCATCCATATACCCATCTGTTCATCATCCATCCATCATCCATCCATCATCCATCCATCATCCATCCATCCATCATCCATCCATCATCCATCATCCATCCATCCATCATCATCTATCCATCTATCATCTATTATCCATCCATCATCCATCCATCCATCCATCCACTCATTTTTGGAGAGAGCAGTTGGCAGAGTGGGTTATGATTTGTGTCTATCTAAAGAATGAATCCTGGTCATGACAAGCTGATCAACCAGATCATCCCACCTCTCCCTGCCTCAGTTTCCCCTTCTGAGGAAGAGAACAGCTATGAGCTCCAGAAGGCCTCAGCCCAGCTCACACAGGTCCTCACCTATCTCTTTACTTGCTATGGGTTCCCAACCAGCCTCAGTCTTCTCTTCTTTGCAATGGGAACTAAAAAAAAAAAGACTCTTTCCTGACATGAGAGGGCAGGAGCAGAAGCTGTACCACACGGTTCAGCACTCAGGCCTTGAGTGGCTCTGTGAGGGTAGCTGGCTCTCCTGTTTGGCATGGAGATGGTGCGGTGGCGGTGTCTGCATGACACTGTTTTTATAATCTCATCCCTGCAGCTGGCTTCCTGGGCACACTCATTAGGAGGACCCGGTGTCCTACACTTCAGGAGGTCATAAAGTGTCCCTGGTGACTGTCCCCTCAAGGTCACCCTTGCAGACCCATCCCAGAAGAACCTTCTTCAAAAGCCGGGCCTGAATCTGTGGGTCTTATTTCTTCCCCAGCTGCTTTTAAAGCTGTCTCCTGCAGGTACACACTTCTGTGTGTTTCCTTTTACCTGTGACACACCCCCAGCCCCACCCCGACGCCTGTCTGACAGTGCCCTGTGATAAATCCACTCTGTGAAGCCGCAGCACGGGCTCCTGTCCCCTGGTTGGGGGGGAAGGGCTGGCAGCTGTTTTACAGCTGTGACCATGAAGGAGGAGGCAGAGACACAGGATGAGGCAGGGATGGAACCCCACCCAGGGTGCCACCTCAGAGCTGAATGCTAGCGCACCCTGCCTGGGCATCCCTCTGTCTGCCTGGCTCCAGCTGCTTGGCAGGTGAGACGAAGCCCGCCTGCCACCCGAAGGGGCCCTGACACATGTTTAAATAAATATTCTTCAGCGACGTTGTTCCATATGTATGACTTCGTCGGGATGATTTTGCCGCTGATGGCTGAGAACGACAGCTGCGCGGGTCGTGCTGGCATCGCAGGCGCGTGGTGGGGCGGCGAGGGGGGCACCGCGGCATCTGGCGACTGGGAGGGGGGCGGGCAAGGCGCCGTGTGCCTGTCAGGGCTCGGCGTGGGCACATCAGCGATTCCGGGGGATGGCTGGAGCAGGTGTTTCCAAGCAGCCTGTTCGTAATAATTACTTTTAGATTGTTTTAAAGTGTTTGAGCAAGATCCTGGCGGGCTGGCAGGGAGGAAGGGGGCGGGGCTGGAAGGCCCAGCGGGTGAATCCCACCCACCTGCGGGCTCACGAGGGGCCTATGCCGCATGCTCAGTAGGTCCACGTCCACACATCCACACCCTGCCATCCTGAAGCCCAGGCCCGGTGAGCTGCTTTCAGAAGGTCTTGTCCCTTACCAGGGACCCTGTCTCCTTAGGACCCCTAAAGAAAGGCAGAGGTCAGGGCCAACTTGTTAAATATCTTATGAATTGCAACTCCCATTCCACGGACCTTTTTTTTTTTTTTCTTTCTCGGAGCTGGGGACCGAACCCAGGGCCTTGCACTTCCTAGGCAAGCGCTCTACCACTGAGCTAAATCCCCAACCCCCCATTCCACGGACCTTAAGGTACCACTCTCAACTAAGTAGGCCTGTCAGGGCACAGCCTCTGTCTACTGTCTCACCTGGGCCTGAGAGCCAGATGCTTGACTGCCTCTCTGGTGGATGAATGGACAGAACACAGACGTCCATGGCTGTCCCTGGGGATGGGTGCTCCATTCCTTTAGTGCAGGACCCCATTTCATCCCAACAATGTCTCCGAGAAGCTCTTGTCATCTGTGCTGAGTGGACATCGTGGGTCCTGCCTCACCTGTGTCACAGATGGACACCAGACTGGACTGCAGCCTGAGACTAAACCCAACGTGGGCCACAGGGGCTAGGGTTGACTTCCTGACCCTACCTAGCTTCTGCTACAAAATGTGCCTTAAAGACGAGCCAAAGGGCCTCATCTAGGGGACAAGGTACAAGGAAGGTCCCTTCGGGTGAGAGATCCAGCTCCAAGACACAAGAAGAGCCATGGGTGGGCGATGTGCTTATGTGCTTACAGACAGACACACACACACACACACACACACACACACACATACACACACACACACACATACACACACACGCATACACACACATGCACATTCAACTTGGCTCCTCCTCTCCTTGGCAAATGTCTGTTCACCTGGGCTCTAGCCTGACCGGCTCTGTGGTCTCTCCCTTTCCATGGTCTCCAACTCTTCTCTGATGGCTCGTTACAGGCTGCCACAATCCCCCCACCCCCAGAAGATGAGGCTATAGACGTGGCGTGGCCCAGGGTCTGCCCTATGGGACCCAGGGGACTGTTTTTCCAATTCAGTGGGTGTCCATGCAGATTTAGAAGGGCTCAACACCATTGCTCCTTCCCTGCCGAGATGTGTCTCCCCCTACCCCCAGCCATTTCCAGACTACTCAGTGAACAGAGGTGCCCAAGTCTCAGCCACAGGCTGGGTCAGGACTCTGGTGCCAGTGGTATTGCTTCTATGCTGTTCCCAGCAGCCTCTGAAAAGTAGCATCTGGGGTCAGCCCCACCCGAATGCCCCTTGGCATGGCTCTATGGTACCTGTGAAGTTTAGAGCTTGCCCGATACATCCAATAGCAGCGACTCTGGGGCAGCGCGGTCTGTTGTCAAGACAAAGCACTTGGGCAAGTGAGTGAGTGAGTGAGTGCCTAGCCCTGTCCTGCTGGAGCCCTGTGTAGCTGCCCAGTTAATCAGCTGTGCATATCCAGACATCTGGGGAACCTGTGCAGCTCCAGGCTCAAAGTCCCGAGTCCCCTCTGCAGCCCTGGGAGCCTCCCAAATTCTCCTTGCTCTCTGACCCCAGCTCCCCAAACACTCTGAACACTGGGGTTCTGGGGTCATTGCATCTGCAGTGACATCACCTAGTATGCCCACCCTCAAGCTTCCTGCCTCTTTAGGCCGTCTGGTCACCTCCTTTCCAGAGTCCCCGGCACAATGCCAGGCCAGGAGTGGCTGCATGAAAACCTGAACCATAGGACCCCCAGGCAGCTCTTGTCACTAGGCCTCCCGGGGAGGTGTGCCATCCCTCATTTAGTGGGTGAGGGGGGCACCCCCAGCTCCCTCCCCACGGAGTCTTTTACTGTCACTCTCGCTGAGCCGCCTCAGCAGAGAGGATCGTCCTGACAGCCTCCCGGCAGGACTCATCTTTTATTCATGCCAATAATGTCAACCATGTGTGCGCATGCTGCAGAGTCACTTAACCCATTAGAGAACAACCTTGGCAGCATGCCACAGGGAAAGCCGGAAGTGGGCACGACCTGGGCAGGTGTCCCCAGAGGGCAGCTGGACATAGGTCTACCTGGGCAGTACCGGGTCAGGAAAGGTCCCACACTTACTAGGTGGCAATAGAGGTACTGTCAGATGTCCAGGGAGGAGGTCCCAGGACATGACAATGACCTCTGGGGGTATGCAGGGACTAGATGAGAAAGCCTGAGCACCTTCCCTGAGGGTTCATGGTGACTGGCTCTTCTAGGGTGAAGGCCATTCCTAAGGGAGCTAGCAATCTGGAGACACAGCTGGCCTGCCACCTCCACCCAGGGGCAGCCAGCTAGATAAAAAAACAATCCATGGTGACAACCCTTTTGATGTGCACGCACCTACTCCAGGAGGAAACCACTCACGGGGCAGAAAAAACAGCAGTCACCGGAAATCCCACCTTCTCTCTCCTGACAGGTCAAATCCGCCTTCCAAACGTTTGCTGGCTGAATCAGTGGGATACGGAGGGCCCTTGTTTGAGATGGGGCCGTGCACTTTTCTGTGCCCCGGCTTGCTGGATGATGGGGTACAGAAGGAGGATCTCATGCAGGTGTCTAAACATTTAATCTTCCCACAGCCCTGACAACAGTGCTGTGCTCCCACCTGCAGAGGAGGAAAGTGAAGCCACAAGGCTTAGAGGCAGGGTGCCTAGTGCTGTGGCCTCACACACAGTAGGGGTACACTGGGCTCCATAGCACCCCCTGGTGGAAGCCATCTGCACTGTGGCCACCAGTGTGGGTCTCTTTCAACCCTCTCATTTCAGGTGTGTCTGCTGTTTCTCAGTTCCCTGTCCTTGGTTTCTGCCCGGCACTGTGAGGTACCCTCGGGAGAGGTTTGTCCTCATCCTGACTGTTGTAATCCTGTGGGTGAAACACACCTGGCACTGGGACTGAGAACCTGCAGCAGCAGGTAAAGGTCTTGCAGTGCAAGCATGAGGGCCTGAGTTCAAATCCCAGCACACACATGAAAACTTAGTGAATGGTTCTGGGTGGGGAGCAGAGACAGGCAGCTCCCTGGAACTTGCCGGTCAGTCAGCCTCGCCTACTTGGAGAGCCTCAGGCTCTGTGCGGACCTGTCTTAAAATAAACAAATAAACAAAAAACTAATGTGTTGGGCTGGAGAGATGTCTCGGCAGCTAAGAGCACTGGCTGCTCTTCCTGAGGACCAAAGCTTGGTTCCCAGCACCCACATGGCTGCTTACAACCACCTGTAACTTTAGTCTCAGGGGATGTGGTGCCCTCTTCTGGCTTCTCTGGACACCAGGTACACATGTGGTACACAGACATAGATACAGACGCCCATCCCTTCAAGATTAAAAGTTGATAAACTAAACAAGAACAAATTTAGAAAAAAACAAAATAAAAGCCAAAATTTGTGGTGTTGGGGTCAAGATAGACTTGAATGTCCAATGCCAACTGGATCCCACCAGGGATCAGGCAAGCAGCATATGTATGTTTATGTATGAATGTATGTTTGTAAGCATGTATGTATGTAGTATACATGTGTGTATATACATGTGTATGTACTTATATGTATATGTATGACATATGCATGCATGTACTATACATGTATGTATGTTGGTGTGTATGTATGTACTATGTATGTATGTATGTGTGCATGTATGAAGATATAAAAAAATACAAAGTGGATAGCAGCACCTAAGGAGTGATACCTAATGTCCTCTGGCCTCCACAGGTGTGTGTGCGCACATACACACACACACACACACACACACACACACACAAATGCACACACACACAGGAACAGAGGAAACAGAAACACACATACACACATACACAGATACACACATGCACACACACACAGGAACAGAGGAAACACACACACACACACACACACACACACACACACACACACACACACTACCCCGCAGCTCTGCCCCATCTGGACAGTATATACCCACAGCAGCCCTAAGCAGCTCTGTGAGGCCTGCAGGGCCCTGTCAGGGATCCCTACCCATTTTGGATATGAGCCCTGGGTTCTACAGGGTTTTTGCATTTAGAGACAGTGTTTCATGTAGCCCAGGATGGCCTTCTATTCACAGATCCTGCAGCATCCACTTCCCAAGTGCTGGGATCACAGTCCTGCATCCCCACATCGTTTGTGTGGCACTGGGGGTGGAACCCAGGGCCGTGTGCATTCTAGGCAAGGTCTGATCAACTCAACCAAGCCGCATGCAGTCCGTGGGTTTTTGTTTGTTTTGTTTAGCTGGATTTTTAGACAGAGCCTCCACCAGCCTGGAATTTACCTTGAGGCTTAGGATGGCCTTGAGCTAGTGAGCCTCCCGCCTTGCTAGTGAGTGTTGGGGTTGCAAATATATACCATCCCACACAGCCCTGTGGGTGTCTTTCAAGATCCTGGGTGATTATAACCGGGCTTGGGTAGAGCGGCCCCAGACCAGACAAGGAGGGGCACCCTGGTCCCACCCTCCACCCACCAATGGCCTCCACCCACCAATGGCCCTGCGGACATCAAGGCAGTGTTGCCACCCCAGAATGCCGCAGTTGCGAGGCGTCTCCCAGTCCCCAGCCTTGCCACCATCTGTGCAGCCAGGACAGCATTCAGCTCCAGACTTGAGTGTCCAGTGCCAACTGGATCCCACCAGGGATCAGGCAAGCAGCACTTGGGGGCCAGCCTTGCCTGCCAAATCCATTCCCGCCCAAAGCTCTCTCCTGGCAAGCAGACCTCCCGCAGACCCGCCAGAACTTGGAAAGCTCTACTGTCCTCCCTCGCCAATCTCTCCTCCGGTGCCGCCAGCCCGCTCTGAGGAGCCAGCAGCTTTGCTCAGCCGCCAACAGGCTTCTAGACTGTCCCCTGTCCCACATGCAGCAAGGGCTGCTGGGACAAAACCTGTAAAGGCTCAAGGCCAATGGCTGCATCCTTTCCGTGGTTCTTCCTTGAGATCTAGGATGACAAGAGGGGCCAGAGCCTGTGAGCGCTCTGGCAGGAGGGCTTCCTGAAAGAGGCGGGGCTTCTGTTTGGCTTGGTCAGGATGGGTGGCCAGGAGGGAGACTAAGGTGGACCAAGAGAGTGTGTTAGGCTGGGCCACGGGCTGCTGGCTGTGGAAAGGTGACTCTGACCCTGACCTTGGTCCTCCCATCTCAGCCTCCCATGTGCTGAGGTTGAAGGGGTGAGCACTGGCCTGCTGCACTTGTGCGTGGAGAGCACCAAGGCGCACACTTGATGTACTCCTTCTGTCTCAGGTTTGTTTTTAAGGCACACAGCCCGTTAGGATGACAATACATAGGCGTAGATGATGCCTACACGGACATGCGTGTCCTGAGGACGCCTCTGCCAGCCCTGGCCTTCCTCAGCTTCTCTCACAGCCACACTAAAGGCTTCTGGGTTCAGTTCTGGTAACTTTGGCTCTATAGATTACCCTTGCAAGTCCTGGACTGCAACGCCTGCTAGCTTTTAGACACTCAGGGACCAGCTGACCCCTCAATCGAAAAGACATCCGCTGGGCCTCTGACCTGTTGTTCAGTGGTGCTGAGCTGCCGTAGTCTGACAACTTCTGCTCTGGCTCTGAGAAAATCAAGGACCCACGGCCAGACCACTTCCATCGGACCAACAAACTCAGGAACGTTAGCGAAGGTCTGACTGCCGAGAGGACCTGTGGAGACCGAGGTGAAGGCTGAATCCTGCAGCTGTCCTGCGAACATGTGCGCCACCCTTACCAGGTCACAGGAAGCTAAGCTGGAGGTGATAAGACTCAGATGTCCATGTCAGGGAGAACATTTGGTATTTGGCAATCTCTAGAAATGGGGCAGGGGATGATTAGTGTGCAGTGCATAGACATAGGGTTCTGCTTGACACCCCTACAGGGCACACGCCAACTCCCCACCAGAGAGTATGCCCCAACACAAGGGTCACTGTGTTGGGCTCCTGCAAGTAAGTTTCTGGGTTTCCAAGAGAGCTGGGGTCTCCACATAGGTGCAAGCCGTGGGTTCTGGGATCACTCACTTTATCATTGGGGACAGGGAAAAGCCTTGAAGGGCACCCACCCACCACAGGGTGTGCCCAGCACCACCTTCAGCCAGCACCGTGCAGGGACCATCCTTACTGTGGTTCCCATACCTGCTGTCCGCCAAGAGCAGGCCAGACTGAGACCTCACTACCATGCCACAGACACTGCTCTCATCTGGGGCTCCTCGTGAGCAGACCACAGCCTGGAGCGGCACTGTGTTCAACCTTGAGAAATTAGGCTTGGCCTCCCCACCGCTCACCCCCACAAGGCCTCCCCCTCCAGCTCACCAGGAGCCCCAGTTCCGAGAGAGGCTCATATTTAATAACGCAATTTATATTCCGCTCTCAACATAAACTATTGTAAAGGCGCTCTAATGTAAAAATACATCTGGCTTGTCAATAGTTTATCTTCTGGATCCGCATCTAAATCCCTGGGCCTTTTTGACTTATGGCTGCGCCAGTGTCTAATGAATAAAAAGGCGCAAATTATAGGCCCGGCTGTAATGCTCATCATAAAATTAGACGATAGTTGCAAAAGCCGCATTCTCCTGCCCACAGCGCGCGAGGGCTGGCCATAAATAAAGTGTATTTAATGTATCCCAGGGCCGCGCAAACCTAGGAAACGGCGTGTTATTGCCCGGCCTTCCGCGGGTCCACCACGAGTTCAATGAAGTGATAACGGATCCATCATGGGGATTTATGCGAACTGTCTCCTTGCAAAGCCACGGCCTCAATACTGTAAATAGCCCACAATCCTTCCAGCAGGCCCGCCCGCCAATAAAACTGTCACGGCCGGGCTGGCAGCAAGCACCTTCAGGACAGGGGGAACAAGCTGTTAAGGTCTGGAGGCCAGCGGGGGCCGCATTGGGCCCCGCCCCTCTGCTGCACAGGGAACAGGTCTTCTTCCCAATGGGGCATATCCGGGTAACAGGATCCTGAGAGATGGGGGCTGAGGAGGGAGCTGTCTCCCTATTCGAGAGGCTGTGCCCAGGGATCCAGAAGAACTCTGGTTTGTAGGTTTGTCCAGATTGGGATGACAAGGGAGACAAGGTGACAACACCCTCAGTATCTGGACCTTAGTGAATGGTCCTGGAGTCTTGTTAGTTCATTATTTTTATCATACCAGACCCTTGGGAGGTCCTGGACACACAGGAGGAGATGCTCTCCTCAGAGGGACTTAATAGCCAAAAATCTAAATCTAGAACAAGAAGCTCACAGAAATGTGAGCCACTGCACACCTCCCATCCCAACACACAACAGCCAAGGCAGGAGGATTGAGATTGAGGCTAGCCTGTGCTACATTGCCCAAGCAGGTCTCAACACACACAGAGTCACATTGATTTCCAGGTCTAATTTGCAGCAACTTCTCCCTACTCCGAAGCCTTGGGCGTTGGCCCGAAAGCCTATTTCACAAATTAGGTGCCGAGTCCAGGAAAAGCTAGTAATATCATCCCACGGGGTAAGGGAACATTCTGGAACTTCCTTCTACAGAATGAATGAACAAGGAGGCCCCGGGCAGGGTCAGATGTCAAGCTTAGGCACGAGACTGGTGTACACGTGGACTTTGTGGCCCTAGGTCGCAGACCCGCAAGCCAAGGAACAGCTCCACCCCATGGCTGATGTCCTTCCCGGAATAGAGAATGGTTCTTGTCATCTGGCCTGAGTCTCATGGGTGTCTCCTCCTCACCCTGTGCACACATAGAACAGGGAGCTAAGGAGTGGGGACTCAGAACATGTGACACTCGTCCATGACCTTTGGGGATCTGGTTACAGCAGCCGGGATTTGTTCTGTGTCTCACCCCTTCCCAGGCTGCCATGAACCTGTGTAGGTCTGCATGTGCTCACGTGACCCACTCACATGAGTGGGAGGAGGCTAGGTGACCGTGGGGACCTGTGAGCCCCCTTGCTGTCCACAGATACAAGTGACCTTAATGAGAAACATAGGGCTGGAAACTTGGCTGAAAGGGTGAGCTGCCCTTCGTGGCTGTGACAGTTGGGGAGGGTGGTGACACCAGTCTGTCTACCTGGCCTTGGGAACATCTTATCCTATCTGCGTAACCCAGGCCCCCACCTTTCCAAGCTGGCCGAGAACCCTTCACTTCTGCACCTCAATCACTGGAGCCATTGAGCGTGGGCGCTGTCTCCTGGAAAAGCCCCCCCGTTCTACTTCAGTCCACCCTAGGACACAACTGGGGCACTCGTGCTTCTTTGGGATTTGTCATGGGAGCTTGCAGAACACAGAGGCTTCCAGATGGAAAAGGTACCATGAGCCCTTCTGTAGCCAAGAGCAAACAACACAGGTGTTAGGTGAACCTTCTGTTGTAGCAAAGAAATTTCTAGAACCCAGGCCTCCCTTGCATAGAACTCTAAATTTTATTTGTTTGTTTTCTTGGTTTTGTTGTTGTTTCGGTTTGGTTTGGTTTTGGTTTTGGCTTTTTGAGACAGGGTTTCTCTGTGTAGCCCTGGCCATCCTAGAACTCACGCTATAGAGCAGGCTGGCCTCCAACTCAGAGATTCGCCTGTCTCTCCCTTCCAAGTGCTAGGATTAAAGGCCTATACCACTATGCCTGGCTCAGAACCCTGAATTCTTTTTTTTTTTTTTTTTGGTTCTTTTTTTCGGAGCTGGGGACCGAACCCAGGGCCTTGTGCTTCCTAGGTAAGCGCTCTACCACTGAGCTAAATCCCCAGCCCCAGAACCCTGAATTCTTAACCAGAGGCCAAAGATTTAACTTGAAACCTACACCTACCTGGGTGGCCAGGGCTGGCCTCATGGACATGTGGTCACAGGATATAGAGGTCTGGACAATGTCCCATTCCAGTCCCCAGGGCCTGCGGATGTGGCATAGGTGTGTGTGCCCTCACCAGCAATCAACAATTGCTACTGGGGAGGCCACCTCCATCAGCAGGAAGAAGAGCTACACGTCACTAGTGTAAGGGGCAGCCCATGTTACATTAAGATCCTGCCTTAAGGGCTTGGAGCCACACCGGCACAAGCCAAGGATGCCCATAGCCTACAGGCCACACAGCAGAGGCCACAGCTCCACTTCCTGCTTTGACAAACCAGGACCATGGAGAGGTACGGCACCAGCTTTTTGTAAATTACGACAAGCTTGCGTACACGGTGACTAGAGTAACTGGTTCCTGAACCCCTTCCTGTGGAATCTGGGGGCACCCTGATTTATCAGTGCTGAGACACTGGTGCCATTCCCTTCTAACATCCCCAATTCTGAGGACTCTGGGCAGGCGTCCCTGTGGAAACCTCTATCGGAGAGCCACAGGCATGGTCTATCCTTGCTACCCCCAGTGTCAGAGCGGTGGTCCACTATAACCCCCACATCATTGTGTGCATTCCCCAAGTCATCTGTTCTTGAAGGTGGACGAAACCTGTCCATTTAATCTCAGTGGACAGAGGCAGCGGACATAGAAGGCTGGAGCTTCCAGGGTCAGGTTATAAGAACTGTGACTTCGTCTTTTGGGTTGATTCTCTCTTCACGCCCTCCTGCTTGATCAAGGAGCCATGTGATGACTGCGTCTGAAGAAGCTGAGGCAGGAGAATCCCAAGTTCACCAACACCCTGGGCTACAGAGTAAGGCCAGCAACACAGGTTCACAAACAGCCTGGGCTAGAGCAAGCCCACACTGGCAGCTTAGAGCCCATCTCACAATTTTAAAGGGGGGGTTGGAAAGATGCTCAGTGGTTAGCGTGCTTGTTTCTCTTAGAGAGGACCAGGGTTTCCTTCCGGGCATCCACATGGTGGCCCACCATCACCTTTTAACTTCAGTCCCAAAGGACCTGATGCCTTAGACAATGCACATGGCTGGTTACATGCATTCAGGTAAACATCATACACATTAAGTAAAAATAAACACATCTTTAAAAACAGCACTCAAGTAAAGGGATGACCCGGGTGTCGCTCAGTAGAAGAGCATTCATTGCTCTAGCGCACACAAGCCCTCAATGCTGCAAAACACTACCACAGAAGGAGTGGCCCCAATGGAGGTGGCCACATGGGGAAGCCACGTGAAAGGCGGGGAACTGGGCATGGCCTCCAGCCAGTGTCCAGCAAAGAGCACGACTCCCAGGGACCGACGACTCCCAGGGACCGAGTCTTGTCGCCAGCTAAGGCGCAGGCTGGCAGAAGGGCTCAGTCAAACCTTCTGTGACTGACACATCAGGTAGCATCTTGACTGGCCCCAAGGGGCCCTGACAGGAAGCTGGACCCCTCCTCACAGTCCATGGGAGGAGACAAAGCCTAAATTGTTCCCGGGCCAGAGCCACGGATGTTCCCCTCAGCTGCACACAGCGGGTGCCTGTCCTACGGACTGACATCTATACCCATTTCGCCCTCAGCAGTGGGGATCCCGCCTTCCTGGACTCCAGCTAAGCTAGAGTGATCTGGCAGCCTGCCAACTTGCTGCCTCCACTCAGGCTGGCCTCTGGCTTCTGCCTACTGCCCACCAGCGACCAGGGCTCACACAAGCCTCCTTCAAACCGCCTCCTCCTTCATTTGCCTCACTTCCCGAATGAACATCCTTGGGGAGGGAGGGTTTCACACTATTATAACTGTAGAAGCAAATGAAGACCCCATTTAGGGAGGGGAGTCGGATCTTGCACACTGTCAGTGGTAAAAATGGAAGACAGAAAGCATGACCCCGGGGACAAGGTAGGCCCAGACTACAAAGCAGAAATCTCCATTACAAGTAGCCCAAGGGGAGGCAGACAGGGACCTGCTGTCATTAGGAAATGGCTATGCAAAGTTGGCACCAGGGGATCACAGTCCCCCAGGGCACAGGACGTGCACCAGCTCCTGCTTGCATGGAGTGTCATGTGTATACAGTAGGGACTCAATAAAGAACTTATACACTTCTCAGTTCAGAACTCAATGCTCTGCCACCTGTCTTCATATACTGACTGGCCTGTGATCTTGCCCTGTATAGCCACCAATGCTACCAACAGAAGGGCCTCAGCTGTTGGCCTGGGTCCTTTGGTCTCTAAGCCACTTGCCCGGGCCTGGGACCTGACCTCTGGGAAGGTGTTGGTGAATCTTTGGGGGTCAGAAAATCTAACCAAGCCCCTAAGTGCCCTGTGTGGCTGATGTAGCAGCCACTTGGATCTCCTTGTAGCCCATCTGAGGCTTTCCTGAGAACAAACGCTAAATTCTCCTAGCCCGTTCAGCTCCATTCCCATAAATAATAGAGAGTCTTTTTATTTACTGACAGGTCGTAAAAGTATCGGGGGAGAATGATGTGAGGTGAGGGGCTACTGAATAATGAATGGGCAGGCTCCGCCCTCGGCACCCCCACCACCTCTCTGCCATCACTAGGGACTGCTTTCTCATCAGGAAGGGCCAAGAGCAGTCTCTGTGTAAGGACCAGGGGACTCACAGCCAGCTAGGTCTGATCTGGGTCTTCAAACCAGACCTGGGGCCTCCTCTGATGGACAGATGTTTGCATGGTCCAAGGTCGAGCACCACTGCACCCTTTCCAGACACACACAGATGTAGATGCATGCACAGACATATGGAGATGTAGTGCTACACACAGATACATACAAAGAGACACAAGTACACACATAACATACACAAAGACACACGGATACCCTCCCTGTCCTATCTCTGAGCAGGGTGGGAGGGCCAGGGACTTCAGGTCACACCTTTATTTTCCTGGTTCTTCAGGACTGGTGTGAACCTGGCAATCAAACAGTTAATGGTCTGAGGCTAGGCATGGCCCTAGCAAGTCCTGAGAGAGAGGCCCCTGGTGGTCCCCGGCCCTGCTGGGGCTTGTCTGGTAATGCAGTGGCTGCTTAGGCACTGCCATCAGGGAGGGAACTGTGTTAAGCAGTAACAGCTGGGGCATGGGGAGTCTCCCCCACCTACCACAGCTATCCTGGGGTTGTGTCACTCTCCAGTCTCACAGAAGTCGCACTAGAGAGTGGAGACCTCTGCTGTCCCCACACCTCAGGCAGTGCCCAGCATGTGGGCATCCAATGGCTGTGAGACACAGGAATGAGGCTGGGTATTGCTGTTACCTCACTTCCACTTCGCAGATGACAACATGGAGGTGAGACCATGTCAGATGCTGTGTGGTTTATAGAGGAGCCAGAGGGATGTTGCAGGGATCCAGGGGACCTGGGGGTGTTGGATTTGAGGTGGGTGGGAGCTGGCGGTGGTGTCGCGCATTTGGAAGTGAAGCAAGCATTAACCACGTGATGCTGTGAGGCCTACGGCCCCCACAGACGTCTACCATTCCTAAGGGGCAAGGTCCTGCTGAACAGCTAGAAGGGCTCCATGCTCCGGAACTCCTTGGGACAGACAGGTAAATGGCACTGTGATGGTCTGTATATGCTTGGCCCAGGGAGTAGCACTAATGGGAGGTGTGGCCCTGTTGGAGAAGTATGGCCTTGTTGGAGTGGGTGTGGCCTTGTTGGAGTGGGTGTAGTCTTGTTGGAGTGGGTGTGGCCTTGTTGGAGTGGGTGTGGCCTTGTTGGAGTGGGTGTGTCACTGTGGCTGTAGGCTTCAAGACCCTCATCCTAGCTGCCTGGAAGCCAGTCTTCTGCTAGCAGCCTTCAGATGAAGATGTAGAACTCTCAGCTTCCAGGGCTGGAGAGACGGCTCAGTGGTTAAGAGCACTGATTGTTCTTCCAGAGGTCCTGAGTTCAAATTCCAGCAACCATAGCTCACAAACATCTGTAATGCGATCTGATGCTTTTGGTGTGTGTGAAGACAGCTACTGTATACTTATATATAATAAATAAAAAAACCTTTTAAAAAGAACTCTCAGCTCCTCCTGCACCATGCCTGCCTGGACGCTGCCATGCTCCCACCTTGATGATAATGGACTGAACCTCTAAGCCTGTAAGCCAGCTTCAATTAAATGCTGTCCTTTTATTTATTTATTTATTAAATGTATGCGAGTACACTACAGCTGTCTTCTGACACAAGAGAAAAGGGTATAGGATCCCATTACAGATGGTTGTGAGCCACCATGTGGTTGCTGGGAATTGAACTCGGGACCTCTGGAAGAGCAGTCAGTGCTCTTAACCTCTGAGCCATCTCTCCAGGCCAAATGTCCTTTTTAAGACTTGCCTTGGTGTCATGTAAAACCCTAAAGGCATGAAACTCCAAAGGACACTAAAGTATCTCTCTCACATAAACACACACACAGAGACACACACACAGACACACCACACACACACACACACACACACACACACACTACATGCTCATATGTGCACACGGCAGACAGTACACGTGCATGTGTGTACACACAGGTAGGCAACAAAGGCAACTGATTCCACACATGCACAGACAAATGGACACATGTGTGAGTGCTCATATGCATGCATATTACACATATACCCATGTATGCTCACGGCAGCTGGCACACTGCACGCATATACCACTCACATGAATAGGTACACGCATTACATGTGTTCCCCCTGCCACCGCCAGTTCCGGCCTGTATTGTGCATGTTTCATCACTACTGTAACGAAATGCCCATAGCCGGTTAACCTTATAAAGAAAAGAGGTCTCCGTAGCTTGCAGCAGACTTTCTGGTGACAAGCTGGAGAGGTGGCACAGCTAAGTGGGAGAGGGGACAAGCCTCTGACCCTTTTCCTTACTGTCGCTAGGATTTAGTTATAGGCCCTGCCCCAGGTGCTTACCAAATCCCAGCGTGTTCCCAAGAGCCCCAGCTCTGATCACCACTCACCTAAGATGGTGGCACAGACCTCAATGCCAATAAAGAGGCCTTGGGGATACACTCGAACTACACCAAACCAGGTGCTCCCATTTTACAGCTGGACAAACTGAGGTCCCAGACATGCAGCCAACGTGCCTGGTCATCGCAGAGATCAGCCTGGAAACCCTGAGGCTACACCACAGTCTGACAATCCCTTTGGGAATCAAAAATCAAGTGATCTGTTGATGGGGCCTGGACCTCAGGTCCTTGTCAAAAATAAGTCCTGCGGGCTGGAGAGGTGGTTTAGCATTTAAAACTGATGGCCGCTCTTCTAGAGACCTGAGTTGGGGTCCTAGAACCCACATCCCTCAGCTCACAGTTACCTGTAACTCCAGCTCCAGGGGTTCTGGTGCCCTCTGTTGGCCTCTGTGAGCACTGCATTCACAGGTGTACACTCCCCCAACCCACATACAAATGCATATGATCAAGAATAAATCTTGGGGCTGGAGAGACGGCTCAGCGGTTAGGAGCACTGACTGCTCTTCCCAAGGTCCTGAGTTCAATTCCCAGCAACCACATGGTGGCTCACAACCATCTGTAATGGGATCTGATGCCCCTTCTGGTGTGTCTGAAGACAGCGACAGTGTACTTATAACATAAATAATTTTTAAAAAAAGAATAAATCTTGATGGGCAGTGGCGGCACACGCCTTTAATCCTACACGTGGAAGGCAGAGGCAAGCTGATCTCTGTGGGTCTGAGAGTTCCAGGACACCCGGAGCTACACAGAGAAACCCTATCTTGGAAAAAGAAAAAGAATAGATCTTAAGAGGAAGAGGATGTTTCTAAGAGAGGCGTAAGGGTCATCCCAGGAAATGCTTCAATTGAAACTAGACATTGGGGCTGCAGAGAAGGCTCAATCAGTGAAGTGCTTGCTACACAAGCACGAGGTTGTGTTCTACATCAGAACATGGCCTGTAGCCCCGGCACTGGGAGACAGATCATCAGGAGGATGTCTTGGATGTCTTTGGCTCATCCAAACCAGGGCCCTATCCCTAGAGAAGGATGAGGGAGGAGGTCCAGGTGTGGAGTGGAGCCTATGTGAGCGGGCCAGATGGCTGCTGATGGCAGGTGGTGCCTCCTGCCTTGTCAGGCGCTCTGGGCAGCTCAGGGCTGAGTCAGAAACCCCAGCTCCCTGTGTGGAAGGTGACTTTGGAACTTGTGACCTGGATGTGACAGCTCCAGAAGCAGGAAATGGGGGCACTGCCTCTAGGATTAGTTACCAGACAAGACCCTGGGCCACTGGAGACCACATGAGCCAAGCAGGGATACACTAGTCCTAGTCTCCAGGACAGGTCACCTGATCTACCTCTCCTACCCTCAAGCCTCTGTGCCCTTCCCCTCCCACCCAGCGGGAGCAAGGCCAGCTGCCTTAGACACTGTCCTGCCCCAGGAATGCTAAGGCTCTCTGCCCTTTTCTCTCCACAACCACCTCTGCATTTCTCTCTCTCTCTCTCTCTCTCTCTCTCTCTCTCTCTCTCTCTCTCTCTCTCTCTCTCTGTGTCTGTGTGTGTGTGTGTGTGTGTGTGTGTGTGTGTGTGTGTGTGTGTGTGTGTGTGTGTGTCTGCTCCTCAGTCTCTGACCTTGTAAGCTCTATGGGGAGGGCACCCTGACTCATGTTACAGCCCCCAGATGAGGCTTTCCTGATTCCACCCTTACCCATGACTCAAGTTCCCAACAGCACATCCTGTTTGAGCAGCCCCTGGATGCCCACCATGACTGTGGGGGGGACCTGGCAATGACCTAGGTGTCCCGAATCCAGCATTTCGGCTCTAGGATGAGAAAGCTCCTGGGCCTGGAACTTTCTCATGGCCCCAGCAGCAGCAGCAGCAGCAGCAGCAGCAGCAGCAGCAGCAGCAGCAGCAGCAGCAGCAGCAGAGGGCACTGAGGGAGAGGGTCATGTGTTTACCTCACCCAAGTGCTCAGGACAGAGGCACAGAGAGGGGAGACAACAGTGTTGGCACCAGAGTGGCAGGGAGAGGGTCTAGAGACCAGGCCGGAATCAGTTCACTCAGGCTTGCCCTCAGCTCTTAAAATGAGGCTCCCCTCTCACTGGCTGACTCCCCACTCCCTGCGGAGCTGCTTAGAGGCAGCTCCCACAGCCACTGAGCCTGCTCCTCACCTCCTCCTCACAGGGCACAGTGGGTTCCCAACACAGATGGACCACAAGCTGGGAGTGAAGACAGGCTGAGGCCAGGAATGGGCCAACAGCCTGACTTGAGACTCAGCAAAGCTCTATTTGTATCTGACTGAACATGCTAGAAGCAGGAGGCTTGGATGGGGAGGGGGCATCTCGTAACCGCAGGCATGCAGCCAGGGGACATGGCCGCCAAGTCTTCAGATCTGGTTGGGGGACCTAGCTGGCCAGGCCTTCCCAAGACATCCCTTCTTTCTCCAACTGCTGATCTATTCTGGGCGGGCTCTGGGCTCTGCTCCAGGCCAGGCTGGGAAAGGGGCCGAGGCTGGGGAGGAGGTGGCAGGGGGTGGTGGTGACAGGAGCTGTTCTGGGCAGGCCCCTGGAGAGCGTGGGCAGGGGAGGACGGAGCTGGCAGATGGAAGAACCTTTATTAAGAATGAGTCAAAGACCAGAAGGATTTTCTCAGGAGCCCTGGCGAGAAGGGAGCCCCGGAGCCCTGCCGCAAGGCTGGGCACAGTGCCCGGCCGCCGAGCCAGAGAGGGGGAGCTGGGCGCCGGCCATGGGGCAGTGTCTCCAGCCAGGACACATGCCAGCCCGGGGCCATCCTGGCTAGGCCTCTAGACTCTGAGGCCCCTTTTCATTGCTGTTCCACCCTTGTAGAACTGGAACCTGCTCTCCAGCCTCAGTCTGTCCACCTGTGCAATGGGGAGGATCCTTCTCTGTGAGTGAGCCCAGACCGGAAACCAGCCATGGGATGGGAGTCGGGCAGAGAGACCCCAGCTTACCTTGGCTGTCCCTTGTGACACTCCCTATGATAACTGATGCCCTGCCACTCTGCAGCCTAAATTCTCCAGACATGAACGACTCCTAACTGTCTACTTCGGTCTCACTTTGACGTTTATAGCCAAGCCCTCATCCTAAGCTTGCCTGATCCGCTTTCTCCGGCTTGTGCCGCAGGTGCCTAGCTCTGCCCACAGAGAATATCAGTAATGTCTCCTCTGCTAGCTTAATTCCCTGCTTAAGCCACCTCCTCCAGGGCCAGCCTGGCTGTCACAGAAGTATGCTTGGTGCCTGAGGCTGGCCTTTTCTTTTTTTAAAGATTTATTTATTTATTATAGATGAGTACACTGTCGCTGTCTTCAGACACACCAGAAGAGGGCAACGGATCTCATTACAGATGGTTGTGAGCCACCATGTGGTTGCTGGGATTTGAACTCAGGACCTCTGGAAGAGCAGTCAGTGCTCTAAACCTCTAAGACATCTCTCCAGCCCTAGGCTGGCCTTTTCAAAGCAGTGGCCAAGTCATGGGTACGTCCTGCTGCAGGAGTTGCTCTGGGGGACACTGAGCGTCCATTCAGGGCAAGTGAATTCATACCAGGGTCCCTGTAGCTTACAAAGAAAAAAATGGAGGGGCAGGAGAGAGGGCTCAGTGGTTAAGAGCTCTGGATACTCTTTAGAGAACCAAAGCTTGGTTCTCGCGACCATCTCTTGGGGATCGGTCCCTATCTGATACATGCATAAACATTCAGGCCAAACACTCATAGATCAATAAAATAAAACATCTTTAAGTTTTTTTTCTTCTCTAGCAGGGCCTAGAACTTTAAGGACAAGGGGAAAATCTGTAGGGCAGCCCCTGACACCTCTGCCCCCAGGGACTGAGCAAAGCGTTGGCTCTGAGGTATTTCTCCTCTGGTCCTTTTTCTGTTAGCACAGTAGCAGCCATCCCCTAGCCTTCACGATTATTCGTGAATCCTCCCTCTACACCCATCAAATTAGAGCAGTGGCCACCAGGCTAAGCAGCCCCCGACAGGTATTAAACTTTAATGAGCACTAATGGCCTTGGCCCACTTCACCAGCACAGGGCTACTTACTAACATTTAATTCCTCAGGCTGGACTCTGCTCCCTCCTCTCCTGCTGCCCCTGCCCCATGACTCCTACCCCACAGCTGGGCCTGCCCTTGACCGTGTGTCTGCAAGCTGTCCAGCCCGTTCCCAGCCCAGAAGAAACCACCCTGCTCCCATCTGTTGTTGTCCAGAGCGACCCCAGTCTCTTAGGTTGACCAAACATGCCAGGAGGTATCCAGAAGGGCACACTCTGCTGTACGTGGGCATAACCCCCATCAATCCAGAAGCCAGCAAATACCATCCAAGGGCCTGCTGCCTCCCCAACCCATGCCCCGGGAGTCAGAGGGGCTGTGTGCTTGAAGCCTGAGCTAAGCACAGTGCCAGGGTCCCAGACTGGGACCTTAGCAGGGAGTGGAGGTAAGAAACAAGGATGTTGGCCACCGCCTTGCAGATTCAGGCTCCTTCCCCAGTCTCTGCAGTGGTCCTCAGAATGACGTCTCACTGGAGTAGGTTAGGGCTCAGCAGATGGGCCTTGCATGTGAACCTGCAGTCAGAGCCTGGAAAGATACAGCCACAAGCCAAGGAATGCTGGAGGAAGCTAGCCGTGTCAGGCGTTTCCTCAGAAATGGGAGGAGATACTAGACACAAGGTGCTTGAGGGAGCAAGGGTTTGGCCAGGTTCACCCCTCACAGGTCTCGGCTCATGAAGTATCATGGTAGAAAAACCATGGAACATCAAGGGGCAAGGGCATGGGGGGAACGTTACTGCTTACCTCATGGCCGCCAGGAAGCGGAGAGCTAGGGAAAAGCTGAGGTGTCTTTACTGGCGAGACTCTTGCTCATCCACCTGGGCTCTACGCCTCACTGCACCACCTCCTAATGCTGACACCACCTCCCTAAGGCTCTAATGCAGGAGGCTTTGGGGGAGATGGTTTGTGTTTTAACCACAACCCCTGAGAGCTGGGGACTTGGCTCAGTGATAGAGGGCTTGCCTAATCACTAGAACTGCGACAAAACACCAAAACCTGATACCAGGAGTTGAGGGAACCTCACCAGGCCCCATCAGAGGGAGCCTGGACCCTGCCTAAGCCTTGATCCTGGCCTAGCCTAAAGCACTGTGGAAAAACCCATTTCTGGTTCTTTAGGCTTCAATTGTGGCACTCGAGTGACAGCAGCTCTAGAAAAATGAACCTAGCAAGTCACTGCTCCCCCGCCTGCCCCCGACAGGCCTCGGTTTCCCCAAATGACAAAAAAGGTCAGAGCACCGATTCCCTAGGGCGGCCACGCTAGACATATCAAATAACCGAACTCAATCATTCTGAAGCCAGAACAGAGGGCCCATGAGGCTGGCAGGGATGGTCCTCCTTGAGGCCTGGCCATCCCTCAGTGACCCCAGTTGACCCCCACAGTGTGCTGGGCTGACAGCCCACCAGGGAGGCTGGCGCCTCTTTCTGTCAACTCCGGCTGCTGAGCCGGGCTAGGCAGATGCTGTTGTAAAGCTATCAATTCTGAGGGGCCGGCCCTGCATCAGAGTCTGCCTCTGCCAGCCTCTTGGGACACCCAGGGAGACACTAGAAGGTAACATCATTTCACCCCCAATCCAATAACCTTTGCTTCTGGAGGTGAGTGTGCTGTCAAAGGAGCCAGGAAGGAGGGCAGGCATGATGCCCCCTTCCTCCCACAGGGGAAAGGACATCGGAGACACTGGCGTCAGCTTCATCCCACTGAAAAAACACCCCCACAGTAAATCCCAGGCAAGAGGCCAAGTCGGGGATGAAATACAAGCGCTTATAAAGCCAGACACCTTTATTGTTCTGAAATGTCTTCCAGCAAGTTATAGGCTCACAGCTTGACCCTGGCCTGTCACTGCTACAGGGGCACCCAAGCTAGTTCTTGGAACCAGGGCTCCAGTGGGAAGTAACTGACCTTACCAGAGCCATTTTGCCTGCCCAGCCAGGCACCAGGGTCCCCAGCAGGAAGCCGGTTCCACTTTCACCCAGAAAGCAATGAGGCTCCTCCACCCACCTCTTTGCTGGTCATATGCTAGGTCCCCTCCTACACAGGGCTGCCTGCAGGCAGTGTTTACCAAGCGCCTGCTTCCGTGCCAGCCGCTGCCCCCAAAACAAGAGACTGTGCACATCTCAGGCCCCACCTACTTCTGGTACCGGCTGATCCCTGAGCCACTGGAATTTGCTCTGTTCCCCTGCACTAGTGGGGCTCAAAAATGCCTCAGTTTCTCCTGAGGTAAAACACATCAGAGAGAGCCTTTGTGCCTGGGCTCAGCCTGCCTGATTTGCCGCTGTGTGTAAATAACCCAGCTCTCAAGGCCTTTCCCTGTGACATGGGACAAGTTATAGCACATGATGACTTGGGGGTGGGGGGTGCTAACGTGTGTAGAAGTCTGCCAGAAAGAGACATGCAGAAGGCTCACGGGCTGAGAGGGTCACTCCCCAGGAAGCTGTGTGGGGAAACAGGAGCCCTTTGCCCTTTGCAGGGGTCTCCAGGACAGTGAGTGACAGGTGGTGGGTGGAGGAAAAGACCCTAGCCACACCTATATGTAAATGAGATGCAAATACACCCTCAATGAAGTTTTGCCACCAGCTGTACCTAATTCCCAGGCTGGGCCCCAGAGCCTCTCTCCCATCACCCTGCTAGGAGGCTGCAGTGCCCACACAGGCTGGCTGGTCAGTGAGTCCCTGCTTGGAGGCCTCTCCGTGCCCTGTAGGAGCCAGGATCCACCCTCTAACTGCCCCTCCGCCCTCCACCCAGCACCCCTCACTCCTCCCATCTCTCCCTCCACTCAGGCCCTTACCTGTCTGAATATCCACCTTTCTTCCCCTCAAATATCATCTCAGCCTGTATTTATTGAGTACCTACTATGCAGCATCCCGTTATGTTCAGGGATGAAGGCCTCTAGGCAGGAGCATAGGAGAGTAGCACAGGGCCAGCCTCTTGTCGTTTGTTTGTTTGTTTTTTAGCATCTACTCATTTTGTGTGTGTGAATGTCACAGTATATGTTTGCATGGAGATTAAAGGACAGCTTGAGAGAATTGGTTCTCTCCTTCCTCCGTTGTGGGTTCTGAGGATTGAACTCAGTATGTCAGACTTAGCAGCAGGCACCGCTACTCTCTGAGCCATCTTCTCAGCCCTTCTCTGGCCTTTTATCATAGCAACAAGAACAGTCACTAAGACAGCAGCCTCTCCCAGACTGTCCCTCAAGGAGACCATGTGTGACAGGGCCACTGTGTCCTGCTCCCAATGGGGTAGCATCTAGTCAGTGCCACAGGAGAAAGTTCCGGAAGGAACACGGCATGGAGAGCTGCCTCCAGGACCCAGCAGACACGTTGAGGGCTCACTGTGTCAGGTTCCCTTTGAGGTTTTTCTTAGACTTGGTCCATTTTACAGGCAGAAAAACCAAGGCCCAGAGAGGGCAAGCACTCCCCAAGGTCACACAGCTGGCAGATAGGCTCAAACTCAAATTGTGCTGCTGAGATGAGGTTGATGGTGGTGAGAACACGGACAACAGAGGGTACCTCTGCGCAGCAGGCACTAGGTTCTGTCACCAGCCCAGCAAGCAGTTCACTGCTCCCTGCACAGGAGCCAGTCCTGAAAATGAGTGGGCCCATTTGCATAGTAAGAAGGAGGGTGGACCCAAGACTGGTTCATTTGCATTATAAATAGGGGGTGGGGCCAGATTCCAGCCAGGCAGGTTCCAGGCTTTCTTAGAATCTGTCCGTCTCTGTTTTTTTGATGTCGTTTTATTGTTTGGTTGTTTGGTTGGTTGGTTGGGGGCGGGGGGGGGGGGAGTCAGCACATATACATAGCCCTCCCATACAGGCTGAGCCCTAGCATAGCAGGGGCCTTAGGTAGAATCATGTGAGCCTGGCTGGTTTAAATGGGGGGTGGGAGGTGACCTCTGAGTCCACTTCCCTTCAACCTACCGAGGCTTTGACGGAAGGGGAGCCCCAGACAGTTGGCACCAGGCACAGTGGCGCCTGCTCTGGGTTGTGTCCTTGGGGACAAGGTCCTCCCCTCCCCCACTCCTCCTTTACTCTCTCCCCCTGCAACCCCTAAAGGCACCCTCATCAAATTCATGGTTGAGGCAGGTCCCACCCAAAGCTGGAGCCACCCTGGCCTGGGGTCACCCATGGTCAGTCCTAATGGCTGCCTCCCCTGTCCAGCCCTGTCTCTGCAGGGAGTGATCTATGGCCCCATTACCACCCAGGCCTCTGAAGGGCTCGGGGATGGATTACTGCCTGCCTCACAGGAGCAGGGAGGCGGTTTTCACTACCATCCATCAGCGGCAGCTGGCCCTGAGAAAGCCTGACACAGCTACCAGGCACAGGGGCTGTGTACCCTGCTCTCCCCTTGTTTCACTTTCAGGGACCCAAGTGACCCCAGAATGCCATCTGTCAAAGATGGCAGCCCTAACCTTGTGGCCATGGGTCTCCATTTGAGCATTAACCTCCCTAGACAGTGCCTGGCACAGTAGGGTGACACCGTGCCCCCTTGGGGTCCCAGGCTGCATATCCAGCACCATGACTAAGGCCCTACTTGTATGTGGGCCATATGTCAAGGCCCCCATCTCCCTCCAGCCTGCTACAAGCTGCCACAGGCCCAGGTGTCACTTCCAAACACCTGCTGCGTTCTCCCTGCCTGGCAACTGTCCCTAGGGCTATATGGCTGGGTCCAAGAAGGTACAAAGGACTTACAAATCGAGAACAGGCTTGTCCCCATCTGGCAGAGAACACAGGGCCTAGGGCAGGTACCAGAGAGTCAGCAACACTTTATGACAAGAAGCAGTTTTGGGTGTCCAGCCATACTGAGGAGAGGGTGGGCAGGGTTGGCATGTCCAGGGCCCTGACCCACTAGGACTCCACAGGCATGCCTGCTGCCTCCCCTGTGCATGCCGGAGAGCTCCAGGGCACGGAACAGATCAGGAGAGTCGGGCAGACCTGCCCCCACCCCTCTCAGCACCAACCCTGAGACCAGTTCCCGGTGCAGGGCCCTTCCACTGGTTCTGTCCCCACAGGAGGGCTGGATTTAGTAAACTGTCTCTTGAGACCTCTGCAGATGAGGCTGTGGACATCTAGAACACAGCCCGCAGCCTGGCTGCTAACCTTTAGCCACCGCCTGAGCCGTCACCTGCACAGGCCCTGGCGTGCACAGGCAGAGTGAAAGAGAACCGGGGCTAGAACAGAAAAGAAAGTCTGTGCCCACAGTGACAAGGAGAGAGAACACAGCCACAGCCAGAGGGTGTCACATGTTAGGACTGGTGTCACCAGTTCAATTCAGGGAGGTTGAATGGTCTAAAGTCCCACCACAAATCCACAGCAATGGCAGAAAGGAGTCATTGCCCTTGTGTTCTTCCTCTTCAGCTCCACAGAAGGGGAAGGCAGCTGCTGCCCCAGCGCACCCAGCGTTCACAGAAGCGGCGACAGCCCCCGCTCCCCCATCACAACCCTCAGATCAGTATGGCACTAAAATGGTCCCGCTCGGCTGGGGCTGAGGGTCCATGGTGGCCACTTTGGTGGCAGTCCCACAGAGGCTGTATGGACATGTGCAGAGGGGATGGCTGGCCTTGCTTGGATTCAGAAGGGATCACCATGTCCCGTAGGGGACAGGCAGATGGATGAAAGGCACCCAGGGCAAAGAGTACAGCCTTGCAAACCCCCAACCGCCAGCCCAGAGGCCAGTGGTCCACTGTGACCCCTACGCTGCACAGAGGCAGGTGAAGCCTCCATCCTGGCCAGATGACCTCCCTGCTACGGCAGGCCACTCTCTTCTGGCTGGGGACATCTAGGTCCTCTAGGCTCCGTAGCATCCACTCTTCTACAAATGATCAGGGAGAAGCCAGATCCCTGAGAGCAGCTGCTGAGGAAACTAACGGTCGGCCAGGCTGGCCTTGAGGAGCATGGGGGAGGGGCAGAAGGCAGGGGAGAGAGTATGAACATGTTGGAGTACTCTCTGTACTTGGTGGGTAGGTACTGAGCACAGGGTACTTACCTGAGTACAGTCTGTCTGATTCCTCAGGACTATGTGCACGGGTGCTAAGTACTGGATGAATGTGGTCAGCATGTGGACTGAGTACTGAGAGAGGGAGTGATAAGTGTGACTGACCAGTACTCAGTGAGCGGTCAGTGCTATGTGGGATGAGCGCACGAGTGATCAGTGCTGGGTTAGTAGTGGGTGCTGTGTGCACAGTAAGACTTTTCCTCAGCACCATGTATAGGTGTGCGATGAGTACTGAGAACCATGGGTACACTTCACAGTGCAGTGTGTGTGTGTGTGTGTGTGTGTGTGTGTGTGTGTGTGTGTGTGTGTTCTGTCTGTCTGTGCTATCTATATATGAGTGCTTGGGAGCTCTGTGCATGGTTCTGCTGTCTGTCTTTCCATCCAACCATCTATCTGTGCTGTATATGTGCTTGGGAGCTCTGTGCATGGTTCCACTGTCTGTCTATCTGCCTGTCTGTCCGTGTGTCTGTGTGTCTGTGCTGTATGAGTGCTTGGGAGCTCTGTGCATGGTTCTGCTGTCTGTCTTTCCATCCGACCGTCTGTCTGTGCTGTATATGTGCTTGGGAGCTCTGTGCATGGTTCCACTGTCTGTCTATCTGCCTGTCTGTCCGTGTGCCTGTGTGTCTGTGCTGTATGAGTGCTTGGGAGCTCTGTACATGGTTCTGCTGTCTGTTGTCTGTCTGTGTGTCTGTGCTGTATGAGTGCTTGGGAGCTCTGTGCATGGTTCCACTGTCTGTCTATCTGCCTGTCTGTCCGTGTGCCTGTGTGTCTGTGCTGTATGAGTGCTTGGGAGCTCTGTACATGGTTCTGCTGTCTGTTGTCTGTCTATGTGTCTGTGCTATATATGAGTGCTTGGGAGCTCTGTGCATGGTTCTGCTGTCTGTCTATCTGTCTGTGTATGTGTGTGTATTTGTGCTGTGTGAGTGCTTGGGAGCTCTGTGAGTGGTTCTGCTGTGTCCCTGAGTACAGTACGCTGGCGACTAAGCAGAGGGGAGCTCAGCTCAGTGTGTACTGAGGACTCTCATGTTTCTGTGAACGCAGGCTCTGCAAGCCCAGTGATGGCCACAGGTGGACTCAACACCCGGTCTTCATAGTCCAGGAGGACAGTCTGCTGCTGAAGCATGCTATGTTCTTCTTCTAAACGGATCCTGGCTGGCTCTGCCGCTCACTATCCCTGTTCTGTGTAAACTTCTCCCTGGGTACTGCCAGTGTGTGGATGGGAGGCCTGGCTATCTTTCCAGGGTCCCTCCCATGCACAGCAATTTTCAAAGTACTACACCTGCAGGTTGGACAGAAGATCTCAGAGTCAGGCTTAGGTCTAAGGAGGTTTGTGTGGGGACTAAGCCCTGTCTCTGAGGTTCAGACATCTCTGGGGTTGACCCTGCCCCCACAGCAGTCAGAGCTGTGGGCAAAGGAAGGCCCGGGGACACAGATAAGGCTGGGGGGGGTAGAGTGGCGGGAAAAAGCACTAGACAGAAGTGATAAGCTATGAGCAGCCTGGGCCCACCCCAGGCCACGTGGTCTATCTGGAGACAGCAGATAGCACATTGCCCAGAGAGTTGTGGTCTGAGTCTACGATGGATAAGAGTGTACCTGTAGCCGCCACAGGGGGGTCAGCCTCTCGTGGGCTTAGACCCGCCTCCCTGCTCCCTGTGGAACTGTTCACAGCCTGGACCACTGGCCTCACCTTTGCCCCATAGCCCCACGAAAGCATGGATACATGGGAGGCCTTTGGGACCAGCCAGGCTCTGGCTCTCAATCTTGAAGAGTTAACACTGACCCAAGGACCAGCCTGAACTGCACACTTGATTACAAATTCCTGAGCTGTTCAAGGAGAGCCAGCGTAATGTGGCTGTCACACACACACACACACACACACACACACACACACTCTCACACGTTCACACACACACTCTCTCACACACATTCACACACACACTCTCTCACACAAACACATACACACACACTCATACACACACACACTCTCACACATACATACACACATGCTCACATACACACTCTCACACATACACACACACTCTCTCACACACACTCTCACACATACACACACACTCTCACACATACATACACACACATACTCTCTCACACACTCTCACACATACACACACACTCTCTCACACACATTCTCACACATACATACACACATACTCTCTCACACACACTCTCACACATACATACACACACACACTCTCTCTCACACACACACACTCTCTCTCTCACACACACACTCTCACACATACACACACTCTCACACACACACTCTCACACATACACACACATTCTCACACGTTCACACACACTCTCTCACACACACACTCTCACACACACTCTCATACACTCTCAATCACACACACACTCTCACACATACATACACACACATTCTCTCTCACACACTCTCACACATACATACACTCTCTCTCTCTCTCTCTCTCTCTCTCTCACACACACACACACACACACACACACACACACACACACACCCTCTGCTTACATCACACCCACAGGCACATCCCCAAGAGGCCAAACACAGGTTCCCAGACAGGAGCACGTGGTGTTCAATGGAACGGGTCACTATTACCCAAGTGATGGTGGGTCTGGTGGCCACTAACCAGGGATCAGTCTGGCAGCAGGTGGCAGGGTGGTACATAGGAGAGACATGCCACCGAGCCTGTATTGCCCACTGTGGAAGAAGCCGAGTACTGCGTGACTCTGGTAGCAGATGTCTGCACCAGGTCAGTTGAAAGGAGTACGTCAGAATGTGGCCATCGAGTCAGGGGGCAGAGGTGACATCTGGTTGGATGGGGTCCCTTTTTCAGGTAATGGGTGCTTGTGAGCTGGAAGGGGTAGGAGGCATGACGCCATGACATAATGTAGGCTGCCACACTATTGCTTTGTGGAGGATTTGAACTCGAGTTCACCTCGATTAAAAACAAACAAACAAAACCCAGTGAAGAGCTGATGGCAGGGCTCGGTGGTGAAGAGCACTGGGTGCTCTTCCAGAGGACCCACATAGTGGCTCACAACTCCAGTCTCAGGGACCTGACGCCCTCTTCTGTCCTCTGTGGGAACCAGGCACATGTGCAGTACACAGACATCCGTGCCGGTGAGACACCCAAAGGCACAAAATAAGTAAGCAAAAATCTAAAAATATATATGGAAAAAAATGGCAAACAAGTGTCATCAAGACTTCCACATATCCAGAGGACTCTCACACTGCTGGAGAGTCAGGTCCCCAAACAACCTGGGGTGCAGGATATCTCAAGGAGAGCGTGTGAGCCGAATGGTGGACTGGTCTATGTAGACCTCTCCCTGCAGGACCGCCCATATTGCCATGCCCCGCCTCCAGCCCCCATCCTGTTCCTTAGGTAGCTCTTCCGACCCTTGGTCCTGAAGGCTCAGACAGCCCAGCCCTCAAAGCCCACAGCCCTCAGCGCTCCGCCCTTCCCTATCCCTGGCACCAACTACAAGGGGTCTGTCACCAGGACACAGCTGCTGTTCCTGAGGAGATTGACTGACCGCAGTGTTCCCTGGCCCGTTGGGGTGCAGATGTCCAAGCTGATAACCCTTCCTGGGGACTTGGCTGTGGGCAAAGGGCCAGAGATAGTGCAGAACGACAGACTTCCTGCCTGCTGGGGCAATGTGGCTGGGGCTGAGCGGCCAGAGGAACTGGGCCTCCTACCAACCTCTGCCTGCTGGCAGCCCTGGCCTTAGGACAGGCAGCTCCTTGAAGCCCCCTTGGTCAGATCTTAGGCAGGCCAGGAGAACCTGCCAGTCATCTGAGAACAAAGCAGTGAGGTCTAGCGTCTGCCAGCTATGACCTCCCCAGTGTTGCAGGAAGGGATGAAACTGTAGACCTTTCCCCTGGGCCTGCCCAGCAGCTGAGAGGGAGAGGCCGCTTCCTACCCAAGAGGCTGCCACCATCTCATGCATCTGCCACCAAGTTCCAGGACTCTCTCCACCTTTCAGGAGAGGAAAACAGAGGCACAGGGACACTACCTAACTTGTCCTAGGTCACATGGCTGGGAGGAATTTTTTGTTTTGTTTGTTCTGAGACAGGGTTTCACCAGGTAGCCTAGGTTGGCCTGGAACTCAGAGATTTGTCTGCCTCTGCCTCCCTGGACCTGGGACAAAAGGTGTGTGTGGCCAAGCTTGGCTAGCCTTGGATTTTAACGGGCACCTCTCTCTGAGGCAACCAGAACCCTAAACCTGAACCCTTGGGTTAGGAACCACTGTGAGGAGAGATGGCCAACCCCAGCCACGAGAGAGAGAGGCCACGGGTGCCAGGCCCAGCTACTCTGTATGAGACAGAGAGACACAGATACCTCAGGTCTCCTGCCCTCCACCTCCCCACGCACACCCACACCCCTGCCAGGTCCCCGCACTGTGTATGGCTCCTAAAGGAGTGCCCTGTGGCCATTCCCACATCACCCCTGCCAACATCCCATAATCAGAGCAACTAGAATTCCAGAGTCAAAAATCAAAACAGAAAAGATGGCGGGCGGGATGGGGTTCCTCCTGAGCACTCCCCACTCCACAGAGGGCGTGCAGGGCCCAACCTGCTCTGCGGTACTGAAAACAACAGAGACAGAGACAGAGTGAGCAACACCGGCATGCACATGCACCAGCTGTGGCCGGGACATGTGTCCCAGCTTCCCCTGCTGCTCTGTCCCCGCCCACTCAGCCCTCCCACCTCCTGCTCTCCACCCAGCAAGCCCTCCTCCCACACCCGAGGGCAGGGGCACCTGTGGCTTGGCAGGGCTGGGTGCCAGGGGTCATGAAACTCTCCCTCTGCTTCTGGGCTTGCGTCCAGCCTCCAGCCCACTGTGGTGACAGCCTGCCTGCCATGGCTCAGAGAACAGAGTCAGAACTGTGTTCTTCTGTCCCCAGCCAGGACCACACGCCTTGGCAGGCAGGCAGGGACCAGAGCCCCAGCCCAAAGTGGCCCATACCACCCAGCCACAAACTCTGTCTGTAATCAAACCTACCATTAGGGAGATGAGAGGCAGTATCGACCTCCGCCCTCACCCCGCTCCAACCCTAGTGACCACCCCTAACCATGGCACAGAAGCCAAGGGCCAGGATAGCAGTAAACTCGGAGGCATGGGGTCCCCAGTGGTAGTTCCAAGTCAGCACCTGAAGAGTTTCCCAGGAGAGAAGATATGACCACAGGCAGGTCCTTGTAGGAAGGGTTGTGAGTTGTGGGGTACACTTTACTACATGGGTCCACTGCTGCTAAGGCCCAAAGGAGAAACATGAGGGCCTGGAGTGGACCACCAAGGTGGGGGACTAGCCCTCAAGAAAAACTGAGGTTTCTATCTCCTTTAAGGGGCCTCCATTTCTGCCTCTGTCAAGAGGGGGTGAGGGTAAAGCCAAATCACCAAGAGGTATTTGATAATTGTCATTTCCCTCCTCTGGCTATGGTGGAAGCAGGACAGAGGAATGGGCTAGGGCTGCCTTTGCGGGGGTGGGGGTGGGGGTGGGGATGGGCTTGTATGACAACTTGCTATCCCGATCTGTCCTGAGAGTGCTGGGACAAGAGGCTCCAATGTCTGAAGTGTTTGAGCTCCAGCTTCCAAGCTGGCTGGCCCCTTCTGTCAAGTCCTGGCAAAACACCAGCACACTCAACGCTTCATCCTGCGAGGCCCATTCAGGCCCACGTGACCGGGCTGAGGGTGCGGCTGGTGTTATGCCAGCTGCCCGCTGACACTTGCTCCGTTCCCTTTGTAAAGGGCCAGGCTTCCCCTGGTGGCTGTCTCAGGTGAGGCTCAGGTGTATCCTTCTTCCAAGGACAGTGCGGTCCCTGTGTTTTCTCTCACTGGTGAATGGTGAGACAAAATCAGAGGGGCAGGGAAGGGGTTTAGGAGGTGACCCTGGGACACAAGAGCCACTGGAGAAAAACATCAAAAGGACAATTTAAGAGGGTGACAGCTAACGGGCTTGAACTTGTCAGGGGTCTACCTAGACCCACCCACCCACAACCAGCAGGGGTACTGCCAATTCTGTTGAAAGGATGGAAAGAGGCCCAGAGAGGTCAAGAGGCCAGCCCAAGTCACACAGCTTTAAGTGATAAACCCAGGGCTTACCCCTCAGCTGGAGGTAAGGAGTTCTGCTTTTCACCATGATGCTCTGGGGGAATAAGAGGGCCTTCATGGTCTTCTGGAAAATGAGGATGAGCTCATCTTGATCTCTTTTGTTCCTCCACCCCCACCCGGCTAAAGCCATTGTCTCCATTAGACTCCCTGGGGCTTAGCAAAGTAGCCACCCAGCTAGCAGGACACAGCTCAAGCCAAGAAAGTCCTGTAAGTGCCCTTTACCCTCGCTGCTTAAGGAATTCAGGGGTGCAGGATTTTGTGCACAGCAACCACTGAAAGACCTAAAATAGGAGCTGGGGAGAGGCCACCCCCTTGCCTACTAGAGGCCAGAGCTCAGCACCTTCTTTCTAAGGCAATCTAGGACCACACAAGCAATGGTCGCTTAGAGCCTAGGGACAGGCCCAGGAGGAAGCTAGGTTTTAGTCCAGGCGGGAGGACAGGGCCAAGGACAGAGCAGGCAGAGAGGGTGGCTACACAAAGAAATAGGCTCCACCCAGGTCCAGTGCCCTGGATGACCGTATGTACATCCTACAAGAACAGAGTGCTGTCCCCTGGAGCCCCCAAACACTGCCCCCATACACTCCCCAGTGAGACCCAATCTCCCTGAATACTATCAGGGACTAGTCGCTTACTACCTCAAATGGCCCTATTAGACATCCCGTGTCCCCTTCATTTTTTTAAAAAAACATTTATTTATTAATTATGAGTACACTGTCACTGTCTTCAGACACACCAGAAGAGGGCATCCTATCCCATTACAGAAGGTTGTGAGCCACCATGTGGTTGCTGGGAATTGAACTCAGGACCTCTGGAAGAGCAGTCAGTGCTCTTAACCTCTGAGTCATCTCTCCACCCCACCCCCCATGTGTCCCCTTCATAATCTGTAAACTATACTTCTTACCAGGGAACAGAGGGTCACAACCAGGACCGGCCCCCAGCCTGGGTCCCATGCAGCCTTCACTGATGTTACCTGTGATAAAGGAAGTGTCAGATGTCACTTGCATCTGCCCTGGGACCAGGAGGACCAGAACCTCAGAGTCACCTGTGCTGGACACCTGGGCCCTGAGCATGCCTCTGACCCTCAAGGGGTTCTGTAGCCCAGGTCCACATTTCTCCACTCTTGGCCCTCCTGCCTTTTTCTTCTTGCTTCCAGACTAGCAGGCAGCCTGGAAGATGGGTCAGCATTAGTTTTTTACCTAGGCTTTCCCAGGCTGACAGCACTCTCAGGGAATGTAGAACTCAGTGGCCCCAGGACCTGGGAGCACACAAATGAGCCTGAGGACAGGCTTGGTGCTGGCGTCAGCTCTGGGTCAGCCTCTGGTCCACAGTGCACAGGGTGAGGAGGCTCATGCCTTGAGGCAAGCCGTAGGACGGTTGGTTCACTATCCTGCCACACCTCTCAGAGTCTGTTAGGCTGGATCTGGTACCCCAAAGCACTGCCTCTTGGGCCAACTCTCATACCACACATGCATCTCTGTGTCCCTGAACCAGAACACTGCCACCACTGAGTCAGGGCTCAGCTCTCTGCATCCCACATCCTGGATCTACAGGCCTGGATGTCTGGGCAGCAGTCCCAAGACTCACACTCCCTCCTCCGAGCCGGTGCAGGCTTTCCCTGGGACTCACTGTGGGCCCACTCACTCCTGGGCTCCTCTGGTCAATGAGAAGTGATTGGCCCAGCCTGGTCTAGCTGCCTGTGGGGACAGCAGTGGACTCGCTCATGGGATGCACGGGTAGACAGGGAGAAGGCTCCTTCTCTCTGCCTCTCCATCCACCTCCCTGAGCTTCTTTAAGAGCTAGGTCCACACTTGGAGCTGGGTACAGGCTTCGGCCTAGCAGGGATAGGCAGGCCTCCTCCTGCTCCCCAGAATCCCACATGGCTGTGGCTTACATGGGGGCCAGGCCCTCAGAGGTAACAGGTCGCTTCCCCATAGTCCTGGTTACTCTGCCACTGGAGTTCTCCTAGCAGGCTTGGCTGACCAAGACATTTACTACACAGAGGAGGAAGACTATGCCTTGGAGAGCAGAGACCCAGAGCCCTCATTCACATAGCAACACAGGAGGTCAACATAGAGGTCAAAGGTCAAAGAAACAATGTCCAGGGTGGGGTGCAAGGGAAGTATGTGCATATGTGTGGGAGACCAGGAGGAGGCTCAGAAGAGAAAGGCTTTCTGGAGAGGAGGCTCTAGGGTGCAGAAGGCTGGGTGAGTGGTGGGCTCAGAGGGACTCAGAGGCTGAGGTGGCTGTCTAGGCAGGGCCTAGTCTGGGCTCTTGTTTGGGGATGGGGGTTGTAGATGCCCGTGGGAGACAAGGGGGCACGGTTTATAGGGAGGGTGGAGGGATAGGAGGTGCCAGAATTTCTGGGACTAGGGTCTCGGGCTCCTCTTCAAGGAACTTCCCCTCTGACAGGGCCCCTGTTCTGAACCCCTTCTCCCTCTGGCCCTTAGCCACACGGTGCTTTCCCAGTCGCCTGTTCCGCTGCTGTTTCTTGATGCATTTGGAGGTGAGAGAGACAAACCTCACTGGAGGTGAGGACCAGGGCGATTGGCCTGCTGTCCCCAAGGTACCCTGGTGAGGAAAGGGACAGAACCAGGTTCCTGGAGCTAACCCCACCCATCTGAGGTGTCCTCAGCTTCTGTTTCTGGCTATGTTCCATTGCACTGCCTCCTGGGCCACTAACAAAACTACAATCAAAGCCTCTGAGGGTGGGGAATCCCCCTCCCTCCCCAACCTGCTCAGCAAAGTGGTCTAGATAGGGGGACTTCGGGGTCCAAATGCACATTGTCCTAATTCAGCAGCTCACAAGGCTGGTCCACCACCCCTGAGTTCTGGAGTGACCCCACCATCCTGCATCTGACTAAAGAGAGTCACGCTTGAGGTTGGGGATTTAGCTCAGTGGTAGAGCGCTTGCCTAGCAAGCGCAAGGCCCTGGGTTCGGTCCCCAGCTCTGAAAAAAAAAATTAAAAAAAAAAAATTTAAAGCAAAGAGAGTCACGCTTACTGTCCACTGCGTCCCTTTCACTGACATTAGGGACCCTGAACGCCTGGAGGCTAAAGATGTAGTCAGCCCAGCCCTGCTGACTAGAGCAGACTGCCAACCAGCAGGCTCTATGAGACACCGTCTCATCTTGAAGCTATGAACAGAGTGCCACCTCACAGGGTGAAGTAGACCTCGTGGCTGTGACTGGGACACAGACCCTAAGCAGAGGGAGCAGCCAGGTTAGCCAGCTGGGTGTGCTGGAGTCTCTGGGTTATTACAGTTGGGGAGGGGTCCCGTGGGAGAGAATGGAGAGACACGAGGAGGGGACCACAGGCCGAGGACCACTGAGGCTTTCAGAAGCCGGGGCAGGAGTGAGGCAGGTCGTACACATGTAGGAGGAAGCAGGCTGTGAGGTCTTAGCCTCAGACGCAGCTGAGAGCGCTGACCTCTAGCCTAAAGGGAAGAAGCGCGTTTGGAGCCACTCAGCTCCAGGTGACATGTGACAGCAACCGCAGGAAACCGGTGTGACGGTGTGACGGGAAGAAGGCGGTTCCCAGACTCACACACCACACAGCCATCACTCAGTAGTGTTCCTCAACAAGTGTGTGCTCAGAGGAGCATCCTCCGGGCACAAGCTCAGCTGTGACCTTGAGGTAGCCTTGGCTGAGCCCTGACCGCTGGGCTTCCTGAAGGCGATGCTTCTTTTGTTTTTGTTTCGCTACTGAGATTTGTTGATTTTATTTCTTATGGGTGGGTGTTTTGTCTGTGTGTAAGGCACCACCTTTGTGCAGTCCCTCTGAAGGCCAGAAGAGAATGCCAGATTCCCTGGACTAGAGTGACTTGAGGGTGGGAACTATCTAATGTGGGTGCTGGGGACTAAACCCTGGTCCTTTGTAAGAAGAGCAGCCAGTGCCCTTAAACACTTGGCCATCTCTACGGCTCTTCTTATAGCTACCTCACCAGGGGTCTGAAACATTCACTTAACCTTCAGAGCTCCTGCACAAAACATGTGTTGACTGGCCTTGGCTAGCCCAGGCCCTGAAGAGAGAAGGAAGGTTCTGCAGTTGGGTAAGAAGCCACTTGGATGCACATACCTGGGCTCTCCAGATCTAATTTCCTCTTTCTCCTGCTACACAGACCCCAGCTCCCATTCACACAGTGAAAGCTCGGATGTTTCCTCTCCTTGTGAGCTCAGGCAGAGGGAACCAGGTTCTCTCTTCATGAAGGCCAGCCAGCAATGACTGAGGCCTTTGAACCTCCCCCCTCTTGACTGGAAAGCCATGGGACATTCTCTCAGCATGGCCTTCTATCTGTGCCAGCCACAGGAGTTGCCTCCTTGACAGCACACAAGAGTTCTGGAGTTCGTGAGCACTGGGCCACAAGTCTGTCTTGTGTACTTCTGGGCCTGAAGAATCTGAGGCACACAATAGATGCTAAGACCACACACACACACACACACACACACACACACACACATACATACACACACACCACACACTCACATAATACCACACACACATACACACACACACACCACACACACACACCACACACACACACCACACACATACACTACACACATACACCACACACACTCACATACAACATACATACATACACACACACACCACACACTCACATAATACCACACACACATACACACCACACACACACACCACACATACTCACATACCACATACATACACATACACACCACACACTCACATAATACCACACACACATACACACACACACACCACACACACCCACACACCACACACATATACACACCACACACACACCACACATACTCACATACCACATACATACACACACACACACATATACACACACACCACACACATACACACACACCACACACACACAGACACACACACATACACACATACACACACACTACACAGACAGACACACACACACACACACACAGTGTGGAGGTAAGAGACCCACAAACAGGGAATAAATAAATTCCAGATGTGAATGAAGCAGAGAGAGGCTGCAACCCCATCAGCAATTGTTAAAAGCTGGATGGTTGGAATAAACCCCCACAGGACACAGGAAAAGTGTCACACATATGTGGCCTTCAAAATGGTGGGCCAGACTGGTTATAACACTGTCTCCTTAGGGCCCCATGACACTGCCCACGTGGCCCACAAAAGTCACTCCAGTGGCTCCAAGCATGGTCTTTGTGTGTTTGCATGCTTGTGTGGAGATGCGGGGGCAGGTGCATAAGTGTGTGTAGGTCACACCTGATGTCAGATATCTTCAGTCACTATCTTGTTTTTGAAGACAGGGCCTCTTATTGGTCTGAAACTCACCAACTAGGTTAGGCTGGCCAGCCCACAAACCCCAGGGGTCACATCTTTTCTCTCCTCCAATTCAGGGATCACATGTGTGACCCAACACACTCAACCTTTACATGGGTGCTGGGGACAGAACTCAGGCCCTCACGCTAACTGAGCCGCACCACCCCAAGCCCAGCCACTGCAACCCTCAAGCCCCTCAATTTATCTTTTTCTTTCCATTTATTTTATATATATGAGTTCACCAATGCATGCCAAAAGAGGGCATCGGATCTCATTACAGATGGTTGTGAGCCACCATGTGGTTGCTGGGATTTGAACTCAGGACCTCTGGAAGAGCAGTCAGTGCTCTTAACCACTGAGCAATCCTTCCATCCCTCGATCTATCTTTTTCCCTGAAAATGTCTATTTCTAACCTTCTGGGGTAGAAATTCCAATTGGCGGTGGCACTTCTGGGACACAGCACACCGGGCACAGAGGTCTGCCCTGATCACAAGCTGTCAGGAAGACACTGAATGGATCTGAGCCGACACTTGGGTTACCATTCCCCGCTGCCCAGACTAAATATCCTTTCTACTGTTTTATAAAAATTGAAAGAGGTGGCAGGCACACACGGCCACACACCAGCCAAGGAAGTGTAGAAAAGACAGTGTATCCCATTGGGTAGGAGAGGTCATACAAAGAAGGTAGATCTGCCAGGGGTGAGGACATGGGCCTACGCCTCAGCACTAGGAGACTGCTGCAGCAGGGTCATGAGTTCAAGACCAGCTTGGACTTTAGCATGAGACTCCGACTCATAACAACAAAACAATTTTTAAAAAGAGGAAGGGGGCACAACGGAGGGCATCGGACATTGGTGCTAAGGACACTGACAAGGGGCCAGGGTTTCCTAAAGTCCTCAGAGAACACCCCAAGGTCAATGTGCTCATTGGAATGCTGGCCCAGCTGAGCATGGTGGCACATACCTGTTGTCCTAGCTCTCCAAAGGGTAAGGCAGGAGAAGGGAGAGTTCCAGGCTACCCTGGGCAACATGGGCAGACCCTATGTCAAAACAAAATGTCTGCTAAAACGGGAAGGGGGAAGGAGAAAGAGGGAGGGGAAAGTCAGTCTCTGCTTATGCTTTGTGAGCCCCACTGTGCTCAGAGAGACTCTAGGTCTTTTCTCTCCGGGTAAAAGGCCTCTTTACTGCTGTGCCTTCAGAGGCCTCTAGGCTTCCTGCCCTGACTCTAGAGCCACGCTTCCAGCATTACGAGACGTTCCCAAGATGAAAATTACTGCAAGTGGGAGCCAGGCATTAGATGCCAGCTCCACGGGTAGCACCCAAGAGACAGGACAGCACAGTGAGGTGTGCGACAGGTGCCCAGGAGGTCCTGCTGCAGAAGAGTGTTCTGGGGGCAATGTACAGGAAGCTGTGTCCCACTCTGCAGTCCCTCAGTGGCTCCTCAACCAAAGGCAGAACCTGTCTCATCTCTCCACATGCTGCCATGGGCACTCTCCCAGCTGAGTACCCTCCCTGCCTTCCAGGCAACAGAGGCAGCCTCAGCCAGAGCCCACATTTCTGACAAAGAAGAGGAAGAGGCAGGGTTGCTGGTGACAAGCCAGAGCCCTCATTCTGTGTGCTGGAGTCACACTACTGTCACACAAGGCCACCTCTTGCCTTCTCACTGTCAGTGTGCTAGTTAATTTTTGGTCAACTCGACACAAGTTCCAGTTATCTAGAAAGGGGGACTGAGAAAGCCCCTCCATCTGGTGGGCCCATAGGCAAGCCTGTGGGGCATCTTCTTGAAGGATGATTGATGTGGCAGGGCCCAACCCACTGTGGGTGGTACCGCCCCTAGACAGTGGTTCTGGATTCTCTGAGAGCAGACTGAGAAAGCTATGAGAGGCAAACCAGTAAACAGTGCTCCTCCAAGGCTTCATGTCCTACCTCCAGGTTCCTGCCTTGGCGGCTTCCTTCAATGGATTAGTAACAATCCTGCCCTCTCTGAAGTTGCTTTTGGTCAGTGGTGGTTTTTTGTTTGTTTGTTTTTTGTTTTTAAGATTTATTTATTTATTTTATATGTGTGAGTACACTGTAGCTGTCCTCAGACACACAGAAGAGGGTGTCAGGTCCCATTACAGATGGTTGTGAGCCACCATGTGGTTGCTGGGAATTGATCTCAGGACCTCTGGAAGAGCAGTCAGTGCTCTTAACCTCTGAACCATCCCTCTAGCCCCCCCTTTCCCCTTAAGATTCATTTATTTATGTGCTTTATGTCTGTGGGTGCTCTATCTGCATGTAACTTTGCATGTATGCCTGCACACCAAAAGAGGGCATTAGATTCCATTACAGATGGTTGTGAGCCACCATGTGGTTGCTGGGATTTGAACTCAAGACCTCTGGAAGAGCAGTCAGTATCTAACCACTGAACCATCCCTCCTCCGGCCCCTTGGTCAGAGTTTTATCACAGGGATAGAAATCTTAACTAAGACGAGCTGGACAGCATCCTTGTGCCACCGATGGGGAAACCAAAGCACGAGACAACACCCGGCCTATACCAGAAGCTCAGTGGAGCCAGGTCTTAGGACACAGCAAGCCCGGATCCATGTGTGTGGAGATGCTCACATCTCGGCTGCACAGCAGTTGGGAAAAGGGGGATGGGGTGGGAATGGCAGTTGGAAGGAGCATCTCCCCTTGCAGATGTCCACTTCTAACAACTCAGGGTCCCCTGTCATGTCTCCTAGATGCAGCCCCAGCACACAGAATCTCTCCACAGCTGCAGCTCAGCCCAGGGGACCTGTGTCTCAGAACCTGTGCTCTCAGGAGCCCCTGAACCCGGAGCCACCACACCCCTCAGGAACAAAGAAGATATGAAGCCAGTCTTGAGGTAGGCAGATGACACAAAGAGGGCCTGGCACGGTGCTGTTCTCAGAGGACTCTGGGAAGTAGGCAGGAGATAGGAAAACAGACAGACAGACAGGCAGGCAGGCAGCAAAATCAGGGGGAAGCCCTGAGGAACCTCAAGCCCAGCCTGTATCTGAAGGATGGGGGGGGGGAGGTCAGGCAAGCGGTGTCCCCCACGGGGGCCAGTTGAGGAGTAACTTCCACAGATCCTGACAACGGATGTCCCCCACAGAGAGGCCTGACAAAGGTGTCCCCAAAAAGGCCACTTCCTGGCTACAAAGTACTGCAAGGCTAGATCCCACTCACCACTGCAGAGGAGCTCAGGGTCCAAGGACAGTGGGAGTCCCAGGGGTAGCCTCAGAACTAGGAAACAAGGCCTTAGCCTAGGCAGGACACAGGCTCAAAGCTCTAGAGCCTGAGACGCTGCCAAGGAGAGTGGCCACCTGGTGCAGAGACAGAGAGACAGAACTCTGCCCAGGCCTCTCCTCCTCAAACACAGTCAACAGTGCCATATCAGAGCTGTGGTGGCAAGCTCTCTAGATTCTTCCAAGGGTCTGCTGGGGAGGGAAGACAAAGGCTACCAGGAATGTTGAAGGCAAAGCCAGGAGCGAAGGGACTTGTAGAACCCTGTCAACCATGTAGGACCTCCACAGCAGAGCCTTCCTCACCGCCTGTCAGCTCCTGCCCCTAACGGCCCAGTTATTTCGACACGGTGTCAGGATCAGTGGAATAACAAACCTCAAAGGCTTCCCAGTCCCGATCGCGGAGCCCACAGGGTGCAGACTACAGCAGTGGCTACGAGAGAAGGGTTAGCAGCAAAGTTGTTCCAGGTCAGCCACACAGAGATTATGGTATAAGAGTCAGGGAGGAGAGGGTCAGCAAAGACCATGAAAATGGTTGTTCTGCATTGCAGGCCCTGAAGACAGACCTGGGGTTTGAAAGCCAAGGAATGTTCTAGAAGGAGGATCAAGCTTTCTCTGTAGCCTCTCAGAAACTGACCCTGTCCATCCTGGATTCCTTCAGTGAGACCTGGATGAGACTTTATAGTCCAGGCTAGCTGGGGATGCTCCTGCCTCAGCCTTCCTAGTGTGGGGATCTCAGGGAGGTGTGTGTGTGTGTGTGTGTGTGTGTGTGTGTGTGTGTGTGTGTGTGACGCCCAGCTCACGATTTATCACAGCAGCCATAGTAAGCTGACATATCTGGATGCAGCAGGTCAGGTGCTAGCCTGCAAGATGAGAGATGGGAGGAGTCTTCAAGCACGAAGGCTGTGCAGCGAGAGACAGTGCTATGCCTCTCCTACCACAGGGCCTCTACACAGTGCCTGCCATCACTGACCCACACACAAGGGAGCCACTTTCCTTCTCAGTGGTGGGCAATGTGACAGCTAATATTGACTGTCAGCCTGACTGGATTTTGTATCACCTACCAGACAAACTTCTGGGCATGGCTGTAAGAAATTGTCTTTTCTTTCTTTTTTTTTTTTTAAAGATTTATTTATTTATTATATATAAGTACACCAGAAGAGGGCATCAGATCCCATTACAGATGGTTGTGAGCCACACCCCGTGGTTGCTGGGACTTGAACTCATGACCTCTGGAAGAGCAGTCAGTGCTCTTAATCACTGAGACATCTCTCCAGTCTGAGAGATTTTTCTAGATTGGGTTAAGTAAGTAAGGGAGACCCCTCCTGAATGTGGGGTCCTGGACTGGATGCAGAAGCCTTCTCCTCTCTGCTCCCTGACTGTGGAAGCCATGTGACTCTTCCCGCTGGCTGCCCCTCCCGCCAAGCCTTCTCCACCGCTGTAGCCTGGAACCCTGAGCTAAGGAAACACTCCTCTGCTTCTAAGTAGCTTTTGTCAGGCGTTGGAACACAGTAACAAGGAAAGGCAGTAACACAGGCAGTAAGGATACCATGGGTAAACTAGTGTGTAGCAGTCCGGCTTCTGCACATGTGTGCTGGTGAGAATGTGTGGCCCTCCCCTACCCACTGCAGTGTGTGGACGCCAGCATCTGGAGCGGGTGGGAATGAGGCCACAAAACCTGGTAGCCATTTGTACACACAGCTAAGCCCCAGTTCTCTCCGGTTAGGACTCATGAAGCCCCATGCGGGGGAGGGGGCACACATGCCCGGCCGGACCAGTGGTAATAAGGCTGAGAAAGGGAGGGGCTGGGACTGGAGTGGCTGGCCATGGCTTTTGGCACACACACAGCTCAGCTCACCAGTGGGGACTGTGACTTGTACTATCTCTGCTGATAAGAGAAACTCGCCACACGGGAGATTGCTACACAACCCCGAAAGGACATGCAAAGCTACCATCCATCTAACAGGGCAGGTGGCCACCCCGATGGCCATGCAGGAAGGCCGTTCTGAGACAAGAATGACGCACACTGCTGTTGTAGAGTGTGTAACCTACACAATCTTGCTTGGCAGCTTCACTGTGTCGATGCATTTGTGTCACGCCCCTGACGATGACTCCGTGGGACAGCCTCATTGCAGTCAGAGCACCTGAGGCTTCAGAAGGTCCTGAAGTTTGTTACTTAAGGCCAGGGCACGAACCCACCATGATCCTAAGGCTGTCTCCCTCCTGTCATGATGGAGTGTGTACAATTGCTTCCACTCCAAGGAGCCTACATTCAGCACAGGACAACTGCTTTGAGAGCCCTCTCCCACCTTGCCAGCCTCCTTCCATATGCGCATTGAAATGGTTCTTGTTCCAAATAGAGGCTCAAGGCTGTAGACAGCACCAGTACCCTCACATTGCCAGGAAGGCTGCCCACCCAAGATTCCAAACTACATCCTTCTCTGCGCAAGGAACTACACACCAGGCTAAGGTTCCTTTGGGCCTTGTTTGCTAGAGGAACTGTGGTTTGACTCACCATGATCCTCACAGGTTGGAGAAGTGGGCCCAAGGTGCCTACAGGTGCTGGTCCATTCCTCCCATGGCCTAGAAGTGGGCCTACAACCAGCAGTGGCTCTCCTAATGCGGTGTCTCTGAGTTGACACTGCCTACACAAAGTTTGTCTGGTTAGCCACCCGAAAGCTTCACCATGGACAATTCCATCCCTGATGTAGAAGTGGCCCTGTTCCCTAAGTGACACTAAATCCTATGAACCTTGGAATCCTGGTGGGTAGAACCCAATGGCTTGAAACTCATTGCTTTGCACAAGGATTCCTGGGAGTCTGGCCTGGCCCAGGCCTTTCTCTAATTAGCTCCATATAGAGAAAACTTGCAGGGGAACAGAGTTGAGGAATGGCTGGCTGAGGTATTTACAGCCCTGCCAGAAAGTAGATGTCCCCTTTCTGCCCTGACCAACCATCTCCAGAGAGAACTGTTCAAGTCAGAACTGGCTGAAGCCACTACAGCTGGGCTGTCAAGAGGCTTCATTGTAGCTAAACTCCAAAAAGATGGGGAACGTGTGTGTGTGTGTGTGTGTGTACGCACATGTATGCATGACATGGGTTATGTGCATAAAAGAATGTTTCCTGAGCAGGTCTATGTCTGACTGTGGCCCCAGTGTGACCAGACACCCCTCCTCTGGCCGCCGTGCCTTCCTCTCCATGAAAGACTGCACACCCTTAAACCGTGAGCCCAAACAAACCCTTCATGAAGTTGCTTTTGCCAGGCATTTTGGCACAGCCATGAGACAAGCGGCTAACATAGTCCACATGTTTGTGGGGAGTCCATGTACACACCCCACACCCCCATGTGCTTCAGATGTGTACAGGGCTGCTACGTGTCACCTATGGGTGTGAATGGACATTGGCGTGTGTGGCTACTGTGGAGCCCAGGGTCTAGACAATGTCTCGGCACAGACACACACACACACACACACACACACACACACGATACAGTCTTGAGACCTGTGCATATACCTGCTAGAACTGATTTCCACCCACGTACTATGCAAGTGTGCGAGTGTATCTGTGAGACCTGTATCTTTCTCTGTGTTCTTTGGTCTTCGTGTCTTGCTATTTGCATGTATGCACCTGTGTGGGTGTAACCGTGTGTGTTGGTAGGAACCCACGTGTGTGCACACATGCCCTTGTCTGTCCCATATGTTTGAGCACCTGTATTTATGTGTACACTCACTGGTGCTATCGATGTTTGTCCGTGGCGGGGAGGTTCCGATCCATAGTTTCTGTGTGTATCTGTGCACATGTTTGCATGTAGCCCATCTCTGAGTCCCATGTGACCCACCCTGCCGCAGGCAAACAGTGCACAGCTGGTGTGAGCCACGCCGCCCACTGCTGGATGAGAGGTGGCAGGTGTAAGATAATCCATCAGTCACCGTCAGTTTCTGAGCGGTACAGCTGCCCCCTGTGGGACCTGACTACAGGCCATGTTCCTGGCCTTTTCCACTAGAAGCTGCCCTGGGCCATCCATCCTGGTGGGAGCAGCTGGCAGACGGGGCCCAGTGCCCTGCCAGGCTCTCACTGCAGGGTAGGCCTGCCAAGCAGTCTTCTTTGTCTACTGACCTGGCCCCCAGCTCTGTCTTGCTTAGACAGCAGGGATGTCCTCATCCCTGACCCCATACCTTGGCTTCCTGACTCTCAGGGAGTACTGCCCCCACCTTCTTTCCCCCTTCCCCAACCCAGTGCAGCCTCCAGAGCAAGTCCGGTTGTAGCCACCCAGGAGTCACCTTCGGGGACACAGAAGTGATGACACCTATCCCCAAACGCTCTGAACAGGGCTCCTTACTGGAAATTGAAATGTCACCCCCAAAACTTATGGCCTGGGACTTTCTGGATCAGAGTTAAAGCGGGTTGTAGAAGCCAGACACAGGATTCAAACTCCAGTACACAGGCACTGCCGTTCTGCTGAAAACAACACACACAAACACACATGAGCCTCTGCTTGCCTGGGTGTCACAGAAGACTATGGACTACCAGCCACCAGGCACATCTCACAGACAGAGGATTGCTGAAGGTTCCTTAGCCCAAAGCCTCAGGTGCACCTCTCCCCATACACTGGCTGGCTCTCCTGTAGAACTCCATGAGGGGCTGGCCTGCTTTGGGGAATGTAGTCACCAAGAATATTCTTGGACCCCCACAGTCACACCTCAGGGTGGACTTTGCCTGGAGGGGTGGGCAGGAAATGCAGAGACCAAGTGCTTTCAAAACCCAACCCACAAAGGCACATCCTGGACTTTAGTGGCCTCAATAGCAATTCAGAGCACCCTGGTTTCCACAGGGCATGCCTGTGGAACTAAAGGGGTGCTAAGGGAGGTGCTGCCCACACAAGCACAGCCTTCTGCCTATTGACCCGGGGAAGTTAGCAGGGCTATGACGTGCTGAGGTTCACACACACTTCCTTGGGACCAGACGTCACAGGCTGCGGAAGCCAGGACCACTCACAACTATGGCAGTTCACAGATGTAAGGTTCTGAGAGAGTTGGCTGAATGTATAAGTTTTGGGGGAAAGGAGTGCCAGTCTCTGGCAGCATCTGCACTGTACCCCCTTCTCCATATGGCCACCCTATCCACACCTGCCAGTGTCTGATGCCCCTCAGGCCCCCCAAGGCTAAGCACTTGGTCTGTCGGGTCCACCTGAGGATTGAGTCCATCTCACAGAGGAAAGGAGACCGGAACTGGAAGATGAACACCTCAGATCCAAGACTGGGCCCTGGTAGTTCAACCCACTGTGTCACATGATCTCTGGCCTGCATGTCACCTCCCTCAGCCCCAACTCCTGCTGTTCTCTAACAAGCCACAACACAGGTCACTACCACTTTAGTGGCCCCTGAATCTCCACTCCTCCCCGGGGACAGCATGGATCAGGTTTTCACAGGTCTTCCCTAGTACAGCCTCCTCTAGGGAGTCCTGCATGGCCTACAGTGGCCCTGCAAGCATCCCCGGGACCCTGAGAAAAAACTAAGGACATAAATGCCCAATGCATCTTCAGAACCTACAGTGAAGGCCTCGTGAGCCCACAAGTGGTCCACAAGTTCCCTTGAAAGCCACCAAATAGCAACAGAGGGACGTAAGACCATCCACCTGTGACACCTCAACACAGACGTCCTCATGCCTACTGGCCCAGCACTAGAGAAGCCTTCACAGGTGGACCTGGAAACTACCTACACACTGCACAGGCAAATCCATCACAGAGCATGGAGAGAATTCTCCAAACCCCAGGACTCGGACTCACACCCTTTAACACCAGGGACATGAGATGGAGCCCAGCTCTGAAACTCCGTGTCCCAGCTCAGCCTCCAGAGCCGCAGCCCCTGGGCTGGCTCAGGCCCAGCCCATGTGGAGAGACGCAAAACATTCCTCTACCTGTGGCTGTGAGGTCTACTCCGTCCCCATCCCAGATGTCTCGGTTGCTCTGGTGGCTTGGTGCTGGAAGCGGCTCCTGGGTGGTCCTGGTGCCCCTGGATAGACTGTCTGTGGGGGGCACCGGCTGCAGCTCAGGCTCTGGAGCAGGAGCATGGACAATTGCAGGTGCCTCCAGAGGAGCTGAGGTAACCTGTAGGGAAAGAAGAGAAGACACGAGTCAGGAAGGAGAGGGACCTTAGGCTGTCTTTCCATTCCTCCTCATTGTGGCCTGACCTCTACGGTCAGCAGTTCAGCTGAGCTGGCATGACAGTGAAGACTGTGTATCTCACTGTCTGGCCAGGAACCTCAGGCTGACACCGGACACTGTAATACTATGTGTGACCATCTCTTGTTATCTTGACACAGAAGCCCCTGGCTTCTGACAGCCACCCTGGTGAGGGTTTATGAGGGAGCCGCAAGAGATGCGCAAGAGATGTTCAGACTTACTCAGCCTGTCCTTGGGGATGTCTGTATGCCACCGTGCACTGTTAACAGGACCCTGGTGTTCAGTTTGGGAAGCTGGATGGCCATCTCAGCGGCACCCCACAGATTAAGGGGGGAATGTCATTTTCCCAAGTCCTTTGGGGAACCAGTCTCTTAGAGTCCAGGGAGCATCTATCCAATCCTGTTGTGAAAGCCAGGCATGGGTGAGGTCCCTCAGTGCACAGAGTGACTAGAGAGGGAATCAAGAAACCAGTGTGCCAACCATCCTTAGGGTCTTTGGGGAGCTACTGCTTAGCTTCTTCCCCTTTATAGGGTGCACTTGCTTGGCCTTACTTCCTCACACACTGGGTTCTATATATTTTTAAGCCCCTGCATCATGGGAGTCAAAGAGAACACATGCGTGGTAGGTACCCTTTGAAACCAGACACCCTAGGTGTCAGCACACCCCTGGAATTTCCACATCTCACTCTAGCCTGCTGGGCATAGTGACTGCCTTGCTACCTGCGTGCCGACAACCAATTCCAACCAGGACACCCAACTTGGTTGAATTAGGCTAGAAAATCAGAGCACAATATATGGGAGTCAGGTCTCTCCTTCCATCATGTAGGTAGGCACCAGGGAGCGAAAGCACACACTTAGCATGCACTCACTGAGCTATCTCACACATGTTCCCTCGCAGAACTGTCCCGCTGACCCCTTTCCACCTGTGTTTAAGTTGTGGACACATGCACTCAACACAGAACTCACCAGTTACCACAGAGCCACCCCATACCCTGTTAGCATTCTAAGCTCCACCCCCACAGTTACCTGGCAACAGCCAGGTATGCTCCACCCCACAGTTACCTGGCAACAGCCAGGTATGCCTGATACTATAAAAGGGGTTGCTTGCCCCTCCCTCCTCTTGCTCTCTTGCTCTTATCCTCTTAACCCTTTGTCCCTTCTCTCCCCATTCCCCTCCCCCCTCCTCTCCATGTGCTCATGGCCGGCCTCTACTCCTCTCCTCTTCTACTTCTCCCCTCTACCCTACTACCCTCTTAAGTCCCTCCCCATGCCCTGAATAAACTCTATTCTATACAATACCATGTGGCTAGTCCCTGGGGGGTGGGGGAGAGATGTCTCAGCATGGGCCTGCTGAGGCACCCCCTTCCCCCAGACCCCCATAGAACATACCTCCCCCTCTCTCGATCTCTTATCCATCCTAGAGCCTTCTCATATCCCAGATACAAACGGTCCCAACCACCACATCCCAGTTCCTGTCCTCATCACCCTTCTAACCGCCCCCTGCCCCCCCCACCAGATCCACTTCTTTCTGCCTGTAACACTATTTTATTGCCCCGCCCCCTTCTCAAGGCTGGGAAAACTGAAGTGGCCTCAGAAAAGGAGATAAGCCCAGGCCAGGGGGATTCCCAGGTCTAGCGGGCTTTCTCGGCCTCTGCTAAACCATCTGGACCACAGGGAGCCAAGCCCAGGCTGGTGGCCCTCCCCTTCCCCACTCAGAGTGCAGGGCTGGTAAGAAGTCATTTTTTGTTCATCCTGTTATTTTTAATTTTTTTTCAAGTTTTTTTTTTCCTCCCAGGGCTTAGTTCCGTAGGAGTAGCACCCTAAGTGAGACGGATGTTCAGAGTTCCTGAGGCGAGCGCAGCCCCCACCAGCCCTGCAGGCAAGAGGCAGATGAATTTACTGTGCTGTTTCCTGGAACGCTTTAATTTATAGCATCCATATGGAGACACTGCCCAGCCACGGCCCCCGCAAACTCCCCGGCAGGCACGCAGGCTGGAGCCAGGAGGCACCACATCGGGCCACACACATCATTTCTTCATTCATTGATTCTTTCCTCGGGACCTGGGGTGAGTCTACCACTGTGGCAGGGACCCCTGAGCACAGATTGGGGCCCTGCCCTGCATGGTTTTTGGCTGCTTCATAGTCTTGTCCCAAACCACCATGGGAAATTCTATCCAGGTGAAAGTAAAGACAGACAGACACAGGGGCGGCAGAATGCTATACTGCCAGCCAGGGACTCCTGCTGCCAGGGGAGGTTTATGAGTCAAATCAGGCAGTGTCCTTGAGATAGCCCCTGGAGATGAGCTGGAGGAAAGCAGAGAGTTGGGAATGCCCTGGACTTCTTGTTCCATACCCGTGACCTACTATTTCTCCTGGAGTAGAGGAACCAGCAGGGTTCGGCTGGAGCAAAGTACCTGGGCATCACTGTGGCACCCTTAGGAAGGGGCTTTGGGTATAAAAGTGGCTGTTGGTACCGTGTCTAGCAGAGAACAAAAGCGAAGAGAATCTTCTTTGCCGAATACCTACTATGTGCTGGCACCGGCCCAAATCACCCAGTCCTTCCAGCCACCACCCCCTTGCCAGGGAGATGGCACAGTGACCTGTCTGAACTTGCACAGTAATTGGGGTTTTGAACTTCAGCGGTTGTCTGGGACCTCAGTCAGCTATGAAGCAACAGGGAGATGAGGAGCTTAAACAGAGAGTGGCAGACGGGAGGTAGGAGTCACGGGCAGGGGCGGCGCTGCAGAGGCTGGGTAGGGAGGACTCCTCAGGAGCTGGCAGATCCAGAAGGCCTTCCTAGAGTAGGTGGGCTCTGGACTTGGCCTTCAAGGGGAGCAGGGTTTGGCAGGGAAGGGCAGTAATGTGGGTGTGGGAGATGTCACATCAAGAGCTGTGTGATTGGACCCAGCTTAGCTCTTAATCCACACCTCTGCGCCATTCCCTTATCTGTTCCCCTACCCACTCACCCACCCAGCCAGCCAGCCACAAGTTCATCTGCCTATCCATTCACACAGCCCACCCATCCATCCATCCATCCACCCACCCACCCATCCATTCACCCATCTATCCACCCATCCATCCATCCATCCACCCACCCACCCATCCATCCATCCATCCATTCATCATCCATTCACCCATCCACCCACCCATTCATCCATCCATCCATCCATCCACCCACCCATTTACCCATCTATCTATCCATCCATCCATCCATCCTTCCATCCATCCATCCATCCATCCACCCACCCACCCACTCATCCACCCATCCATCCATCCATCCATCCATCCACTCATCCATCTATCCATCCACCCATCTATCTATCCCATCCACCTACCTCCCATCTATCCATCCGTTCATTCCATCTACCTGTGACTCATCTATCTACCAACCCATCCATCATTGACCCATCCACCATTCATCTGTCCATCTATTCTTCATCTACCAATCGTCAGTCACTCATCCATCCATCCATCCATCCATCCATCCATCCATCCATCCATCCACCTGTCTGCCCACCTACCCTGGATGCCAGCAACAGGCGAGCTGTTGAGCTTTTCCTAGAAGTGGGGCCTTGTGGTGCAGAAGGTCTACTGTGTGTTACTGTAACAAAGGGGTTATGACAGACATCTGCCCTTTCTCAGGGAACCACCCCACAGGGCAAGACCATGAACCAAATTAGAGGGCTAAGCGGGCATGACTAGAGCATGCCAGTCCCGCCTTGCATCTCCTGTGCTTCTGGAAGCATCTGCTGCTGCCTTTGAGAGCTGCGTCTCTTTGCTCTTTGTTAGGGAACATTGACAACTGAAAAACGATTTGCATACAGGTTGGGATGTCAGGTAGGGATTTGGAGCTGTGCTGGATCGCTCAAAGTCACACACAGAGCTACCAAGTCTCCCAGCAAGGGGACAGAGACTAGAGAACAGAGAGAGTACACATGTCCAAAATAGCTTGGAAGAGTCTGTTCACAACAGCCCTCTTTCCTGGGCATCAATATCCCAGACCATGGACTGTGTGGGATGAGTCCCCGGCACTGATGCCTTCACCTGTCCCTGCACTGCCAAGTGCTAAGCTCTAGCATCGTGTGTAACCTGGTCCTGCTGTCTGCCCAGCAGCGTGAGCCTGGATGAGAGGACCGCATGACAGTCTCTCTTCTGGTCTAGCTCTCCTTGCTGTGCTACATGAACTGTTGCTAGAAGTGAGGGTGTTTCACTCCTCCTTCACACAGGCGCCAGCTTCATCGGGGTCAATGGATGTGTGTGGAAGGATTGTAGATTACCACATGCTGAGCCCCCGCCCCCCACCCCTAAAGGAAGGGATCACAACTGAACTGAAAGCCATCCTTGCTCATCCTCCCATAGCCAGATTGAACACAACTGGTAACAGAAAGCGTCCCTGGGCTGCGTAGCTGGTCTCCTCTGTGCCTGGGTCACCCTCTGCCTTTGTGTATGATGCCTGAAGCATGCACTATTGTCCTCCTGTCCCCTTCCCAAGGGGCCCTGGCAATCAGAGCATCACAAAGCCAGCCACAAGGCATGCCTGGCTTTGAATGGCTGGCTGGATAAAGGCCATGAGGCCTGAACCTCCATGGGCAGCAGCCACTGTGTTAGCATTGGTCACTTAGTAGCTGGAGCCCCAGAAGGACATTCCTAATGGTTCTCCAAAATAAAAAGGGGTCCACAGCCTGCCCGCCAAGTCCCTAGTGAAGTCTCCTATTACCATTCTTTCTCCATGGAACTCACATGGATTTTGAGAAGATTGTACCCAATAAAGTCAGGAGGGAGGGGAAGAGGCAGACACTCAAAAGGAGAAGAGCATGTATGTGCACATGTGTGTGTGTTTGCCTGTATGTGTACACCTGTGTATATGCATATGTGTGCATATGTGTTTATCACATGTGTGTGCATGTATGTGTTTGTATATGAGTATGCACATGTGTATATGCATATGTGTGCATGTGTGTTACATATGTGCATGCATGCATGTGTTTGTATGTGTATGTGCATACTGTGCATGGGTGTGCACATCTATGTGTGTTTTACAAAGGCCCCAATTCTAGGTAAGTAATTTTTAATCAGCTCACAAGGTCTCTACACTGAGAATCTCTACTATCTTACGTTTTATCCAAATAAATTTACATACCATACAATGTATCTAACTTTCTTTCAGTGTCGGGGATTGAACCCCGAGATAATTCATCACCAAGTATTTAAGTTATGCAGTTCCAGGCCTGGTGAGATGGCTTAGCAGGTGAAGGTACTTACTGCCAAGGCTGATCTGAGTTCCATTCCTGGAACCCACAGCAGAAGGGGAGAGAGAGACAGAGAGACACACACACAGAGACAGAGACACAAAGACGGGGGGGGGGGCACAGAGACAGACAGAGAGACAGAGACACAGAGACAGTCAGAGAGGACTGACTTCCTCAACGTGTCTGCTGACCTCTGCAGGCATACTGTGGCACACACGTGTGCCCCCACACACTAAATACATGTACTACAAATAGTTCGAGTTAATGGCTTTCTGCAAATTTGTGGAGTTGTATCCATGTTAGAACATTTTATCCAGTTAACCCTGGGGACGCCCTTGGACCCTCCATCCATTCCCTCAGACTCCTGGAAGTCAATCTTCTCTCTCAGTCTCCTGCCCCCCCCCCCCCCCCGTTTCAGCCTCTGCAGCCACTTCTCCCCTCTGCCTTTATACGCTCTCCTACTGGGGACATTTCACATTAATGGAGTTGTCACGTGGGACCTCTCCTGTCACCCTTTCTCAGTTAGCATCAGTCTTCCTGTCCCTCCACGTCTAGCAAACCAACCATGCATCTCTAAGAACAGGCTTCAAGCTGAGGCCCCGCAGCAGCCTGGAGGCAGCCAAGCAAGACACTGGGGTCAAGCACCAGCTCTGTTATTGGCACTGTTCTTCCTCCTGCTCCCAGGCTAGAGTACATTTCTCAGCCTGCCTGGGGCTGGGTCTTGGCTATTTTCCCCTGCTGGGAGAGTTCTTTTGCAGCCCAGAAGTGAAAGCACACAATGCTGCCTCCAGGAGGGTCAGTAGAGTCTAGGGACATAACTGCTCCCAGGCTGAGCAGTGCTGATAGTCTGTGGTCACCACAGCCCATGGCATTAGCATAGGGAAAAGCCATGGACTTCAGGAAGTACCAATCTGAGCCTGGTCAGTCATCCCCCTTGCCCCCCACCTATCTGCAGCAAAGGAAACTGAGGCACAGAAGCCAGGCCAGCTCCCCAAGGTTACTTGGATATTTAAGGTCAGAGCCACAAATCCAGGAGAGATTGTGTCCTCTGTCGGGTGTTCAAAACGACAGCAGAACCCCAGAATTACCAGGGATCATGTTTGCATTCTAGGTACCGGGGTAGGGAGTGGGGTGGGAGTTGCTGGGAGGCTGCAGCTGGTGTCCCACCAGAGCAAGGCCAGGATGCCGAGACAGGGGACAAAGAATGACAGTGGGGGAACACATGGCCCAGAAGAGCACTGTGCCACCCTCCCTCAGCCCAGGAGAAGCCATGCACGGAAAAGAATCCAAGAATGAGGTAAAGGGCCACCCTACTCCTCATGTCGCAACTGCCAGCCTCCGGGGACCTGCCGGGGCACACAGGCCACAGGACCGGTGCCAGCTGCCAACAATGGAGAGACGGGAGTTTCAGGCCAGCTCTGTCCTCAGGAGCCCCAATCTCTTTACCCACCCCACTCTGGGTGTATCGTCATTAGAAACTGCATTTGCCCAGCTCCGGTGGGACTTGCAAGATGGCATGTCAGAGGTTTGGAAGCACTGTTTGATGCCCTTGCTTCCCTGTGATGGCTCCACAATGTAGGCGGAGGACGCCAGATCCTGCACTAAAGGGAGGGAGAGGCTTCAGCCCAGAGCACAGCAGCCTGGCTGCACGCACAGTCCCCGACCAGCAGACAGCTAAAGGGTTAGTGCGAGCAGAGCGGCCGGGCATAATTGGAAAGTTATTAGATATGGAATACACACGGCACCCAGCAAATGAGTAATCAGGGGCTAATTAAGCACACGGCACAGCCGAGCGCACAGGGGAGGCTGGTGGCTTCCACATCTGTGCTGGCAATTAGGGGCGCTCCGGCTGCAGCTCCTGGCTGGGGCTGGGGCGGGTGGAGACACCGGCTTGGTAAGCAGCGCAGCTGGGGGGTCTTTCCCCCATCACTCAGAGGCTGGAGCAGGAGGTGTCAAATCCACCGGCCTTGGGGACAACAGAATGTCAGGGGGATACTGGGGACACTTGCACTGTTAGGTTCGCTCAGCAGCCATCCGAGTTCTGGACAAAGGGGCAAACATATACACAAAGCCAGGGCAGGGAGCTGTACAGTGATTCTGCAGTCTATCCGGGAGTGTGACTGCGCCATGATCTGGAGAAACTAAGACTGGGATAAACAAAATAGACAGCTCACCCAGCCAGGTCCCCATGCCAGCAGGCACAGGGCACTCCCAGGGTCTCAGAAAAGAGCTGACATTCTTTGGAAGGCCACAGTCAAGGGGAGGGAGGGAGGTAGACGCCAGTCACTTACAGGCAGGGCTGCTACCTAACTCAACTCCCTGTCTCCCCCAGGGGCCCACTTTAAGGGGCACCTACTGTCCATTTCCCACTGCTGGGCTCTGGTCATAGTGTTCCCAAAAGCCCTACCACATCTGAGCCATAAGATCTTTCTGAAACACCACCCATTGCCACCACCAAGTGTGTTTCCAGTGTTCTGACCCGCTGGGGACGTCCAAGAGCCCTTGAGTTGCCAAGGTGGCTCCTTGTCACATGCCACCCTTCCTTCCGTCCATCCACCTCTGTACCCACCCATCCACCTGCGCATCTACCCGCCCGCCCATCTACCCGTCCAAACTATCCTTCAATCCATCCCCCCACCCACCACTCACCCGCCCATCAACGGGTCCATCCATCTAGTTCCCGCCCACTTTATTAGCACCTACTATGTGCCTGGCATTGTGCTTCAGACAGATCTAGCAGCCAGTGGAGCAGTTAACAATTCCTAGCCTTACAGAGCAGACAGGCATGCTGGCTGGGCTGAATGTTCAAATATGAGTGTGAATGGGTAGCTCAGTGTTTGCTGGCCGGCCTGAAGAAAGTGAGAGGGAGGGCAGGCCGCAGGAGGGCCGGATGGAGAGGACGAATGAATTGTCTGTGTAGGAGTAGCCAGGCCTCAGCATGGACAGAAGCTGAACACAAATGCACAAGCACACACACGTGCACACATGTACACACATGCATGCATAAACAAGTGCACACATGCACACATGCATGCATGTGTGTACCTGGATCTGCTTGTGTGCCCCAAGAGGATGCAGGAGGACAGGCTTACTCTAAAGTGCACCCACATGCTCCCCCCACCCCCAACACATGCCTGGGCCACAGGAACACAGAGCTGTAGCTAACACAGACCAGGAGGAAGTCTTGCTTAGTTTGCAGCCGTGAGCTATGTGTCCTCAGACACAGCTGCATCTCTCTGGGCCCTGGCTTCCATGTCTGTGGAACGGGCAGCATCAGACACCTGGGTGGTTACGAGGGAGGACTGGCCAAGTGAGGGCTCTACAGAGAGTGAGGTCAGCACAGATGAGAAGGTCATGGGAACACTGCCCAGGGTTGGCCAGCCTTCCTGCCATACTGTTCTCTAAGTAACTGTCCTTGCCCTGACTCCACAGAAGGGCCCCACTAAGCTTGTGGACCAGGCTTCCAGGCAGGCTGTCAGCCACTGTCATAAGCCTCTACCCACAACGGCCCCGTCCCTTGCCCCTAAATGTCCCAACCGTCCTCAGTGAGATCTGGACTCTGTCCTTAGGTTCCATCCTGAGTAGAGATGAAAGCTACCCCACTTACCATAGATCATAGATTCTGGGGTTTTAGACAGACCACCATCCCCCTCTGAACAGTACTCTAACCTCAGAGTCTAACCCAGCATCCCCAGAGTAGCACAGGGAAGAAGCATATATGAAGCATAGAAAGAGCCATTTTCAGGGATGGAGAATAGTGTTTAGGGACCAAGGGACTCGTCAGAGTGAAGGCCCTGCAGCAGGGACATGTCAGAGCTGCAGTGCAAGTGCCCACATCAAGGGGAAGCTATAGGATAATAACGGAAGGCTACCTCACATCAGGGACCTCTAGCTCTTACCCGAAATGAACTGGTACCCTGAAAAGCTCTAAGTCATAGAGATAAATGAGTGCATGTGTGTGCACTTGTTTATGTATGCATGCACATGTTCATGGGTTTGCATGTGTTTGTGTATACATACACAAATGCATGCATGTGTACACTTGTTTATGCATGCATGTGTGTGCATGTGTGCGCATGTGTGCACGTGTGTGCTTGTGCATTTGTGTATGTATGCATGTATGTGCAAATGCATGCATGTATGTGTCCATGTGTGAATTTGTGTGTGTATGCATGCATGTGCAAATGCATGCATGTGTGCTTGCCTGCATGTGTTCATGTGTGTACTTGTTTATGCCTACATGTTGCATACATGTGTTTGCGAATATGCACATGTGTGGTTATGCATTTGTGCATGTATGCATGTATGTGCAAATGCATGCATGTGTGTGCATTTTGAATGCACCTGTGGACACAGACATCGTGGGACCTCAGTCATTCTGTTCTATCCCTCTCTACCTTATTCCTTTGAGACAGGGTCTCTCACTGAACCTGGCGCTCAGCTGACAGCCGACAAGCCATCCTCCCCCACTGCCATCACAGAGGTTGTGGGTGAGTGCTTTAGTGTTTTTTTAATCGCAATTCAGACCCTCAGGTTTGCACAGCAAGTGTTCTTACCTGCTGCGCCATCTCCCCAGCCCCAGATTTTGCTTTTCTGAAACCTAATGATTGCTGCCGAGTGTTTCAGGCGTGAGCAATGAGGCAGATCCACCGTGTGCCCTTCAGTCCTCCCCACAGTTGCATCACACCATCTACAGCGCCTGTCACACAGAGTATGACAGTGGCATCTGATTCTCCTCAGACCTTTAGCTCTGGCTCTGAATGTGTGTGCTTGCTTAACTCTCCATGGTTTCACCGCTTGCCTGGGCTCCTATCCCTAGCCCCAGTTAAGAGCATCCCGCTGCCACAGTGTTCCTTCTATTCCGTCTCTTCATTCCCAGCAGGCTGTGCAAACGAGAACCTACAGGATGTGCCCTCTGGGGTCTTGTTTTTCTTACCAGACAGAACTCAAGGCCTTTTGATATCAGAGGTCTGCAGCTGGCACTGCTGGGCTCCTCAGGGAGTCTAAGCTGTTAGCTTCCGGCCCTCAGACTCAGCAGTCTAGAAGCCCAGCAAGAGGTGGGGAGGCATGTTCTGGAGGAGCTCCACTGCTTGCTGGCCCTAGGCTTCCTTCCTTCCTTCCCTAGGGTCCCTCTCCCTCCAGGTCAGAGGGAAGCATCCATCCCTTCCTGTCCCTAGGACTTGTACCTTCTCTTATCTGCTGGCCCTCAGCCAGGATGCACCCCACTTCTGGGCTCCCTTGTGCGGTTGTTATCTCTGCTTTCCCAGGCCAACTTCAGACTTGCTTACTAAGAGCGGATTCTTGGGAAGGGTTTCCCATTCTACACACAGCAGAATGACTACTGATGCCGACCCTTGTGCACTCAGGGTTAGACAGAGACTAGAGGCCTCACCTGGCAGGTGCTAAGGAGAGGGGAGAGTGGGCTTGGAGACTTGCCAAAGACCCCATCTGGGGTCCTACTCCCCCCATGCCCATAGCACAATTGCTGTGGGACACGCAGAGTGCCACCCAGGGCAGACAGTTCATCAAGAGCTGACAGCCATCAGCGGAGTGATCAGGAGACTATTAATTTTTCTCCTTTCTCTTGCCAGGAATGTAACAGTGAGAAATGGCAGCTGAACCACAGGGAGGTTCCTCAGGGTGACAAAAAATAAAAATAGCTCTAATTGAAGCTGATAGAAATTACACCCTTTGAAAACACGTCGGGATGCACGCCGGGGCAGGGCGCCTGTCACAGGCTCATGGAAACAGGGTGACAGTCACAGCAAACAGCCTCACGGGGCATCACAGCATCCGCCCAGTGGCTGCTGGGAGTTCCTGCAGTTCAGGAGGAGATGGCAGTGGAAAGACATCCTGGGCTTCCATCCATCTCACCTACCTAGCTGCCCATCATCCCAGGGAGCACGAGAAGTCTGTGTCACCAGAGGCCAAGATGTGTCCTGGGTTCTGGGTGGTCCAGGGGACCGGTGCACTCAGGCTAGTGACCCGATTACCAGCCTCCACCATGAGGCCCTGAGGTCCCTGAACCCTAATGCCCATGTGAACAATGGGAGGTGCAGAGGACCCTGGGCTGACCAGGTATTCTGCCCATAAAAGCTCATGGTGTGACGCCTGTAGGCTGGGCCAGAGTGTGTGTGTGGGGGGTGTGTGTGTGTGTGGGGGTGTGTTTCTGTGTGTGTGTGTAAATGTGTGTGTGTTTCTGTGTGTGTGTAAGTATGTGTGTGTAAGTGTGTTTCTGTATGTGTGAGTGAGTGTGTGTGTAAGTGTGGGGGTGTGTGTTTCTGTGTGTGTATGTGTGTGTGTGAGAGTGTGTGTGTATAAGTGTGTGTGTGTGCCTGTGTGTGTGAGTGTGTGTGTGTGTGTGTGTGTGTGTGTGTGTGTGTGTGTGTGTGTGTTGATAGGTCATTTCTTCACCGCTGGTGACATGAGCCGATTTAAGCTAGATTAGATAATAAAGGCAGGTTTATCGGGAAGCTGCTCTCAGGTAAGGTGAGTTCACTGATCCCAAGGACCAAGAACAGGGAAGTTGCCATGTGGGGAAGGGGAAAAGGGGAGGGAGAGAGAAAGAGAGAAAGGGGTGCATGCACAGGAAGCAAAGAAGAGAAGAGAGAGAGACCAAAATATCTAGATTAGTTAGGGAGGAGCCTCTAGGGGAAGGGTGGCCCAGGCCCTGGGCTGGGAAGTCCAGGGTTGGGGATAGGGTATGCCAGGTAGGGACTGAGGGATGCTGGGAGAACTGAGAGGCCAGGTCTGCTTTGCTTTGTAAAATATGCACCTCAGTCCCTTGTTTCAGGCCTGAAACCAAGTGTGTGTGTGTGTGTGTGTGTGTGTGTGTGTGTGTGTGTGTGTGTGTGTGTGTATACGTGCGCGTGTACATGTGTACGGCCATGGAATGACCATTGGCTGAGATGTGGCTTCTGCTCACCACCGGTCCTTATGGCCTTAAGTGATTTCCACGTGTTTAATTCACTCAGCCCCACAGCAGCCCAAGAAGTGCACGTCCATTACCACCACCACAGGTGAGACTCGGGGTGGGGTGATGCACACGCACTTGGACAGACAGTCACGATCTCTGCGCCCTCACGTTTCAGTTACCCTGCCCAGGAGGCTCCTGGCCTGGAACCTGTCCTCAGAATGAGAAATAGCAATTCTGAACTCACCCAGTCACTTCCAAGGGTAGGGACAGTATGACATGAAGACTCTTGGGCTCTCCCTCGGTCAGAGCCTTGGGGTGAGCCTGAACTTGCTGGTCAGACCTTGCCAGCCATGCTCTGTGCCAGGTTCCTGTTACCTGGAATGGGAGGATAGACGAGCCAGCCAGTCTCTTAACACAGTTGTCTCGAGACAATGGACAAATCTAATTGAGAGGCTGAGGCAGGAGGATCATGAGTCCCCGGTCAGCCCGAGCTTCACAGACAGAGCCTGTCTCAAAGCAGAACAAAGACAAAGAGACAACAGCAGAGGCCCGCAGTGACCAGCAAACAGCACGGGAGGTTTTCCTTTCTTTCCTTTGTGCTGGGGATAGAGAACCCAGGGCTTCCCGTGTGGTCTACACAAGTTATCCACCACCGACTCCCAAACCAGCCAGACTCATTTTTTTTTTTTAAAGGAAGAAGAAAGAAAAAATTGGAAGGAACCCACACCCTCACTCCCTCCCATTCCAGAGAAGCAACTAACACTACAGTCACATCCAGACGACAGCAATTTCTGTCCCCATTCACTGCTGTCTTCCTTGAAAAGATCTGAGGGAACGATTGGCTGATGTGAGTCTGGGCTGAACAAAAAAGGCAGCAGAGTGAGAGCAAGCGTCTCTGATGCACACAGTAGGAAGTGTCAGGGCAAGCGTCTCTGATGCACACAGTAGGAAGGGTCAGGGCAAGCATCTCTGATTCACACAGGTCAGGTCAGGTCAGGTCAGATCTGTTGTGTGCTTTGATGCTGTGGCGTGGGAGGGCTAGTCTTGGGTCCACCTGCCCAAGGCCAGCAAACCCCTCAGGAAGGAGGAAGACCATGTACCATGCTGGAATCTTGGTTAATTAAACCCCTGGGTGGGCCCAGAACAGAGCATTGCAAGGTGATCAAGCACTTAGTCAAGTATCATAGGCTAACCATGCAACTCCTGGTCCAATGCACATAGTAGGCTGTTCATCAGCCAGACCACTCTCCTCTGACAGCCAAGGCCAGGGCACAGCAGGGTGGTGGAACTCACGAACTCATGGCCTATGGCGGCCACTGAAGTCCAGCTGTAATGCCCCTGCATGCCTACCCAATGCCAAACAAAAGTGTGACCAAGAGATGTGCCATGGCTAGGTCTCCTGTGCCGAGCAGTGCTTGGCACCGTGAGCAGCCCAAGCACAGGAGACATGGGAGTAGCACTGTCTCCCACCTTCTAAGCTTGCAGATCAACACAGGGCTGTGTGACTGTGGGAAGGTTATTCAGACTCTGAGCTCAGGCTTCCTCTGTACAATGAACAATACTTTCTGCCTCGCATCTGCCGTGGCTCCTGAAGATGTTTGCACTTGTTTAGTATTCTCGGTCATTAGGCTCCAAGCCATTCAAGTGCCCTGTGAATCTTAGGTCGGCAAACCCGTTTATGACATAGACGTCCATTTTGTGGAGGAGGAGACTGAGGCACAGAGACAAAACTTCAGCTGCCTCATAACATCGAGGCTGATTGCTCTGCACCACTCCTGCTACCCTCCCGGTCTGTGCTTGACAAAATGGCACATGGAAAAGTCCCAAGGACCAGGAGGTGGCTCAGGAATCATCATTGGTCAGCTGCACATGTGTGTGCACACGTGTGAGTACAAGCTGGTGGCTCGGCTGCTCACAGCAACTTGCCGTGAGCTGGAGAAAGGGAGTCAGAGGATCTCAGGGAGGGAAGGGCAGCTTGGTGGGGGAGGAACACAGAGAGCAGGCCCTGCAGTGCTTATGGGCCCACACAGGGTCAGGGTGCCAGATGCCAGGCAGGAAGTCGGAGGCCTGAGGCCCCAAGGGCCTCCCACCCTGGGTCTCTTACTCTGGGGACGTGTCCTTTTTCTTATTCTCTGAGGTTCAAGGAACGAGCCCAGGGTCTCACACACTGACCCAAGTGCCCTGCCAGGCCACACTCTGAACCTAAAATCTTTTGTTTGCTTTTCTTCTCTGTCTCTTTGTCTGTGTCTGTCTGTCTGTCTGTCTCTCTCTCTCTCTCTCTCTCTCTGTGTGTGTGTGTGTGTGTTTGTATGTGTGTGTGTATGTTTGATTTTTTTTGAGACAAGATCTCATTATGTAGCCCTGGCTATACTAGAACTCTCTATGTAGGTCAGGCTAGACTCAAATTCACAGAGATCTACCCACCTCCCCCCAAGTGCTGGGTTTAAAGGCCCGGGCCATCTCACATTTACACACACACACACACACACACACACACACACACACACACACACACAAAAGAATTAAAAGATATTGACCCCAAAACATATTGGGAAAATTTGGTGACAATTCTGTTTAGACACCAGTATGTCAGCCCTGCCTCTGACCCTGGTACACTGTTTAGATGTTTAAGGGGAGGCACATGCTGTCAGCAGCAGGCGGATTTCCACAGGAGTGAGGAGGGTTACCCAACATAGGGTAGGGACAGTCACGGGGCAGAAGGAAACAGGCTAGGAACTGTGTGTGTCCTGACCCTGTGTAGTGTGTGCATACATGTGGGTGTGTATACACTCTACCAAAGTATGTAGACAACATACATGCATACATGTGGAAGGTGTGGGCCAGCATATATAAAAAATGTATATACACACAGAGATATCTATATATATACATATCTATATATGCATATGTGAATATGTGAGTGTGTGAGTGTATGTATATGCTCTGGGCAAACTGTGTGGGCACATAAGATGTGTGTGTGTGTGTGTGTGTGTGTGTGTGTTGGCTGGCTTAGTACTTCACAGCTTACCTAGCTGGGAAAGGCTGTAGTGCTGGGTTCAGTGCACCCTAAGGCACCCTAAGGCTGGAGCACGATCCACTCTGCTGTGTCTGGCACACCTACAATGACTGTACTCTCATAGGGCCGCTGAAGACCAGCATTCAGTCTTCTCCTGGAGCAGAGCCTTGCCTGCCCCTTGGCTTAGTGCCAGACTCACAGAGGTTTGCTGGGTGAAGAGGCCATGGGAGAACAAAGGCTTAAAGATCAGCAGCAGTCCCCAACACTGCTGGAGCGGCTCCTATCAAAGGGCTGGTGGGACAGTGGCGTGGAAACCTGGTGCTGCCAGATCCTGCTGACCCTGAGCACTGCAGAAGAAGCAACACAGCTTGGGGACCCAAGGAGAACAGCCTACATTGGCAGGGCAGGTTCCCCACAGCATACTAGCCCTAGACAGATGCCAGACCGCCAGGAGGACCAGAGTCCTACCATATCCAGCACATAAGAGCTGCCCAGATCTGTACTCCTCTTATGAGACAGACAAAGGAGGCTCCAGGGCCCTGGCATAGTGAGTGTGCACCCTCAAGCCAGCCAGCTGCCACCTTTGGGAGCTCCTGTGCCCGGTACAAGCAAGGCAATTCAGCTGGAGCCTTGGAGCAGCCAGTTCTGCTCCTAGTACAACCCAGCTGCTTGATGCCCTGGGCAACGCGTCAGCTTCTTTAGGCTCTGGGTGGCCATGAATCTGTCTCTCTCCTCTCCGCTGGTTGCCTTTACTACTGGGGTGGAGATCAGGTCATAAGAGGGCTAGCACCAGTGATGGAGACTCCACCACGGCCCCAGCTCAATGTGGCTCTACCTGTATGCCTCCGGCAGTAGATGTCCGGGAGTTACAGCCACCAACCACTACTAGAGAGGCCAGCACGGCCTGTTGGCTGAGGGCTTTTGTATTAGTTACTTCCCTGAACATCATCACTAAGTCAACTTATTAAAAAAAATGCATGCCATTGGGCTTCCAGTTCTAGGGCGTTAGAGGTCCACGATGGTGGCGCAGAAGCATGTCGGCAGGACCAGCTGAGAGCTCACATCTCGATCCACAAGTAGGAGGCAGGGAGTGCACACTGAAAATGGTGGAAGGCCTTTGAAACCTCAAAGCCCATCCCCAGTGACACACCTCCTTCAGCAAGGACACACCTCCCAATCCTTCCCAAACAGTTCCATCAACCGTAGCCCAAGAATTCAAATGTATGAGTCTGTGGGGGCCAGCACAGCCACTGAAGTGCTAACTCATTGGCCCACGAATACCACTGATCACTGTGTAAGGAGAGGCCTGACCCCAGACTCATGGATCTCTTCCTGCCTCAGCTTCCAAAGCCCTAGGAAGATAGGTATGCATCCCTGAGTGAGGCTTGGTTATTCATTATGCTCTGAGGTAGCCCTGTAAACCCCCTGCTAAGTCTGTACAGCACCCTGCCTTCACTACCTTTATACTCCAAGTCACCCAGGAGTTAGTCAGAGGGCAAGGTCAGGTGGGGGTCTAGTAGGCTGGTTACCAGACCAGAGTGATAACTGATGCTTGGAACAGTGAGATGCCCGGTGTTGTGTACCCCAGGGGGCCAGGAGTTCCCCTGCAGCTCAGAGATCCTTTATCTATTCTTCTGTTGAGGTGCTAGAGGAGTTTAAGAGGACACAGGACAGTGAGAGGTAGAGGTGGAGCCTAAGGTTGCTAAAAAAGGGGACACTGAGGCTGTCACTTCAAGGAGCCACTCGCTGGTGTGGGCAGGACAGCAGCAGCAAACAAAGCCATGGAGACCTTCCTGATGCTTCCCCTGAATCTGCCCTGTAGTTACCCCATTTAATGTGAGCCAACTGACCTCTACAGTGGCCTGGAGAGAGGGAGAGAAGCCCATGAGTGACCTCTGAGGTCCACTGTGCCATGCTGGGCTCTGTGGATGCTGGGGTGTAAGTGGCTATTGACCATGGGTCACCCCGACCTGAGATGCAGTGATGTTTCTTCCCTTCTTGTAAGAGAAAAGGGTTGGTGGTGATAAGCCAGACACTAGCTGGGAGGGGAGCCAGAGCCTCCTTCGGGGACCCGTGAGAGCTTGCTGGGCATGGGGATTCCAGGGCCAGGGGACTAGAGTCAGAAGCAGGCTCACAAAGTATCAGGCAAGGAGGCAGTTAAAGCTTCACGGTGGGAGAAGGCAGGGTGCACAGAAGGGTGGGGAGAGTCACGGCATCCATTAGGGTTCCTGGCACCCAGCATGACCATGACCACCCACAATAAACAGTTGTCAAGACAACGACCCTATGGAGGGAAAGGTGAGGCGTAAGAGAGGAGCTCCAAGCAGTATGCCCCTGTTGCCAGGTGTGGGGAATCTCTTGCCACACCCCCTGCTCGGCACCACAACTGAGTGAGCAAAACAGGCAGAGAGACAAGGAAATGCTGCCAGGGCCTGCCAGGCCCTCTCCCTGACATTTGTCTAAGCAGCAGCACTCAACATGTGGATGGAGACCCCTTTAGGGATCAAACGATCCTTTCACAGGGATTGCGGAGGCCACTGGGAAACACAGACATTGACATTGGGATTCATGGTCGTAACAGAACTACAGGTATGAGGTAGCAACAGAAAAAAACTTTAAGGCTGGGGGTCACCACAGCATGAGGAGCTGCATAACGGGTCACAGCCTGGGGAAGGTTGAGAATCACGGGACTAGGGAGGGTAAGGACGGAAGAGAGGAGAGACTCTGTATGTGCTCAGTAAATCTTAAGCCAGTGCAACAGGTTGGAGCTGGAGCTAGCTGAGGGCCCGGCTGTGTGTCTTAGGGCAAGTGACTTCCGTCTCTGAGCTTCTACTGCTACATCTGGAGAGACAACAGCCTAGTCTATCATTTGGACAGTGGGAGGAGCTTAAACAAGAAGTACAAAATGGCACTTGGGTGTACCTGGCCTTTCTTTCATCAGAGGTCCCAGGACCTGACAATTTGTTTGACATCTTAGATCCTCACCCACATACACAGTTCCTCCACCAGAGCCACAGAGACGTTCTCTGGATGAGAGTGTGAGCTCAGAGAGGTTAGGAATCTTGCCTAAGGCCACACAGCAAGGGATGAATTTAAGTCTCCCTAACTCCCAACTGGCTGGTTTGGATTACATCTAGCCCCAAGGCCAGGCTCTGAATGTCAGCGGCTGAGCTCTGCAGGCCTGGGGCTATGCAGTGAAATTCTCACATATGAGCAGGCTTCCGGAAACTGCTCAGACACCGAAGCCAGGGAGAGGGAAGGGTGGAAAGAAAACCCAGAAGAATGGAGGCAGGGTTCTGAGTGTGGGTGAGGGATTCTATGGGAGGCTCTGAGTGTGGGTGATGGGCTCTATGGGGGGCTCTGAGTGTGGGTGGGGGGCTCTGAGCACAAGGACCTGGGTTTGGTCCCCAGCTCTGAAAAAAAAAAAAAAAAAAAAAAAAAAAGAAGACCCCAGGGCTTCTGGCAGAAGCAAGTAAGTACCTTTCCAACGTACTTGCCACCCATGGCTGCTGTAATAAATGACCCCAAACCCAGAGGCTCAGAAACACATACCAGTCCTCTCACTAGTCTGACTGGATCTTAAAGGCTGAAATCTCAGGCTTGGCATGGCTGGCCTCCCCACTGCCCTGGGGTCATCTGCTTTATCGACTCAGCTTCCAGAGACGGTTGTTGGCAGTGGCTGCCTCTCCCACCCCACAAGTCCATTATCACAGATCTGAGGTTCCATTCTATGCCTGCAGCGTCCTCTTTGTCTCTACCCCTCCCCCCACCGCACCAGCCCAGTGTAATCTTGTGGACCATCTGCACATTGTCCATCTCTCGGCCCCGGGGATCTGGACATGGATAGCGGGGCCCTGCGAGACCTCACACAGATGGCCTTTGGACATTGTATGTACCCCACAATCACTGTCACCAGGAAGGACACATGGGTTCCAAAAGCCAGCAGGCAATTGGAAGAACCAGCCTGGGGAGAGATAGAGGAAGCAGGGGCTTCTAGAGCTTCAGCAACCAGAGAGGGAGGCTCTCCCTCCCACCACCTACCCCCTCTGCCCCAGCCTCCTGCCCTCTGTCCCCAAACATCACTCCACCCTCCTCCTCGCAGGGCATTCCCCAGAGTTACTGTTTTAATGAGCTTCTTGCCCTCTAATTAGCAGGTGCGGCTCTGAAAGGAAGCGCCTGGTGTTTACCTAGCGCGGAGCCTTTAATAACCGCAGCCCGGCGGGCTGGCTCCCTAATCCCCTCTGCCGGCGGGCTAATGAGCCTGGCACTGCCAGCCACTCCGGCTTCACCGGGCTAGCAGTGCCCCCGAGGCTCCCTTCTCAGCCCTGCCAGGACCCTGGAGCCCACAGACTCCAGGCCTGGGTCAAGTGTGATACCCCACCCCGGGCTGATGGCACCCACCAGCTCCGTGTCAGGGGAAATGAAGCCCCAGTGGGTGAGCCATCAACATCTCAGAACTTAAGGGGGAGCTGCCCCTCAGGGCTCAGGGACCTGTAGGCTGGCCTGGGGAAGAGGCCACTAAGACATGCAGTACTCAGGGGCTGCAGACCAAAGGGCACCAGCTAATTCTACAGCCTGGACCCAGGGTTCCTCCTCCACTAGCTGGTGGTGGCAACAGCTAGGAGCACCCGGCAGTCGGGGACAGAACTCATCCAATCAGCTACACGATGTCCCCGGAGGGAGTTGTTGACTCCAACAAGGGACAGCTACCACAGGGCAGCTTGCAGGCCTCAATCTCCCCTCCTCCCAGACACAGCGGGACCCAGAGAGGAAACTGCGCTCTGTGGCAGAATATTCTAGAACATGATGCGTGTGGGATTTTTTTTTTTTTCCCTTTTAAATAAATGGATGTGCCTTGGGGCTGCTTGGGAGGCAGAGGCCCCGCCCACCCATTTGGAGGCGTTGAATAGCTTGAAAGGCCCTGGAGTGCGGAGGCAGGAGAGAAAGGCCTCCTCTCAGCTTCCTTTGTGGGAAAGCCTCCTCTGGCCCCTGCTGGGCCTTTATCTGGCTCCACTGGCTCTTCCTGCAGTGGGGGTACCTCAGGAAGGTGGGTGGAGGGGAGGCCTCCCTTCCTGCAACCCTCCCCCTCCCCCTCCTCATCTCCCCCTCCCTTCCCCGGCCACAAGGTTTCCCCCAGGCCTTTCCCTTCAGGGTAGGAGCATTCTAGTGCCTCAGGCTCTGGCAAGCAGAGACGCAGGCCACTCAACACCCTTCATCCAGGAGCAGCCAGGCACAAATCGAGCATTTGCTGAGCGTCACCCTGTGCAGTCAACCCTAAAACGGAGACCGAAGATCTGGGGATCCCTCTGACCACAGCCACCAGACTCAAGTATGGCCAGGGACCCTGGCTAGGTAACAGCAAACACTTAGGCACCTTCTGGGATGCTATCCTTCCCCAGCGTCAGCCCAGCAGGTGAGCAAGTGAACCACATTCTGTCAGCAGACAGTAGAACAGGGAGAATGCTCCAGGTCAGGGAACCGCACACAGCCATCCAACCCTGACCTCCGGGGTCCCAAGAAAGAACAAACGAAATGTGAGCCAGACCAAGCTGTCTAGAAATTTCCATCCCGTGAACCTTTCCAGAACTTTCTAGAGCAAGGGCAGGGCACAGTGTCTGGAGGAGGAAGGGGCTAACATTGTGGCTTCAGTGTCTGGCCTGACAGTGAGGTAGCTCCTACCCACCCCCTCAGACTTTGGTTTTAGGGCTCCAGGAACCAGGAACCCCAACTGCCTATAGGGAGGGAGGAGGAGGAGCAAACTGGACCCACCAGCCACACAAGTAGTCACCCCACCATCTTGGAAGCTGTTCCTCCAGCCCCAGGCAGATGCCTTCACGGGTGGTCCCACCTAGGCTCCCCCGTGGCAGGTCTGTGAACAGAGCAATGGCTCTCACATTGCTCTTCTGTTAGAGAGGCATAGGAGGCAGGAGGAAATATACCCAGGCAAGATCAGCCTCAGACAATTGGACCCCACAGCATTTAGCACGGGAGAGAAGCCCTTCACGCATACTCACTCCGAGGACAGGTGCTACCTCCCTAGCCAAGTGCCACAACCTCATTCAACTCTAAAAGTGGCCTCCGTTGTATGCATGGGGTGACTGGGATGTTAGATTACTTGCTGGAGGCTCCTGCCTCTCCCCGGTGGGAAAGATAGGCCAGTGACAGCCATTTGCCACACAAACCGGGACGGTCTGAATTTCTAGGACAGTATTCTTTGAATAAAAGATGTTATGTAGAACAGCCGGGCCATTTTTCTACTCCTGCAAAAATTGATAAGATTTTTTTTTTTAAAGGGGACTTAAAAATACCCTCCACTGGATCACAGTGTTCAATTCCTGATGGAGAGCCTCGGGCCTGGGTAAGGAAGTGCCGGCTTGCCCAGTTTCTCATCAAATAAAAAGACATCCACGATCACAATCCCTTGAGAACCTGGACAGAAAAGAAGGCTGAAGTCAGATGGGACACGGAAACCAGTGTCCAGGGCCCCTGATCCAGTGGGGTAACACAGGCTTGTCACCGCAGTTACCCAAGGGGCTGAGGCAGGCACAAGTTCAAGGCCAACCTGGGCTATGGAACAAACTCACGGCCATCCAGAGAAACTTAGCAAGACTCTATCTCAGAAAAAAGAGGGTGGAGACGAGCTTCACAGGTAGAATTCCTGCCTAGAATCCTCCAGTTAAGGGCCCCGGGGGCGTGGCTCAGACAGAACTCTGAATTTGCATATAGGAAACACTGATATCTCCACCACCACCCCCAAGCAGGATGGCATATACTTGGTGTCATAGCCGTCACTTCCATCAAAGACGAAACCCACAGCACTCACTCAGCAGCATCTGTCTGTCTTTGTGTGTAGGTTCTGGTTGTTTCAGACCGGTAAGACTCCCCACTGTGTGGCCTCCTGTGTCTCGTGTTTTTGGGTCATGTGTGTCACACCTACAGCCTCCACTGCTGGGCTTCTGTGCTGTTTTCCTGAGCAGGCTCCAGTGACTGATACTGCTTTGATGCCTGAGAATTCCTACTCTCTCGGGAACACCCTAGGACTTGCCAGGTCCAATGGTGGCTTTTGGATCTGGGGCTCTTTGAAGGCAGTTGCCCGGGGATTTTTCTCCCCTCCAAAATCTGTCCCCCTCCCCCAAGAGTAGGTGAGGACTTGGGCCTCTCCTAGTCCTTGTCAGAATTTAGCAGTTGCCTGTCATTGCTTTAAGAGCCCTCTGTGTGCACAGTGGCGCCTCCTTGTGGTTTTGTTTTCCCATGCAAAGGAACGAGGTGTCACAGAATGCTCCTGGTTGGATGTGAGGTCCCAGCCTGGCTGGCCTTGGAAGCTGCACAATGCTTGCCCCTCCCCTCTGATGTCCATTTACACTGCGGAGGAAAGGCAGGCATAAAACAGGATGACACCACCAGAGGCCAGGCTTCTCTCAGAGATGTCATACTCAGTCACCGGTTGTGCCTCTGGTCTCACAGCAAGGTCCTCTGACTGGGTTCAGACCTCAGATTCTGCGGTGGACCAGTCACCCACAGTTTCTCTTCAGAACCCTCTGGGAAACACCTACACCTCTTCTAGCATCCAGCTTAGCCCTCAACATCCAACCTCTAACCTTTTACCTTTCGCCCCACCAAAGGGTGGCCCACATGGGCAGGGGCCCTGTCCCACATCTATCTCATGGTCTCTTCAAGCACCGGGAGGTAAGAGGGATGCCTACCAGTTGGCCTCAGAAGCCTTTATCTCCAGACCACATCTCCCTCTGTATCTGTTCCAAGGCCAGGTTTGGGGTTTGGATCTGGATCAGAGGGGCTCCGGCTCACCTGAGGCCTACTCCAAGCACTCCTGAGGTCTGTCTGTCTCTGCCACAAGCCACAATCGCCCAGTAGCTGCAGACAAGGGCTCCCTGTGCTTCTGACTCCTGGGGGCTATTTTAAGAGCAAGGTGACAGAGTTTGCTTCCCCAGTGCACAGACACTCTGAAGTCATCCCAGCCTCCGTTTCCTCAGATGTAAAGCGTAAACAACTCTCCAGTCATCACGCTGCTGACTGAGAACAAGGCCCCAGAGCAATATGAAGTGGTGTAAGACGCAGGCAGCCTCCTGGAGGTGGTAGGCAGCAATCTAATCTACTCAGCCCGACTGCAAACCACTCTGATTAAGTCACCTGTTTATTTTCCTTTGCAACAAAGTTTGCAAGTACAGGCAGCGGGCTGGTTACAATGTTTCCAGAAGGTTCCTCAAGCTCAGGGCCACCCTGGGTGGCCGGCTCCTGGGCTCCTCTCCCACTGACCCCAGGCCCCAACAGACTCAGACTGGCCACCACCGTGGCGGAGGGCAATGTGTGTTTCAGGAGTGGGTGTCATATGATATGGGGCTGGCAGCTGGCAGAGGGTGATGTTGAACTTGGACATGCACGCTGGCTGTGGGAGGCTCCAGAGGCCCACCCAGTTCTAACCCCTGGGATCCTGACTGCTGCCGGGTACAGAGTCCAGGCCTCTCCTACCCAGGCAGGCTCTGGGCCAGAGCTGTCCCCACACCTAGGTGAGGGAGGAGTCAGCAGCAGGCTTGGAGTGGGTGTTGTGGCCCTGGTAGAGCAGAATTTAGAGTAATGGAGCAGGCATTCAGTCCTGCCCTGACCGCTGAACTTAAGTGTCCCTCTGTCTCTGTGGAAGGTGTGACTTTCAGTGTGATTTTTTTACCTTAATCTTTCTCCTTTCTTTCTCTTTTCTTAGACTTATTTATCCTTATTTCCTGTGTGTGGGTGATTGGCCTGCATAGACATCACTAGAGAGCTTCAGAAACTCTAGGCCCTGAGGTTACAGATGATTGTGTGCCTCTATGTGGGAGCTGGGAATTGAACCTGGTTCCTCTAGAAAAGCAGCCGGTGCTTTTAACTGCCAAGCCACTCTCTCCAGCCTCCCCTTCCCTCTTCAAACAAATACACTTGCATAAAAAGGACCAAGGGCCAAGCAGACAGGACTGAAGAGAAAAGAACATGCTATTGACCCTTGTCCCCCTCCTCTCCCTGAAGTCCCTTGCCCCTGAGGAGGCTCCTGGACACCACTACCTGGAAATGCAAGCCACAAGAACATATGTTCAGCCTTCAGATTGATCCAAGAAGATTCTAGATGCCAGGAACCATTCGAGGAACTGAGAATAAAATGTCACAAAGTGGCGGAGGCTGAACAAATACACCACAGAGCACAGGCGGCAGGGATTGTTCAAGTGTAGCCTGGGCGAGACAGACAGCAGGTGCAAAGGCCCTGGGGCAGAGGCATGCTCAGCTCTGGGAAGGCAGTCAAGAGGCTCATGGGTCAGAGAAGCAGATAGAGAGGGAGGAAGAGCCCTCTAACCAGTGTGATCACTTCTGGTGGGACAAGCGTATTGCCTTAAGTGTCCCCTCAACATCACGCTCCCCAGAATCCCATCTGTAGTTATGAGGATAGAGTCATAATGGCATGGGGGAGGGGCTGTCTAATGGCAGTATCCCTGAGATAGGAGGGGCCAGGGAGGCCACAGGAGTGACAAGTCCACAAGCCAAGAAGTGCTAGAGCCCTGTGAGCTTAGAGGGGACAGCTGGATACACTTGAGAGTTCTCCAAGCTGACAGCGCCCTGCCTGCACCCTCCCTGTCCCTCTTGCCTCTAGGAGTGGGATAGAGCACATCTCTGTGGTCTCTCAGACACTCACAGTGTGCCCTACAGATTGTACCTGTGAGCATGCACACAGCTGTACCTCCTGACATCTGCTGGGAGAGTTCTCGAACTGACAGATGTGGGCGGACAGCTGCAGCAGGCTCCCAGCCTCCACAGGGCCCAAGGGGAAAGCTGTGTCATGGGAGGCCTGGGGTCCCCAGCGTCGAGTGCTGCCTGGCAGGTAAGTCACAGGCATCTCAGGAGTCTGTCCTTCTGTGACACAGTGACTAGGCCTCTGGACCACTCAGCCCAGCACAACCCTACCCCCATCCCCATCACTTCTGTTCCTCCAAACAAAACCTCTCCTCCCCAGATGTGTCCGTCCTGGGAGACTGCCATCTATCAGAGGAGCGGAGCTTGTCTGATGGGCAGCAAGCATTGGCCCTGGCCTGGGGAGGGGAAGACTCAGCACCCAATGTCTTGAAAGTTTGTAGTGAGCACCCTATGTTTACCATACCTAGTGTTGCTATAGCAACGTCTCAGCTCAGTGCTACACAATATTGTTGGATGTTGGAACAGGGTGCCAGGGAGGTAGGTGTACGTAAGAAGAGCCAAGCCCCGACATCCCCCACAGACCTGGGGCTGCCAGAAAGACGGAGGTAGAGGGTCACATGGCATCAGCAGCCTCCAGAAGCCCATGTTCTGGGCAGAGCCTCAGCTTACTCATCTGTGGTATGGGCATGACCCATGCACAGAAGCCTGTACGGGAACCTAAAGAGGACACTACGTGCTGTGCAGGGGTCTTCAATCAGTATGATCTTTTGGTCACCTACCCTTCCCAATGCTGCAGGGGAGGATGAGGGCCAGGGACACGGTTACCAGGTCACACATTAGCCAAGCTTAGCTGCCTCCCTACGCAGTGACTCTTATCTGGAACCTTCTGTAATGACTCGTACTATACCAGCCTGTCCAGGCCACTGTGTCCTGGTATTGTCGTTGGAAACTCTGACCCATCCTCTGTGGGCAGGAGGGAAGGGGAGAGGGGGAGGGGCACTGGGACAAGTTCATATCCATGGTATGGTGAAGAGAGAGGGAAACATAAACCATGGTGTGCACACGGAGGCCAGAGGACAACTTCATGGATCCTTCCGCCTTTATGTGGGGCGTAGGTCACCAAGCTTATCCTGAAAGTGCCTTTACCTGCTGAGTCATTCGGTGGCCTCCTCTACCACACCCTGGCCGCGCCTCCAGTGAACTGGGTCAGCATCGCCATCTGCTCAGCTTGTAGGATGGGTGAGTTGACCTTCAGTGGCCTCAGTCCCAGTGTTCTCATATCGTATAAGGCTGTGGCATCCCGCTGCTACTGGCCACTGCCACCCTGATCCTGAATGCTCCCAGCATGCTGAATGGTTTAAAAGTCAGGTCCAGGCAGAGACAGGCGCTGCTTTCTAGTTCTGGGTTGATCTTTCTTTGAAAGCAGCCCTCTGTGGCTGAGAAAGTAGGGTTGGCGACCTTGACATGATCTTGTCCCAATGCCCCTCCCCCTCTCCCCTTCCCGCCTCCCCAGAGGATAGGTCACAGTTTCCACGCTAATGACAATACCAGGACACAGTGGCCTGGACAGGCTGATATAGTACGAGTCATTACAGAAGGTTCCAGATAAAAGTCACTGCGTAGGGAGGCAGCTAAGCTTGGCTAATGTGAAACCTGGTGACTGGGTCCCTGGCCCTCGCTCTTCTCTTCCATAGTAGTGGCATGAATTAATTAATTGGTTAATTAATTAGTTAATAATTAGTTACTTAATTAAATAGCAGTGCCTGTGTCTATGGCTTTCTGACCCCAACCCAACACTGTTGGACGCCTGCCCGCCCCAGTCATTGTTTGTCCTTTGCCCATGCAGGTCTTCCTTCCCTCCCCATTTTTGCAGTTTTCGGGAACCTCCCTAGTCATTTGTGAGGCTGGAAGACTAGAGAAGGGTATTTACTAGAAGGGATATTGGTGAGGCCGGCCAGTTAAGGAGCCAGGACTGGATGGATTCAGACTTGTGTCACAGGCAGCAGGGCTGTTAGGAATCTGATCAAGCAGGACCATCCTAGCTGTCCCCAGTCCAGTGAGTCTCGGTCCTGTGATGCCCAGGGGAGCTCACTGCACAGGTGTTGTGCCCACTCTGCACACTGCAGGGACTCCGCCCTGTGCCCAGGTCGGGTGTGTACCTCCGCAGGTCCCAGCGTCGGAAACTGAGAGCCGCAGAGACAGCGCAATGCCTCAGAGCACTTGCTGCCTTAGCCAAGGATCCGACATCAGCTGCAAGCTCTATGCTGGGTGGCTCTACACCACCTGTGACTCCACCTCAGGGGGTCCGACACCTCCTCTGGCCTCCCTCTGTGGGCACCTGCACTCGCGCACATAGACATGTAAAAGTAAAATACGATAGCAATAATAGTAAAATACAAAAAATAATGAAGTACAAAAACACGATAAAACATTAAATAAAATAAAAATTGTGGGGGGCTGGAGAGATGGCTCAGAGATTGAGAGCGCTGGCTGCTCTTCCAGGGGTCCTGAGTTCAATTCCCAGCAACCATAGGGTGGTTCACAACCATCGGTGATGAGATCTGGCGCCCTCTTCTGGCGTGCAGGCATACATGCAAGGCACAAAACCACGTATATAATAAACAAATAAATCTTTTTTTTTTTTTTTTGGTTCTTTTTTTTTTTCGGAGCTGGGGACCGAACCCAGGGCCTTGCGCTTCCTAGGTAAGCGCTCTACCACTGAGCTAAATCCCCAGCCCCAAACAAATAAATCTTAAAGAAACAATTCGCATGTTAAGAAATAAAGAAACACAATAAAAAACTTTAACTAAAAACAAAAACAGAGCCTGAGGTGGCCAACACGTGCCTATGGCCAACCCAGAGGTGGCTCCCTACGGGGTGATGTTTCCTAGACTCTCTTGTATCCCTACTGTCTGATGAGAAGGCTAGTTTCCCCATTCAGACGACACCATGCCTTCTGTACCACACTGGGTAGAAGCCAAGCCAGATAGAGTTACCTATGCCAGGTTCTCCTAGCTCTCCTATCACATGCAGGGAGCAGCCTGGCTCACCTTGGATGGAGCCTGTGGGGGTGGGGTAGGGTCTACCTCAGCGGTCTTAACTCTCAAAGTCTGCTAAGCTTGCTGACTAATATCTGTGGCCTCAGAGCCTCCCTGAAGGACACCTGCTGACCTATGGAAGCAACCCAGCATTGACTCTGTTGCCCCCTGCTGGTCTCCTGGTTACCAGCAGTCCTTCCTTCCTGACCCCAGCAAGACTTCAGTTAGCCAGCTCAGCATCCAGAGAGGGGTCATCCCTGAATCAGGCTAAAAGAGACATCCACAACTGCTTGTCCTCCAGGGGTTGCTGGCTCTCTGGCCCTGGGACCTTGGGGCAGCTGTTATGTGTATAAGTAGATAGAAACCCAGAAGGTTCCACTTGAGGAACAAAACAGCTCTGTAGTAAGTCCCCACGCAGATGACCTGCTGGAGCCATTGTCTTTGGGCAAGGCAGATGGATTGTGCTTCAAGGAAACATAAGGTGGCCCAGGGCACTGGCCTCCCGGCCACACTGCTTGAGAGACAAGAGTCACTATAGCATCTCTAATCAGTACCTTTGCCCTGTGGAGAATGGTCAAGTCAAGAGCTATCATAGTCCCTGCAGTAGGGACCCTGCATGGCTCTGAGCAGTGGCTTCTCAGGCTGGACCCTGCCTCCTGATTTCTTCCACCTGGCTTGCACACCTACCCCTGCCTCGGGTATATCCTGGCCTAAGATGGGTCACTTCTCTTCTCTCCAGACACCTTCCTCTCTGACACTCTGTGGCCAGCACCACCCAGCAGCTCCACTCTGATCATGTGGGGGCATCTGCAGCTTACGTGCCAGTCCTATTTCAGAGAAGCACAGGCAGGGGATGAGGCTCGAAGGTCCTATACCTGTGGAGCAGGGGTGAGGCCCTGGGTTCAAGCTCCAGCTCCAAGAAAAAATAAAAAACAAAAAAACAAAACAAAAAAAAACCCAAAAAGCCACAAATCTTTTTGAGCTAAGTGTAACCAATTCACTACTGGAGACACCAGGGCTGGTGACAAGCTGATTATCTCAGATCATTGGAGGGAGGGAAGGGGGAGGAGCAAACAGGACGAGAGAAATACCCAATGGTCTGCCTTAAAAATGTACCGAGACCCTGTCTCAGAATGAAAATTGAAAAGAAGGCTGGGGTGCGGCTCAGTGGTAGAGTGTTTGCATTTGGGGTTCAGTATCTAACACTGAAAAGACAAACGGAGAAGGGATAAAAGCATTAAAAATGTATTCCCACCTCTCAATTGTCACCTTCTCCACTGTCAGAGAGCATCATTGCACAGGGGCTGCCTAGATCGCCCTCCAGTAAAAGCCTGAAGCCAGAGACAGGTCACCAGCACTTCTATACCTAGGGTTCCTAGTGGGCATGACCAGGCCCTCCTGGGCACGTCTACACCAAATAAGGGCCTTAGCTTGACCTCTGCTTTGCCTGGGACATGTGGCTGGTGTGCAGTCCCCTCCTTTATTCTACGTGTCTTCCTTCACCAGCAATAGCAGATGCAAGGGCTAAGACAGTTTGCAGCTTGATCAAGATAGGGGACTCTGGAGCCAGGAAGAGCGGGTCCCCCAGGCAGCTGTGACTCTTGCAGATGCCCCAGAAGATAGAGACAGGCTGGTCCTCGGGGGAGCTGCCTGGGCGGTAAGATGAGATGCAGCCAGAAGTGCCAGCCGGAAGCTGAGGGCGGGACAGATGGCCAGCAAGATCCCTGATTGCTGAAGAGCCCCCAGAGGCACTGTTCAAGGAGTGGGTGAGAGAGGGAAGGAGCTCATGTTCATACCACATGTACCCACACGCAACCTCATGTGTGTGCACATGTGGGAGGCTTCAAATCTCTCTCTCTCTCTCTCTCTCTCTCTCTCTCTCTGTGTGTGTGTGTGTGTGTGTGTGTGTGTGAGAGAGAGAGAGAGAGAGAGAGAGAGAGAGAGAGAGAGAGAGAGAGAGAGAGAAACAGACAGACAGGACAGAGGCAGAGAGAGAGAGGCAGAGAAAGACAGAGAGAGACAGAGAGAGAGAGAGAGAGAGAGAGAGAGAGAGAGAGAGAGAGAGAGAGAGAGAACAGACAGACAGGACAGAGGCAGAGAGAGAGAGAGAGAGGCAGAGAAAGACAGAGAGAGACAGAGAGAGAGAGAGAGAGAGAGAGAGAGAGAGAGAGAGAGAGAGAAACAGACAGACAGGACAGAGGCAGAGAGAGAGAGAGAGGCAGAGAAAGACAGAGAGAGACAGAGAGAGAGAGAGAGAGAGAGAGAGAGAGAAACAGACAGACAGGACAGAGGCAGAGAGAGAGAGAGAGGCAGAGAAAGACAGAGAGAGACAGAGAGAGACAGAGAGAGAGAGAGAGAGAGAGAGAGAGAGAGAGAGAAACAGACAGACAGGACAGAGGCAGAGAGAGAGAGAGAGAGAGGCAGAGAAAGACAGAGAGAGACAGAGAGAGAGAGAGAGAGAGAGAGAGAGAGAGAGAGAGAGAGAGAAACAGACAGACAGGACAGAGGCAGAGAGAGAGAGAGAGAGAGAGAGAGAGAGGCAGAGAGAGAGAGAGAGAGAGAGAGAGAGAGCGAGCGCACTGAGACCAGCACAGTATTACAACATCCGAGGTCCTGCTCATAACTCGGGTCCCTCAGGCTCTCTGTCACCCAGGTGTATGTGACTAAGGGTCCTGCAGTCCCAGCTGCATATTGACAGCTCAGCTGGGATTGGAGGGAGTCAGAGCCAAGCCTTGGCCTTGAGAGTCGCCTAGATGCTTCCAGACAGTGCCCTACGGGGGCTGCATTCTGCCAACATGGCCCTGATGGTGCAGCCCTCAGCTGGTCCCCAGAGTCCTTGCTTCCCTGTCCCCCCTGTCCAATGTCCCTTCTCCAGCTGTCCCAGAGTGACCGGCAGGGAAGGAAGACCTCTTAGAAAAGGGCAGGGTGCAGGAAGAGGAAGCGAGGGGGGGCAGGATGACTTTGCTGGCTTCCTGGGGCAGGCGACATGAAAGGGCCCGTTGTCCAGGAGGGAGAAGGCCAAGGTGGCCTGGCCGCCATCCAATGGGGCAGGCCATGTTGGGACTTCCACCAGGGTGGTCTCTGGACAGTAGCAGGGCTGCCCAAACAGTGGGATGAGGATTAGGCAAGGAGCCTCAGGCTTTGAGGAGGCTCTACGCCATAGTAAGTGAACCCCAAGAGGGTCACACAGCCCCAGGGACACCCTGAATCTTGCCTCCATATAGGCCGTAGGAGGGCTTGTCCCATGAACCCAGTCTATACAGGGGTAAATTGGGGAAGATGGGGTTTTGCAGGGGTAAGGGGTTCAGGGTAACAGGTATAGGATAAGAACCTCATTCTCATAAATATCTAGCCATGGCAACAGAGTCTAGGGATCCCTTTACCCACTGAAAGGGCAGACCTTACCTCATTCCTCCTTTAAGAGACCCCTGGGTTTCTCTCAGGTCCATAAGCAGGTTAGAATAAGGTTCTGACTGTATGCTCTGGTAACCTGAGGGCCACTGTGAGATCTGGTGAACATGACTCCACCAGTCATGGACCCCACGCTCTGAGACCTGCTTCCTTTTTAGTCCTGGGTACCTTGGGCATACCCACACAGAGTCTTATGTAGAAAATGCCTTTGCCTACACAGCCCTAGTCAGTGAGGGGACAGGAGGGTTCAGCCTTGCCTGCTCCGATGGCCGCTGTGAACTGGAGTCCATAAAATCTCCTGGGATACACTGGCCCTACTTCATGTCCTCAGGGTCTGGAAGGAGGATCCCTTGCTGTCACCAAGTAAACAGGAGCAGCTGGAGTTGGGGAGATTGCTGCCCCCTGGCCCCCTGGCCCCCTGGCCCCCTGGCTAGCCCTCAGAGCTGGAAGCATAATGGGAAACACCATGGAGACTGAGAGGAGATGTGTCCAGCCCCACTGAGGCTAACTATTTTTTCTGGAGGTGTCTCTGGGTTCCTGCACTGGAAAACCCCCAAACTGAACAGCCTGAACCCCTCAATCAGGAGAAACGAACATAGTCCAGGTGCCCTGGGGGGAAATAAAGAAAGCAAGGAGGAGGTAAATGTCAGATCAGAACAAGGCTCTGGGGGAGACAGGGGTAGAGATGGCAATCTCATGGCTGGGTGGACAGTGTAATACAGCTTTCTCTCAGGACACAGTCGCTGCTTGACCCCTGAGGACAGTTTCATCCCACAACCTCTGGAGAGGGGGGCTGTTGGCTGCTATTGCCCTCTTGGAGACAGTGGACCCCCCACCCCTGACATTGCTGCTCCAGGGGAGCCCTCCAGGTTCCCCTCTTATAAGAGCCAGCAAGTCTTGGGGCCTCAGGAGCAGCTGTGGGGCAGCCGGCAGAAGGCCAAGCGCAGCAGAGATTTGGAGTACCAAGCCAGCAGGGACAGAGGGGCGGGTCAGGGGTGAGGCTGTGCTAAGTGGCTTATGCAGCTTGGGAGACAACTGACAGGCGGCTGGATTAACAAAGACGTGCTCTGTTCCCGGGCAGGTCATGTGGAAAGCGTGGCCGTGACCTCGTCACTTCTCCTTTTATTTTTTTTATTTTTTTTGTAAGAAGAGATGTTTGTTCCTGTGCCCAGGGTGGGTGAGGGAGGGGTGGCTGCTACTCAACCAGCTGTAGTCACATCAGCGGCCGGGCACAATGGAGACACAATGGTGGGTCACCCAGTCCTAGGAGGCTCCCACCCGTGGCTGCCAGCCGCCCATCCCATCCGATGCCCATCAAAGGGCCGGTCGGTCTGCTGATCGGCGCTACCTCACAGGACCCTGAGAGCCAGCAATGGAGGCAGGAGTGAGCAACAGAACATTCATCTTCAGTAGTGTCTGCAGAGGGCTGCAGTGGGGACAGATCCTGACAGAAGGAGTACCACTTCCGGGAAGCTCACAGCGAGCCAACGAGCTCGACGGACCGCAGTGGAGTTACTTTGGCAAAATGTTGGCTCAATGTGGTTCTAAGTTCATCCCACCAGTTTACTTTTATTTTGTTTGTTTTTGAGACAGGCTCTCAGGTAGTCCAGGTAGCCTGGAATTTGCTATGTGGCTGAGGATGACCTTACATTTCTGATCCTCCTGCCTCCACCTCTCCAATGCTAGGATTAGAGGCATGCAGCCCCCTGCTCGCTTAGCTCCTGGGATCAGACCAAGAGCTCTGTGTGTGTCAGGTGAGCATTCTACCACCGAGCTAACCCTCAACCCGTCCACATCTGTGATACAGCTAGAGAAAGGCTGGCGAGGAGCGTGTACCTGTATCAACCTCAAGACGAAAAGAGTGGGGGCTGGAGAGATGGCTCAGCGGTTAAGAGCGCTGACTGCTCTTCCTGAGGTCCTGAGTTCAAATCCCAGCAACCACGTGGTGGCTCACAACCATCTGTAATGGGACCCGATGCCCTCCTCTGGTGTGACTGAAGACAGTGACCACTTGTCAGGATCAGAATCACCTCGAGAAAACAAGCTTCTCAACCTTTGTGAGGAACTTTCTAGACCGAGTTATTCAGGAGGTGAGACTCACTCTGAATGAGGGCTGCGTCATGCTACGAGTGGGGTGGGCAAGCACCAGCATCCATCTCTGTCTGCTTCCTGACTGTGGGCCCCATGTGACCAGCAGCCTCACGTTCCTGCCACCATGCCTCCCCGCACTCCACCCCAGCCATGTTGGACTGTCCTGCCAAACTGAATAAAAATAAATCAATCCTTCCTTCCTTCCTTCCTTCCTTCCTTCCTTCCTTCCTACCTGGCTTCCTCCCTTCCTTCCTACCTGGCTTCCTTCCTTCCTTCCTTCCTTCCTTCCTACCTGGCTTCCTCCCTTCCTTCCTACCTGGCTTCCTTCCTTCCTTCCTTCCTTTCTTCCTTCCTTCCTGGCTTCCTTCCTTCCTGGCTTCCTTCCTTCCTGGCTTCCTTCCTTCCTACCTGGCTTCCTCCCTTCCTTCCTACCTGGCTTCCTTCCTTCCTTCCTTTCTTCCTTCCTTCCTTCCTGGCTTCCTTCCTTCCTGGCTTCCTTCCTTCCTGGCTTCCTTCCTTCCTTCCTTCCTTCCTGGCTTCCTTCCTTCCTGGCTTCCTTCCTTCCTTTCTTCCTTCCTTCCTTTCTTCCTTCCTTCCTGGCTTCCTTCCTTCCTTCCTTTCTTCCTTCCTTCCTGGCTTCCTTCCTTCCTGGCTTCCTTCCTTCCTTTCTTCTTTCCTTCCTTTCTTCCTTCCTTCCTTCCTGGATTCCTTTCTTCCTGGATTCCTTCCTTCCTGGCTTCCTTCCTTCCTTCCTGGCTTCCTTCCTTCCTTTCTTCCTTCCTGGCTTCCTTCCTTCCTTTCTTCCTTCCTTCCTTTCTTCCTTCCTTCCTTTCTTCCTTCCTTCCTTCCTGGCTTCCTTCCTTCCTTTCTTCCTTTCTTCCTTCCTTCCTCTCTTTCTTCCTGGCTTCCTCCCTCCCCTCCCTTCCTTCCTTCCTCCCTTCCTTCCTGGCTTCCTTCCTCTCTTCCTTGTTTCCTTCCTTTCTTCCTTCCTGACTTCCTTCCTTTCTTCCTTTCTGGCTTCCTTCCTGGCTGGCTTTCCTTCTTTCTTCCTTCCTTTCTTTCTTTCTTTCTTTCTTTCTTTCTTTCTTTCTTTCTTTCTTTCTTTCTTTCTTCTTTCCTGCCTGCCTTCCTTCCTGCCTACCTTCCTTCCCTCTCTCCTTCCCTTCCTGCCTCCCTTCTCCCTTCCTCTTCCTTCCGTTGCTTTTGCCAGACATTTTGTCAAAGCAGAGAGAAAAGTGCCCACTAGAGTCTGGGTTTGGTTTCTTTCCCCTTTCTTTATCCCACCACACGCAGCCATGGAGGTTAAGTCTTCTTCTCTTTAAATTCTATTTATTTTTATTTTATGTGCATTCGTTGGTGGCTTGCCTGCGTGTATGTCTGTGAAGGTGCCGGATCCCCTGGAACTGGAGCTACATAGACAGTTGTAAGCTGCCATTTGGCTGATAGGAATTGTGGTCCGCTGGAAGAGTGGCCAGCCAAACCAACATCCAGGCACCTCAGAAAGCAACAAGTTGCAGGTGTTTGTCACCATCCCGTCAGCACCTTTCACACATGTCCTATGGTCTTCGCCTGGAAGGCACCGGCTCCTCCTGATGCCTCAGTTTCCTAAACTGCAAAATGGGAGCAACTTGAATGTGGCACCCAGGGGCTCTGTGAAGGCCCAAGGAATGAGTCCGGGTGCCATCAATGGTACCCGGCAGGCTCTTGTCAAGTACCAGCCGCTTCATGCCTGGGGCCCATGTCGATGGGCAATTGCAACTACAGGGTCAGCCCAGCAGAGGACAGGCACTCCTGGGCCCTCTGGTGGCAGGGAGGGCTTTATGCAGGAGAGGGAGGAAGGAGCAGCACCTCAGCTGACCACCGGAGGGCAGCCACGCCCAGGCAGCCTTGGTAGAACCCATGGGTGTGACTCAGCAGAGAAACCCCAAAGATGGACCCACTCACTTCCTGGCCATGCCCTGACCTCTGTGTGACTGGACCTGAGGCTGGAGACACAGATGTTCCAACAGGGTGACAGCCAGGAGCAAGGCCACAGGCCATGGGCCACAGGGCAGGCCTCCAGTCACTTGGCTACCTGTGCTGGTTGCCAGGCACGTGCTGGGCTCACAGCTGGTGCATATCATATCCCTCTCCTTTTTCTGACACGGCCACACAGCACCTCCTATCACATAGAAGTTGTCACTTCTACCTGTTTCCCTGCACCAATGGCCAGCTGGGACACAATAGAAACCTTGGGATTCAGGAGAGACAGTGCCAGGGCCCCAGGGCCACTTCCTGGACACCTACCTGGGCCACAATGTCAGCAAAAACATGATTTTTTGGTTTGAGGTAGAAGTGTGTGTGTGTCTGTGTGTGTGTCTGTGTGTGTGTGTTTGTATATATATATATGTGTGTGTGTGTGTGTGTGCCTGTGTGTGTATCTATATATATATGTGTGTGTATGTGTGTATATATATGTGTGTGTCTGTATGTGTGTCTGTGTATGTGTATATGTGTGTGTATGTCTGTAAGTGTGTGTATATATGTGTCTGCATGTGTATGTCTGTGTGTCTGTCTGTGTGTGTGTATATATATGTGTGTGTATATATATATATGTGTGTATGTGTATGTATATATATGTGTGTCTGTATGTGTGTGTCTGTGTATGTGTATATGTGTGTATGTCTGTGTATAGTGTGTGTAAGTCTGTGTGTAAGTATGTGTATATATGTGTCTGTGTGTATATATATATGTGTGTGTATACATATGTGTATGTGTGTGTCTGTGTATGCGTATATGTGTGTGTATGTCTGTGTATAGTGTGTGTAAGTCTGTGTGTGTGTATATATGTGTCTGCATGTGTATGTCTGTGTGTCTGTATGTGTATATGTGTGCATGTCTGTGTGTCTGTGTGTATACGTGTATATGTCTGTGTATCTGTATGTGTGTGTCTGTATGTGTCTGTGTATATGTGTATGTGTGTATAAATGTATGTGTATGTGTGTGTATGTGTGTGTGTCTGTGTGTGTATATATATATGTGTGTATGTGTGTATATATATGTGTGTCTGTATGTGTGTGTATATATATGTGTATGTCTGTGTATATGTGTATAAATGTATGTGTATGTCTGTGTATGTGTCTGTTTATGTATGTGTGTGTAAATGTTTGTGTGTATGTGTGTGTGTGTGTGTTAATGCATGCACATAGACAGATGGAGGCTACAGGCTCCATCCTGTGAACTTTCCTCAGGAGCCATCCACCTTGTTTTGAGACAAGGTCTCTCAGTGGCCTGGAACTTGCTAAGTAGACTAGCCTGAGTGACCATCAAGCCCGAGAAACCCTCGTCTCCCTTGCTACTGCCCGGTATGCACACACAGAGCACACGTGCAGGCTTCCTGTGTAGGCTCTGGGATTAAAGTCGGGGCGGATATTTTCACAGCAGGGTCTCTGTAGCCCAGGCTTACCTCAAACTTGTGACCCTCCTGATACAGCCTCCCAAGTTCTAGGATCACAGGCGTGCACCACCAGCCCTGGCTGGAAAATATAAACATTTTCACTGCAAGAACAACTGCTGGGGAGGGGGGGGCAATTTAACACTGCCTGCCCCCTACTGATCTTGGGGAGCTCATGAATTTGGTTTAAGAGGAGCCCCATTCCCTTTCTGTATCACTTGCTAGGGGGACCCCACTCTTGTCGTTCCAGTGGAAAGGCCTCACCAGGCCGCCCCTGCAACCCTGTCAGCCGCATTCTGACTCAGCCCCTGGAGGTGACCCATCGATGCCCGAAAGCTGTGGGTCTCAGTAAATCCTTACAGACCGATCCATGAGGGGCCTGGCTCAGGCAATGACGACCCATTGAATTCTGATAGCGTCGCCCCTGGACTGGTGGGATAAATCTTGGGTGGTCTCAGTCAGAACTTGGCTGAGTCATCCGGGATTAAATTAACGGGATTAAATTAACGACGATTGACTGAGGCTCCTGAGAGCTGAGCCACTGGGGAGGAGATTAGAGTGCTCGAGCAGCCTTCCTCCCCCCCTTCTCCTCCTCTATTATTTCTTCTTCCCCTTCCCAGCCCACCTCCCAACACTGGGCATTCAGATCGGAAACTGGAAGAGTACAGCTGAGGTACTCAGGAGCAGGACACGTCCATGGGCAGGCAGCCGCCCCAGAGAAACCTCTGCTCCATAGGGCTTTCCTCTGGAGAACTGGCTGGACAGCTGCCTCCCCACATCTACAACCCCACTCCCGTCCTCCTCCGCTCCTCACAGAACACTGGGTCTGCACGGGTCCTAGCAGGTTTGGCTCCACAGACAGATGCCACAGGGGCAGGCAGGGGATGGTCCTGCACCCTGAGTCCTAGATTCATGTAACGGGGTCTTGAACACCAGGGCCCGGTCATGAGATAAAGCAGTAATCACATTTCCAGGGACTCTTTGCCCCGACCTAGGAGGGGCTCTGGGCAGAGTTCAGCTGATAGAGTGGGTCCTCATGCCACCAACAGTAACAGGGATGCAGAGAGCGATGTCAGTCAGACATCACTGTCCGCAGAGGAAACAACAGGACGGTAGAGAAGATGGGTGTGCCTTGGCACCTCCTGTGGAGTGTCTCCTCCACGCCCTCCCTCCCCTATGCCCTGCCCACTGACAGATGGCCATCTAAGCCATCCTCACCATTACGTCTGGGTGCGAGCCCCCACCGGAAGCAGAAGTGTGTGCGCACCTTGTGGATATTAGGTGAGAATGCCTTCCAGGAGCTGTGGGTATCTCAGGGCCTGGCTTCTAGGGTCTGCCCATTCTGAGGCCTTCAGCTGCATCCAGGAATTCACTGAAGCCCTCTGGGCAGAGTAAAGACGGCTTCAGTCAGCTGCCCAGGTTATGAGTAAACACTCCCTGTGGAGGGTACCACTTTGTTGGACCCAAATGGCCCATAAAATAAAACAGGCTAGACCTGGGAGGTTTAACCATGAACATTCCTGTAGCAGGCTTGGCATCCACTCCATAACCAAATACCATGAGGAGAGGAGAGGGCACCTAGCCAGGCCTCAGGGCATCATAAAGGGTATGGGCTACCTCATAGCTCCTAGCTGGAGCCATGATGGGGAGGTAGCACCCTGGCCCCACTGTTTCCACCCCACGTTCAAGGTGCAGGCTTAAAGACATGTCAGAGCTGGCTCCCTGCGTAGCTGGCTGTGTCTTCTCCTTCAGTTTGCCATAGCCCAAGTTCTGGGAGGCCCTGCCCAAGTGCCTGGGCGAAGCCCAGCTTGGCCACACACTGTGAGGGGGCCATAGCCAAGATGCTTAGCTGTGTAAAGTCCCAGAGACGTCACACAGCATGGTGGGGGCTGGTGTCAGCAGAAGAAATGAGGTGGGAATGCTTGGTCGACAGCCCAGCTCAGAAAACACAGCTTGCGAGATGACAAGCCAGCCGCGTCTGTGTCCCTCGGCCATGAAAGGGGGAGAAAGCTGCCCGTGCACAACACGGACGAGCTCAGGACACAGGATGCTAGGTGAACGAAATCAGACACAAGAAGCCAGAGAGGTGTGCGATGCTGCCAATAGCAAATGTCCGTAAGAGGCCAAACGCAGGGACAGAAAGTAAATCGGATGAGGGTACGGCGGCACGGGCCTGTCACTCCAGTACTTGCCAGGCTCGGTAGGAGGATACTAAATCCAAAGCTTGTGAGGCCTTCCAGGGTTGCCAGGGCTTTGTAGCAACAGAGGCTGGGGCTCCATTGGCAGAGGGCTTGTGTATGCCTGGGTTCCAGCTCCAGCACTGTATAAGCCAGGTATGGTGGCACGTGGCTGTCATCCCCCCACTCAGGAGGCAGAGGCAGGAGGATCAGGAGTTCAAGGTCATCCTTAACTACATGTGAGTTTGGGGCTAGCCTGGGCTACATGTAATGCTGTCTTAAAAAACAAAGAACAACAACAACAACAACAAAAACAATGTTTTAAAAAAGAAAGTAAGAGTGGTGGTTTGAATGAAAATGGCCCCCACATGCCCATAGGGAGTGGTAGTATTAGGGGGTGTGGCCTTGTTGGAGGAGGTGTGGCCTTGTGTCACCTGGGTGGGCTTTGAAGTTTCAGATGCTCAAGCCAGGCCCAGTGTTCCCTTCTTCTTGCTGCCCGCCCATGATCTAGCTGTACATCTCTCAGCTCCTCCAGGACCACGCCTGTCTGTGTGCTGGCCAGCTGCCATGCTTTAATGGACTGAACCTCTGAAACTGTAAGCCAGCCTCAGTTAAATGCTTTCCTTTTATAAGAGTTTCTGTGGTCGTGGTGACTCTTCACAGCCATGGGACACTGACTTAGTTTGCTTATTAGGCAGGGGACAGGGTGATGCTCGAGAAGAGGGAGATGTCTGAGGACTGGACGGAGGTGTGGGCTCCTCATGGCACATGTATTTCTGCTCCCATGTTGCTCACGTGGCCAAAAGGGTAAATTTTATGTTATTTATTCTCATAGAGTAAGCAGAGGTAAAATTGAGTACAGTGTTTAAACTCTAATTTCTGCAAGGCAGAACGGACCATGCCAGGCCCCATTTGAGGTGGGTGTGTGGACAACTGGCTGCCTCTTGCAAGGGGAGAAGAAGTCATTCCAGGAGCTAGGAGTGTTACCCAGGCCTCCCAGAGTTTGGGACGTGACTGAAGACAGGGGAAAACGCAGACTGCTACTGTGCACCCGAGGTGTCAAGAATGCAGTCCCAGGCCTGCTCAGACCTGCGATTCTAACATGATCTGGCGATGTGCTGTCCTAGTCAGAATTTCTAATGCTGTGATGACCAAAGGCAACTACAGGAGTAAGAGTTTGTTCTGCGCACACTTCCAGGAACTAGTCCATCACTGAGGGAAGTCAGGGCAGGAACCTGGAGGCAGGAGCTGATGCAGAAGCCACAAAGGAGTGCTGCTACTGGCTTGCTCCCCATGGCTTGCTCAGTCTGCTTTCTTATAGAACCCAGGACCACCAGCCCAGGGATGGTTCCACATCAGTCACTAATTAATAAACTGCCCCACAGGCTTGCCTGCAGCCTGATCTCAGGGAGGTTCCCTCCTCTCAGATGACTATAGCTCGAGTCGAGTTGACATAAAAACCAGCCAGTGCACACACCTCAAGTTCCCCTGGAGGAACAGCCCTGAGCAGCAAATGTCTCTCCTCTCTGGCCTACCTCCCTCCTGTTCTGACACAGACCTCACCGAGGAGGAAGTGAGCGGGCAACCTCCAGTGAGAGAAGAGAAACAAACCCAAGAGGACCTCCATACAGCCCAGTTAGAGTGTCAGGCGGCACTGGGGATGGAGACCTCAAAGTCCAGCAGCATTTAGATAGATGCTTTACAGAGATTTGCAAATGTCTCACTCCACCCCACCCCCACCCTCAGCTGGGTACAATCCTCCCTCATCTCCACATCTCCTGCCCCTCTGCAAGGCACGGTGGGTGTCCAGAGTTTGCCTATAGACACTCTTTGCAACTTCAGCTCCCCCTAGAGGGAATGATCAAAACTGCAGCTTCATACCCCTCCAGTAGACCATCCAGAGGTGAGATTCCCTACCACCATGATCTACTGATCAGGAGCCTCCTGAGCCCCCCTGGCCTCATGAGAGTCACCTTTCATGTCTGGGAGGTACTGGTGAGCTGAGAGAAGGGAGTCCAGGCACAGGCAGGCAGCAAGGGCAGTGTGTGTGCACACACACCACCAGGGCAGGGGTTCCTGCTGTACTTCTCCAACTGTAAGACCCCAGGCGAGCTGTTTAATGGCCTTGTGCCTCAGTTTCTCTGTCAAATGGGACAAATGGCTATCCCTTTATGCCAGGGCTCTGTAAGCCTCAAAGAAGTGAGATGGGAACTAGGGAAATGTGACTCTGTGGTTAGGAAAGGAAGTACTCTAAAGAGACACCTGTACCCTTCACCCTGGCTATGAGGGTACAGAAACTACAGTTTGGGAACTTCCCAGGACTTTCACAGTGGGGAAAGGCAAAGGCTGAAGCCCAGTGCCAGTCAGAGAGGGATGGAGGAAGAGATTTCACACGGTTCTGACAGCTTGTCAGACCACCTTACAGGAGCAATCGGGGCTAAGACACCCGCAGCCAGTGATGGGAGGGGCCGCATCCTCAGATCTGCTTAGCGGATGCTTGTCCTTGAAGCAAACCTAAGCCACAAGTCAAGACCCCAAGATGGACTTAGGGGGTGTTGTGGGTGTCACTAGCCTTTCCCAAATGTGGCTTCCTTAGATGAATCTTCCTGTTTTTCACTATCATGTATCTCTTTAATTGATGTGTCAGGGACGGCGGCCACACCTGGCTTGTTAGGGCCACTAGAACCCAGACCCTGTCCCTGGCAACTCCAGTAACATAGCAGCCTCCCCGAGTCACTGCACTGGGTGTAGTGGGGTGGGGGTCAGGGGGTCCACAGGCACGGAGCAGTGAGGAGCACACAAGGATGGTGACAGCCATATTTCTTCATTTCAGGAAACAGTACTAGAGCCCCGCCAGCATCTAGACATTACACATCGGACCCTGGCATGGAGTCGGTGGGTAGAGGAGTAGCCAGGAGGGACAGGGCATGGGTTTCCATGTGCCAGCTCAGAAAGAGCTCCGTCATCTTAACACAGACACTCTCTCCCCAGCCCTCGCTCTTCAGCTCTGGGGACTTGCCAGGTCAGAAGGGGCTCAGGAAGGCTCTGCGTGGGCTTCCGGGATGATGCTCAGGAAGGTTTTGGAGGAGAGACAGGCGAGGGAGGCATTCCCCTCCCCACACTGGTGTTGAGGAATCTGAAAACCCAGAAATGCTCCAGGCAGACTGGGACTGTAGGGGAGGGAGAGAGTAAGGAGATGGTGATGTATGTGTTCTAGAATGAGATAGAGGACACAGGACACGATCACACACACACACACACACACACACATACACACACACACACCACACACAGAGTAATATCTGATGACCTCTGAGCAGTACGTGGGACACAGAGGGTTCTGTTTTGTGAATGTCACTTCAACTACCAACCAAGACCATTACTCTCTAGCGTCACCTCTCCAACATGTCCTTGGGAGTCTTGACCTTGCACACAGGGGTCTGGTCACTCTGAGACCCCATACTGTGGAAAGGACATGCATATATTAAAAAGGGAGGGTGACAAGATGGCCTCCAGAGGATAGGGAGGGGGGCTGCATAGCTGTGGGGCAAAGGTCAGAGGGAGGGTCTGAGTCATGAGTGGCAGAAGCACCAGGTAGGAGGAAGAAAATGAGCCACCAGGCACAGTCGTTCCTCCAGCTATGCAGGAGGATCATAATTTTGAGGCCAGCCTGGGCTACCATGCAAATTCAAGGTCAGCCTGGGAAACTGAATAAAACCCTGTCTCAAAATATAATGTAAGGAGTGGGCCAGGGGGCTGGAGAGTGAAGACTGCTCTTCCAAGGTCCTGAGTTCAATTCCCAGCAACCACATGGTGGCTCACAACCATCTGTAATGGGACCTCATGCCCTCTTCTTGTGTGTCTGAGGACAGCGACACTGTACTCACATACATAAAATAAAAATAATTCTTTAAAAAAGAAAAAAAAAAAGAATGGGCCAGGTATGGAACGCAGAGGCAGGGGGATTGCTGAAAATGCACAATGTACTCAATTCACAGAACCACAAACTAAGAAGGACAGGAGAGAAAGAAAAAGTGGCAGGTGGATTGTCCCTCAAGCTGGGAGGAGCCTGGGCCTCCCTGCTTACTTCTTGGGGAGGGCAGCCCTGGGCTGTTTGCAGCGTGAGTCTGGGTGAGCTGTCAGCCACAGCCAAGATGAAGAGAATCGTCCAGGCAGAACTCAGGATTGAGGAGAGGCTCCTGGTTACACAGCTGTGCGTACTCGTGTCAGCCTATCAGATCTCAACAGAGCCAACCACAGAACGTAGAAGAAAGCTGTTTGATCAACACATGCATATCCCTTACGGTGACAGGATAAGTGTTACCCTGCTCCACGGGTGAGAAACTGAAGACCAGAGGGGTTATGTGATTTCCCCACAGCTGCATAGCAAAGGCTTCTCCCAAGTCAAGGATGACTGTTCGGATCACCCTGGCCACTGTCGCTTCATTTCTGTGTAAAGCCCACCCAGGCAACCTAAAGGCAGTTCTAATGGAGCAAGAGGGAATACAGGCGATCTGTATAGAGACAAAGGTCACGTTTGCTAGAGTCAGGGGCCAGAGCCTAGCTCTGCTCACCGTGCCACAGAGGCTGCAGGGTGGCTCTCCTCCCTGATCCCTGTCCTTCAGCCCTGACTTCCAGGGGCCACTGCTGGCTGAGCCAGGAGCAGGACTGAGCCAGGCTGGGAAGTACACAGGCCCTCCCTTCAACACCCCCAGAGCCCGGTGCAAAATGCACAAGAGGCAGCCATTGGCCAGTCCTGGGACTTCAGGGAGAGGGGCACAGGGGCAGCCTGGCTTCCTGAGTCTATTTCTCCACCCAGAGCCATGGTCCAACTCAGGCCTCCATGTGAACAAGTAACACAGTCATTCTACCTCTGTTTCCACATCTGGGCACAGGGTAATGCCAATGAGCCCCACCACCACCACCACCACCACCACCACCACACACACACACACACACACACACACACACACACACACACACACATACATACACACAAATATTAAAACATTTTCAAAGAAGCAGGAAGAGGAACTACACAGCCCAACCCAGAACACAGCTACTCTAGACATCAAGGAGCCTGCCACTATCTGGTCCCCATAGGGTTCTTCCCTATGTGTGCCCATGATGCTGCCGGGCAAAGAAGAGGTCACAGTGTACAAAAACAGGAAGTAACCCAGAAACTTCAGTGTGGTGTGTGTGAGGCCACATACCATCTTCTTGCACCTGTCTCGGCCCCATGAGGGTTTTGTACATGGCTGGCTCTTCTCGAGAGTTACTACGGAGGAGGCAGGAAGAGGAAGTGCTTGCCCTAGCCCCAGGATCCATGACCCAGTGTGCAGTGTGAAGCCTGGATCTCAGTCCATACACCCGTGTGGTGTGTGACACACACACACACACACACACACACACACACGCACGCACGCACACACGCACGTAGCTGTGCGTGGCAGCCCTGAACAAATGGGCACACTGTTGAAGGACAGCCAGCCGGAGGACGATGGCCCAGCCCTTGCTCTCTGAGGGCCAAGCACCTAGTTGGCAGGAGAGAGGCTCACTCATGCAGTAGTTACAGACTAGGTCAGGTGAAGGCGGTGTGCTGGAGGCCGAGAGATAAGCACTCTGCTCCGTCGGTCCTGGAGCCCTCAGCTACACAAGGGAGGGAGGGTCCAATGCCACTCATGGAGGTCTGCACTTGCTCCACTCTCCTTGGTCACACCAGGCCAAGCTACATGCTCTGGTGGAGGCCCAACCCCCACCCCCATAGGGAATAGGAGGCCCTGGCTTAGACTGTTCCTCACCACACTCCCTTCATGGCTCCTCCACGGACCTCAGCCCTCTCTACCCAGCAGCCAGACACTGCCCCTCTCCTCACTCCACTCTGAGAGAGACATTCTCTCCCCTACATTCCTCACCGGGCCTTTAGGCCTGTCCTTGTCCGGTCCCCTTTAGAGCCACAAGTTTATGCCTCGTCCCTCCCTGAGTAGCCCAGGCAGGCCCAATGATCCAGAACAAAGCCAAGATCTGTCACTCACCAGCTTTAGGGGGTGCAGGTCTGGCCATCAGGGACACTTCTTACACAGGGAGTACTTCCTGCCTAAGACAGTAACATCATGCTAGACCAAAAGTCCTGTTCTAACCACCTGCTTTGACGGTCACTGGGTTTCTAGAACCTTCCTCAGCCCTCCTCACACACACAACCCCTCTCAGGTTGTTGGTGTGACCATGGCGGTATTGGGAGGGCGCCACTCAAGTGCTAGACACTTCCAAAAGTACCCTGCAGCACTCCCATCCCACAGACAAAGGGACTGACGCTTGTCCAAGTGTCAGAGACCTGGTAGCCAGGTCAGACCTGGCTCTCATCTCGTGGGTCTTACAGACAGCGTCCAGGTTGACTCAGGTAACACATAGCCTCTGGTTGCAAAGAGCCTTGTACCCGAGGCCCATGTTATGGTGTGCTGGTACTGGCTGGCACCTCAGAAAGACCGCTAAAAACAGCAAGTCAGATCCAATCTGCCTCTCATCTGCCCCGTGCCACAGCTCTCTGGCTTCTAGTTCCAGTTGCTGCCCCTGGTAATCGCGCCAACTTCCCTTGGTGGTCCTGTGCTGGGTGAGGTTGTGTTAGCTCTGTTTATGACAGAGGCCCCTATGGTCAAAGTTCTGCTGTTTCTACTGAGACAGCTGTCATTTCTGTGGGAGATCGTGAGACAGACGTACCAAGGGGCAGCTAGGCTGGGATAAACAGGCCTGGAGCTTAGCATGTGCACGTGTTTGGTGCACGTGTGCCTGTGTATGGGTGCACACTGTTGTGTGCTTGTCCTGACCTGGTCCGCAGCAGGCCTCCCCCACATAAGCCTGGCTCAGCCACCCCACAGGCCAACAAGCTATAGGGGCAGTGTCCACTCCTCAGCCTCCTCTACCTCACTCTGACACTGTCTTGGGGGACCTTAGGCATCTAAGGGCAGTCCTTGAGGGAGTAGTGACTAACCCACCCAGTCCCTGTTTGTCACTGCTCTACAGTGTGGGTTTGTGCCAGGTCACTGCCCTGCCGAGCCCTGACATCCAGCTGGGCTGCTTTGGCCAGTCACCTGCCCTCTCTGGGCCTCTGTACAAGATGGGGGTGGGGAGCTGATGACAAGGTCCGGGGAGCTAGGGGGCAGCACCAGCCACTTCTCTGTGCACTCAGCCCAAATGGCATCAACTCCTCCAGGCTGCCATCCCAGACTCGTCCTCACCCCTCCCTGCACCCCTTGCTCCCACCTCAGAGTAGGCAGCACCCTAACTCCTGATGTCCTAGATGGACAACATCGCTGCCCCCTGCTCCCGAAATGAGAGCACCCCGGGCCAGAAGCTGCTGTGACTCTCTCCCTAACCCAAGCAGGACCGTCTTTGGCCTGTAGACAAAGACATCTTCCTAACATCCCTTCAGCCCAGAGGGGACACTAGCAGGGTGAAGCTTCTGCTGGGTCTTTGCCCACACAGCCACCTGTCTGTCTGTCCATCCATCTAACTCCAAGGTTTTAGAGCAGGACCTCTCTACTTCCTCATCTCACACAGAGGCCATGGTGGCACCCGGGCCCTTGTCACCTCCATTTCTCCCTCCCACAAGCACTTACTGAGTGCCTCCTGTATACAGCCATTACTCTAGGCTAACCCAGGGCACACAGGGCTCACGGGGCTCAGCAGGGGTCAGAAGGGCAGAGAAGGTCCTCGTGTGACAAGGACGGGTCAGTCAGCCATGCACATCAAGGAGTGCGGTGGGACCAAGATGAGGATCTCAGATAGTGTGGCAGGAAAGGACTCACAGGGACCTAAGGGCAGCGAGGGAAGGTGTGGCACTTGGCAGAGAGGGCAGCAGGCACAAAGGCCCTGGGGGACTGACTTGTTTGTCCACAGAGTGGCCACACAGGCAAGCATCTGGGATAAAGGTAAGCATAGGGTGGCGAGGCCTGAGGTAGGGGCAGGCTTGTCCTGAATGAGCTGTGGTCCTCAGAGGGACCTAAGTGCCATTCAGCTTCTAGGACTTCCAGGAAGACCCGTAACGCCATACACAGTCATTGCAGGCCAGGCAGGCAGCACAGGCCCAACAACTCGGCCCACCCGGGAGGCCAGGCCACCGAGTCCCGCCAAGCGTGTCTTGCACAGTTTCTGAGAGCCAAATCCGACACAGCCATCTGCCTCACACCCCAGTGCTCAGCCTCCAGCTGGTCCCTCGCACGAGCCAGCTCTCGGAACACGCATCTGCCGCCGCCAGCTAATCCCCATCTCATGACACAGGGCGGACAAAGTTGAGGCCAGAGAGGCTCTCGGGCCTTCTGTAGCAGCGGCACCAGGCAGGGGTCTCAAAATGGCTGCTGTGCCCTGGGAGATATTTGGGCAAACACTCATCCCTTCCTTACAACGGACTCCCTGCATGGGGAATCAAATCTGCCTTTCCATCGCACCTGATTTACAGCTCCCCGTGACATCAGAACAGGCGCTCACACAGCCCAAATCCTTCACCTTAAAAAAAAAAGAAGGAAATCAATTCAGTCCAAAGATTGGGCCGATAGACTGATCAATAAATGGGCCACTGTGCCCCAGAAGCGCTGGCAAACAGAGCTGCTGACAGGCAGGGCTCGGAGCATCATGGCCGAACTCTTCCCAGGCTGGTGCCTCACAATGATCTTGGGAGAACATCTCCCCTGCAAAGCCCGCCTCTGTTCAGTGAGGTGAACACCAGCTGTGACTTTTGGGGCACAGTGAGTCAGCTGAACCTGCAGACATGGTAGATGCTTCTCTTTGATTTCCCTGCGCCAACTACTGTGCTGCTTCAAATAAATGTTCCTGTCTCCTGTGAGTCACTCGGTAGGGACAGAGCAGGCTGTTGCCAACCCACAGGCTAGCCCTCCTGAACCCATGAGGAGAGGAACAGAAGGAGGTCCCCCACGTCTCTGACAATGGGCTATGGCTGACATCTACTCTGTCCCATGAAGCACACTGACCTCCAGTCTGGTGAACAAGGCTCGCACACTCTCCCCAGGGTATACACTGGGGAGAGAGGAGCTTCCGATGAAGGAGGCGTCATTGGACGGTCTGCAGGAAAAAACAGCTCCTCCTGGGGAGGTCCTCAGGTCCAGGCCTCACACAGCAGTTCACAATCTGCACTGCCATTGCCCACCAGGCACTGTAAAGGCCCTGTGTAGGTCCTCAGGACAAGAGCTCATGAACCAGGCCTATGCTGGGAGCCCCAGGGGGTTTGTCGCCACATTCCTGGCCTCAGGACCAGGGCGAGCCTTAGTTCTCAAGCCGGGCTGTTGCTGTGCACTTCAGGCTGTTATTGGTGACGTTGGTAAGTACTGAGAAGCTAATCACACCCCCAGCAGGGCAGAGCCAGGTCCTCAGAAGACAACAGACACTCTGACCTTCACCTTGGCAAGTGACCATTTACCCCACAGTGCCCCCCAGAGGTGATGCCACACCACCTCGGAGCCTCCCGCCAGGGACCCATGGAGACATCTGTCTACCTTAGTGATATCCATCACGTGCCTGTGTCCTCTGCCAGGTTTAAAGTGACCAATTTCTCCCTTGAAATTATCGAGCTTAACAGCACTCAGGAGGCTGAGGCAGGAGGATAGTGAGTTCCAGCCCAGCCTGGGCTACCTAGTAAGACCATGTCTCAAACACAAACGACCACAAGCCATACATAAAATACTAGTCAGCATTTAGCGACACTTTAAGATGACACACGGTCACTCTTGCCTCAGACCCCCATCCACAGGCTTGGCCCTCGAGAGGACTCCTGCCTGGAACTATCGCTAGGGGCTGTTTGCAAACGGTTTCTCTAGCTTAAAATCTGTTTGCTTCAGATCTGCCCAGTAGGCAGAAGTGAGGCAGGTGCCTTTGCACCAGCCCCTTGACACTGGGGGGTGACAAGTCCAACAGCCCGGTGTGGCAGAGAGGGGGCTAACCCTGGGCCACACTCCCTGTCACTCTACAAGGATATCCCACTGTGAGCCACTATTCCCCAACCGCGGAGAAGGGCTGAGAATCCAGGCAAAAGCCTCTCACCGCTCATACTAGACTCGTCAGCACAACCCTTAATTGGTGGCCAGGAAAAACCTGTGCTTTATGCAGCGACAACAGAGCCCTGGGGCCTGCGGCTTGTGCAGGGAGCTCAGGTGTCCTGCCAGCAGCTCGCACCTGCCACCTGCCTCGCAGAAGTGAGCAGAGGCCATGCCCCTGCGGCGAGACCTCTCCCCTGTCTCCCCCTCTCCGGCTCTGCCCTCCCGCCTCCTCTGTCAGAGCCTTCTGCCTGTCACCACGGCTCTTTGTCCCAGCGCTGTAGGAAGTGATTATACGCCAAGAGCCATCCTGTGGCGACAGCCAGCGCACGCTCTGCTGCTGTCTCTTAGATCTCCAGGCCTCCGACCTGCAGGGCTGTCACCTGAGCCAGGCATCTGGAAGCTGCACAGCTGGTTGTCAGTGTGACAGGGTGGCTTCCCCCTTTATTCACAGGGCAGAACTGAGGTTCAAGGATAAGAAGGGGGACTCATCGGTCCCCAGCTCCGAAAAAAAAGAACCAAAAAAAAAAAAAAAAAAAAAAAGAAGGGGGACACAACAGGATCTCAGGATCTGGGCAGAAACAGGCATAGCAGGAGGGGGCTGAGTGTTGTGGGCTGGAGCAAGCATGACCTACCCCTCCCTCCCTCCCTCCCTCTCTCTCTCTCTCTCTCTCTCTCTCTCTCTGGCAGGGCTTCACTATGTAGCCCAGGCTAGCCCAGACCTCTCAGTCCTCTTGCCTCAGCCTCTAAAGTATTAGGATCCTAAATATGTGCTACTCACACTTGTGTGTCTCCAGGTATGAATATAGTTGCGCTATCCCCCTGGCTGTGTGTCCTTAGGCAATGGCTGGTGTCTCTGGGCCTCAGTTTCCTAGTCTGTGAGATGGGTTTATGAAATGCGGAAGTACCTTTTCTGCAGGCTCCTTTGCTCATTGTGTGAACTGACCTGAGTCAACACATCAAGAATGATTTGGAAGTGGTACTCTAGACTGTTCCTGCAGTTCAGCCAGGGCCCTCCCCGAGTCCATAGCCTGATGAGGTTGCACGGGTGACCCTGCCTCCAGGTCCTCTGCAGCCACCTTAGCAAAGGTGTCTAAGGACTTCTGTAGAGCCCTCAGACGCTCATTCTGATCACATCAAAGTGTACCTTGGCCTGGTACGCTGAGCCCTTAGTCCTACAGTCTCTCATAGTCATACACAGCCCCGGCTGAAAGAGACCCACCAAGAAGCAGACAGGAGGGCAAGGCTGGGGACAGCAGAGAGCATTGTGGGATGGGGTAGGGCTTGGTGGTAGTAGGTCTGGCTGCTCTGGGGTTGGGCTTAGAGGTATCATGATGCCAGCGACCTTGCAGGTTTGACCCCAGGTCTGACCTGTCAAGCAGTCCATGGGCAGTAGACGTAGGCACCATGTGAGGAGAGGACCCCTGAAGACAGCTTTTCCTAGCCAACCACAGGGATAAGCACAGGCCTAGGGTCCCTGATGGCCACCTCCCTGGAAAACCCAGCTTAGGTGACAAAGGGGCCACAGCTGGGTCCAACTCACAGATTAAGCCACTGGTGTGGAGTTAGCAAGACATACTACATAATTACAGTGACCATATATAAGGTGGCTTTTAACCAGAGATCCACCCTCAAGGTGGGTGGAGCCATGTGTGTGGGCTTAGGGAACCATGGGATAGAAAATGTGTAAGATTCTGGATAGAGAGATAAGCATGGTGGCGGACTTGTGAGCATACCTACTCAGAAGCTGAGGAGAGGAGGACCACATGTTTAAGGCTGGCCTGGGCTACAGAGTGAGTTCAAGGCTAGCCTGGGCTACAGTGTGTGTTTGGCAGAAGCCTGAACTATTCAGTGAGACTCTGTTTTGTTTTGTTTTGTTTTTTTTCCCTTTTCTTTTTTTCGGAGCTGGGGACCGAACCCAGGGCCTTGTGCTTGCTAGGCAAGTGCTCTACCAACCCCGAGACTCTGTTTTAAAATAAAAATTGAAAAGGGGTCGGTAGGGAACATGGCTCCTGATAGAGCACTTACCCAGCAGCATGCATGAGGCCCTGGGTTCTGCCTTTAGTATTAAGAAAAAGAACGGTGGGGGCTGAAGAGGTGGCTCAGAGGTTAAGAGCAGTGGCTGCTCTTCCAGAGGTCCTGAGTTCAATTCCCAGCACCCACATGGTGGCTCACAACCGTCTGTAATGGGATCCGGTGCCCTCTTCTGTCCTGCAGGCCTACACATAGGCAGAACACTATACACAATAACTCTTTTAAATGATGTAAATAGAATGCCATAATAGACCCGGAAAGGGGGGGGGATATCTATCACGATAAACTCCCAAGGAAAACTAAAATTTTGGGGGTACCTCTGACCAGAGAGACAGTCACACAGTCCCCTTTCCTCCAGAGTCCAAAAGCAACCAGGCACGGTGGTAGTGGTGGTGGTGGTGGTGGTGGTGGTGGTGGTGGTGGTGGTGGTGGTGGATGGGTGGGGCTTTGCTGCCTATCACCACTGACACAGGGCTCTGGGACTTCTTTGCCCCTAGAACAAGCAAGAGCTCTAGGGGGTGGATAGAGCCCTGGGGCTTTGATGTCAGCCAGCCCTGCAGGAGGCTGAAGAAACAGTGTAGACATCCACACCACCACCCTGCAGGCCTGGCTCCTGCAAGTCAAATCTCTGGTAGCATCCCTTGTCCAAAAGCAAACTCACACAGCCTCGAGGTCTACAGGACTGCTGAGAGTGGCCAGCCCAAGACCCTGGGGCTTCTGGAGACGGACCCTTACCTACCGCAGCGGGGCCCATTCACATGACAGGGCTCCGCTGAGCTCCCTTCTAGACGGCCTGGCATGGAGGTCCGAAAGGAACAGGAATCTGGACATTGCTCAGTCTGCAGAGGGTTTGGTCACTACAGTCCCCCTGCCACCAGGGCCACCTACACCTTGGCTCTGCCCATGGACACCAGCTTGGCGGAGCCTATGTTCCTAGAACTCCCCATTTGGGGAGCACTGTGTAGACTTTTAAGAAGAAAACAGCAAAATCGGCTTCTTTCAAAGAAGCTGGAGGCCCCAGGACCCCTCAGCACAAGGCTGTGTGAGCCTGTGTTGACACTGGGCCCAGACTTACTCCTTCCCCTCACTCTGCCCTGTGGGCCTTGGTTTAGCCACCCACGGAGGAGATCTGAGGCCTAATTAGCTCCTCCGGAGAGGTGCTGGGAGGGTTAATTAACTTGAGGTTGCAGCTGTGAGCTGGAAATTGGGCGGGGTATGAACGCCACCAGCCACCACCGAGTGGCCTGTTCTTTGTGGCACAAGAATGGGGGTCCTGGATGGACTGCCCTCTCGCTCCCCAGGCCTCAGCTGCCCTGTGGGGCTCAGGACTGACAGGGGCACCCTCCAGTTCTGCAGTCTATGTCCTCTGTGCTCAAAGGACCCTTTGTGTGAAAGGTGTGCCTGCTATGGACTTCTTAGACTCTTCCTGTGTCTTCATGTGGAGGCCTAGGGCAGTAAGGTCATTTGGCCCCTCTCCTGGGTGCTCTGCCCTCTCCAGGTGACTTTTGAGTGGCCCTGGAGCTGACAAAGTACAAACTGCCAGGAAGACCAAGGCAGGCAGCCTAGGGCACAGTTCTCATTGTCCCTGACAACCCACGTCTATCACCAGCTCCGGTAGTAGGACCCCTCTCTCCCTCAGGCAGCATGCTTCAAGGACACACCACATGGGAAGACCCTTGCAAGGCTGGTTTTTGTAATGGAATCACAACAGTGGGGGGAGGGGAGGATACAGCAAATAAAGGAACCATGAGACCCCCCCTGGGTTCCTGTAAGACCTCCTTGGTTTGGAAATGGTCTGATTTGGCCAGCGAGTCTCAGCCTGGACTGGAATGGCCTTGTTCAAGGTCTTGGTCAATGGGCAGCAGAACCTTGCAGTTCCCCCAAACCGACACACACACACACACACACACACGCACGCACGCACGCACGCATCTGCCTGGCAGAGCCCGTGGACCACACCTCAGCAGACCATGTGCTGGGCAGGGAATAATCCCTTTGCTCTAACAGCTCACACTTGGACCTTAGATTAGAATGTTCTGGAGTCTGAATAGAGTCAACTCCCCTCAGCTGTCTGGGTGCACAGGCAGAGTGACCGCTGGGCCTTGGCACCACACTGCAGAGGAAGGGGCTGCCAAGCCACAGATTCCCTCCACCCCCACATTTACCTCCTCCACCTGGAACTTCCCTCAAACCTCCGGGGAGGGCTGGAGCCTTTAATACAAAAGGAAACCAAGGGAAGCCATGTTCCTACACTCCCCCTTGGGCTGGAGAGATGGCTGTGCGGTTACAGGTGGCTTTTCCAGAGGGCCCAAGGTTTGTTCGCAGAGCCCACACTGAGTGGCTCCCAGCTGCCTGTAACTCCATTTCCAGGGGACCTGACACTCTCTTCTGGCCTTTGCAGTCCCTGTATGTACATGGTCTACTTACACACACACACACACACACACACACACACACACACGTGCACTCGCGCCGAAGCAAAAACAAAACAAAACAAAACAAAAATCCAGAAACAAAACAACCAAACCAACAAAGCCCCCCACCCCCGATTGGCACAAATTGCCTTTGTGTTTCTGATCTGATGTGCAAATCCCCGAGGCATAGGCAGGGAATATACAACCCGGGCTCAAGGGGAAACTGAGGCTCGGGGCCACAGAACTGCTTGAGTGAGCTGCAGGCTGCTGGCCAATGGAGAACAGCTGCAGACCCTCCGATGGCCTTAAACCCCGCCTTACCCCACATCATCCCCACACAGTGGAGTTGAGCTGTGGTCTCAGCAGCCCTGCTGGTGTCCTGAAAGCTGAGCTCTCGTCTTAATTATTTACCTTTAGGCTCAGTCATTTTATTCCATGAGTGTGAATGTTTTGCCGGATTGTAGGTCTGTGTACTGTGTGTGTGCCTGGTACCCAAGGAGGTCAGAAGAGGGTGTCAGATCCCCCAGGAACTGGAGTTATAGATGGTAGTGAACCACCTAGTGGGTGTTGGGAATCGCAACAAGTGCTCTTAACCATTGAGCTATCTCTCTAGCCCATGCTTGCATTGAACACTCACACACATACTCACACATACTCACACACACTCACACACACTCTCACACATACACACTCTCACATTCACACGTACACACTCTCTCACACTCACACACACACACACACACACACACACACACACACACACACCAGCTAGATGGGTCAGTAAGTAAAGGTAGCTCGTGCCAAGCCTGAGAACCTGAGTTCAATCCTCTGGGGCCACACGGTGGGAGAGAACCAGCTCCCACAATGACCTCCGATCCTCGCACGAGCACCTTGGGACACACAGGCATGCAAACAACTGTATTTTTTAAATACCCCAGAGAAATCTGGGTTCAAAAATACCAAGCTACTTTGAATCCCTGCTTACAGGGGGCTCACCCTTGTCTCCGGTGATTTTATTTTACTTATATTTTATTTTTACTTTGAGATAAATAAATTCTGGGTAGCCCTGACTGTCCTGTAACTTGTTACATAACCAGAGATCCACCTGCTTCTGCCTCCCAAGGGGTGGGATTAAAAGGTGTATCCATCTCCACATCCAACTCAAATGGCTTTAAAAAACAAAACAAAAAAAAAAAAAAAAAACCTGCAGGGCTGGAGAGATGGTTCAGTGGTTAAGAGCACTGACTACTCTTCCAGAGATCATGAGCTCAATTCCCAGCAACCACATGGTGGCTCACAACCATCTGTAATGAGATCTGGTGTCCTCTTCTGGCCCGCAGTTACATATGTAGGCAGAATGCTGTACATAAAATAAATAAATAAATCTTTAAAAAAAAAACCTGCAGTATTAAATCCAATGTTTTCTTCCTCAACACCAATCAAAATAAATATAGAAACCCACGAACAAGCTGGGCAGTGGGGTGCACGCCTTTAATCCTACCACTTGGGAGGCAGAGGCAGGCAGATCTCTGAGTTCAAGGACAGCCAGGGCTACAGAGAAACCCTGTGTCAAAAAAACCCAAAACTGAACCCACAAATGAAAATCAACACTTGGTGATAGGACTTCAGATACCACACCTCAGCCAGGACCTGGGCACAACTAACTAAGTCACATGGATAAAATGGGGTCACGACTTTGACCTGGCCCAGTTTGAGTCAAACTTCCTGTCCAATGTCATTGAGAACCCCAAGGCACATCCCCGGAGTCCCTGTGTCTCCATTTCCCCTGCTTCAGTGGTGCCAGCCCTGGAGATTAAGCAGAGAAATCTATTCCGGGTGTTTGAACAGCGTAGAGCCAGCCCCCCAGCAAAATCCAGTAGTTACCAGGCCCTCCTGCTTCCAGCAAGCTGGGCTTGCACTCTCAGCTTGGTGGCCCAGGCAAATGACTGTACCCTCTCTGGGTTTACCCATCTACAATTTTTTGAAAAGTCAAGCTCACCCAGGAACAGGTTAGGAGCCCTTCTCCGGGGTATGGCTGTACAATGGGAATCCACTGGGTTAACTCGATCAGCCCCCAGCGGGTCCAGGGCTAGGATGGGACCTCAATGCCGAAGTACATAAGGAGACCTTGCTACAAGTCACCAAACCTGCCTTGCAAGAATAAAGGGGACACAACCACCACCCCTCTCCGCCCCCACCTCCCCAGGCGAGCTCCTTCCCAGGGTGAGAGCGCCATCTGCTGGGAGCATGGGGCTCGGCACCTGCTTCACCCTTACCCAGCTTGCCCTGGGTCAGGGCCCTGGGTTTGAGGCGCGGGATCTTTAAGAACTATGTTCCCAGGCTTCCAACATCCAGGACAGACCTCTGGGATTTGACCTTAAGCTTCCACTGAGCACTCTGACGGTGAGACCTGAACCCTCCTTTGCTTGGAGTCCGCAAAACCCTCAGCAGGGGTCAGCTCCTGCCACTGTCTGCTCTGTCTCCTACAGCATACTTGGCTGCCAACAGAAGGGCTCGCCACTGCTCTGTCCAACAGCAGCCCTGCAGGGGCACGGGCTGCAGGAGGCCATGGTAGGACACTGTGTGCCAGGAGGCTGCTGATGGGAGACCGCAGACAATGAAGAGTCCCTCCATCACCCACAGAGCGGAGGACCGGTGGGGGCTGGGAAGATTACAACAGGGATGAAATCAACTCCATTCTCTGTGAGGACAGCAGGCACCTGTTAACACGATTGAGGCCCATCTGTGTGGGAAGCAGGACACCGGGGATGTCAGGTCCTGCAGCAGAGGAGCCCTGGAGGAGCTTGCCTGGCACTCATCAGGATCCTGGGAGGGTCCCTCGTAAGGAGCAAAGTATGGGTGGGTGTTAAAACCCTGGGCTGCAGAGGGAACTGCACCAAGTTTAGAGGGAGGGCTGTGCAGCAACCTCCACTGGGGCACAATAGGCAACGATTCCTTCCTTCCCTGTCTGTGCTCACATACATGCTTCTGTAAGACACGTGTACACGTGGAGAAGGCAGAGGACATTGTCAGGTGCCCTCCTCAATCACTATGTCATCTGGGTTTTGTGATGGGGTTGCTCATTGATAGAGCTAAGCTAGCTGGCCAGTGAGTGCAAGGACTCCACACCCCCAAAGGTAGAGTTACAGATGCATGCCACTGTGTATGCACGCAAGCGCGCGCGCGCGCACACACACACACACACACACACACACACACACACACACACTTGATTTATTGTCTTATGTGTATGGTTTGCCTGCATGTATGTCTGTGAACCATGTGTGTACAGGGCCCACAGAAGCTAGAAGGGGATGACAGAGACCCAGCACCACCACCCCACCCTCGTTAAGACACAGCTGTGAGCCAACACATGGTGCTGGGAATCCAACTCTGGTTCTCATATTTATGGAGGAAGTACTATCCTGACTGGCACCCTCCCCGTCCTCAACTCTTTCTGCAGTGTGGTGAAACACGCACCGGGCCATGCTGCTCAGCCTAGAAATGCAAAGACATTGTCCATCAGTACCGGGCACAAATATACCATCCCACAACTACTATCTCTGTCTGTTCTAGAATGTTCTCACAACCCCTGGAAGAAGCTCTGCACCCTTGCTCCTGCCCAGGTGCACTTCATGTCCCCGGGATCCTATGGCTTGGATGACCTGAGCATCAGTTTCTCCCATCATGCTTTGGGTTGCACCCACACAAGTCCCCTCACAGTCCAGTGGGCACCCAGTGCACAGACGCCTTCTCATGTGCCATCTGCTAACGGACACTGGCAATCCCTCCCACTGCTCAGAAAGGGCCGTGACCCTCCAGTTCCCAGGGTCAGAATCTGCCAGTGCAGACCACTCAGGAGAATGGCGTCGTGGGCAGAGGTCCAAGCTAACATCCAATGGCCTGGTACTCTGTCTGGTGCTCTCTCACCAAGAGACAGGAACACTGGGTTCTAGCGATGCCTCCTCCTGGCCTCTGTGATTCCTGGTGACTCCCCCTGATGGGGACAAGCTATTACCAACGAACGACAAGCCTACCCCAGGCAGCTCTCCCAGCCAGTTGGCCTGCAGGTCCAGGTCAAGACTCCCATCTCTCCCTCTGTCTCCAGAATGGATGGGCTGTCTCACAAACCAGACAGGCCCATTTAGAAGCCACTCTCTCCCTCCTCCAGCACCTCGCCCACCCTGGAAACGCCCAGGGTGATGATGTCTCCAGCTGGCGGAGCTGAGCCTCTGAGGATTACGAGATGGATTTTTCTTCCCTCTAGTGCGCCGTTCCTTCAAGGCCCCACGCAGGACTGAGCGCTAACAAAGCAGCCAGCCCAGGGCAACATCAATCTGACAAACACAACAGCCGGCGCTTTGACTGCGTACAATCAGCCCCCACTGGGCCACTTTAATTGTTTCCAGATTCTAAAAATGTCTGAAGAGGGTTGCAAATGGGAAAAGCCAGCTCCAGTACTGCGGCTCCACCCCACACTGGGGCAGAGCCCTCCTCAGACAGTCCAGGCTGCAGGGGAGGGAGCATCCGTCTCTGGCTGTCCCTGACAGAAAGCCTCACTACCCACTGGCCTTGAAGACCCTTGGCCAGTGGAAGGCTGAGTGCTGAAAGCTGGGGGCTGCTCAGAAAGCTAGGGTGGGCATTAGTGAGTACATCATCAGCCCTAGGAGAAGCCACGCCAGGCTCCAGAGTGGACGCAGGTTCGAACCCCGAGCTGTAACTCTCTCTTTCCTTTACAAAGCCTCTGTCATTAGTCCTGAAAAATGGGCCAGTTTGACAGAGACCAAAGCCCCCAAAAATGGCCTGCTGCTGGCTAGTTAGTGAGCTGCTGAGCGGGTAATTCAGTCCTAGACACACAGAGAGACACGCAAACACACACAGGCATATACCCAGATACACCCAGAGAAACATAAAAACACACAGGCATTTACATATAGAAGTATACACAGATACGCACAAACATACATAAACACACAAGCATACTCAGACATACACATAAACATACACAAACACACAGGTATACACACAGACACACAAAGAGACACAAACTGGCACAGGCATACTCAAAGACACATTCACAGAGACCCACAAACACACCCAGGCATGCATACACACATATACGAACACACAGACATGCATACATACATACACATATACACACAAGCATAACCACATAGAGGCATACACACACACACAAGCATACACACACATGCATACACATATAGGCACATATACTCAGGCACACGCACACACACACACACGTGCGTGCACACATACATGTGCACACACAGACACACACACACTTCCTTCTACTGATGCAGATGACAGGCTGTCCAGCAGTCTGAACAAGTCACTTACGAAGGCTCTTTTGCTCTGGGGAGATCATCTGGACACCTCAAGGTAAGGAGGAAGAAGGGAAGGACCCCAGGGAGGTGCCCACAGCCCTTGAGAAGTTACTACCTAGATCAGCCAACAGAGTAAAAGAGGTAGAGGCAGCTTGCTTATTTCTGTACTCCATGTTAAAAGATGCAGATATATGTGTATATATGACGTATATGTATATGCATATGATATATATGTATGATGTATATATATATGTATATGATGGAGTGGTTCCCTTGGGCCTCAGGTACTACTCTGGCCCACATGTCCTGGAGTCTGTGTCCACCCTGGTTACCCAGGAATCTCTGACTCCAAAGCCTCCAGGACTCTACCTAGGCTGTGCTCTCTCTGCAGGCAGAGCCCACAACCCCTCCTCTTTTCTCATGAATCAAAGTGACTAGATGCAGGGACAGCTACCTCTCTTCCCTTAGCTCCCACCTCTGGGTAACTGTGACAGTAGACAGTTCAGGGTCCTAGTGTCCCAAGAGAAGGGGCATGACTAGTGGGATGTGACAAGGAAGACAGACAAAGACAATGCATGTGGGAGGGGCAATGCCAGCAGCCCACAGGGAGGCGAGGGGAGCATGGGAGCCTCACTGGCAGATGCTGTCCAGGGCTGCACAGTTCCCTGAGAGCTGCACTCCAGGTCCTCCCAGACAGCCTGTGACGGTGCTCCCTCCTCCACAC